>NC_140585.1:137240703-137275703 GCF_964204655.1 Triturus cristatus
TCAAGTAGCTGAAAGCCTGTCACCACCTCTAGAAACAAGATTCACACCAATCCAATTCATATCATTTTTTCCAAAGGAATATGTTCTGGCCGGTCGAAAATGCATCTCACAAAAATAGGCATTTAAAAATCTACTTTGCAGTTTCAGAACACTAACATGACTGTGAAGTGCACACAAGTAAAATGGGACTGTTTCAAAGTACCTAATCCCTCATAAACTTCTGAGAGGAAGCATGTAATAAATCTACCTAATTTTCTGGAAAAGAAAGAGGGAGGATTTTTGTTATCACCTCAGATGGGAATTGAACCCACAATCCCTGGCTTAGGAGGCCAGTGCCTTATCCATTAGGCCACTGAGGCACACGTGCATAGCTCTTTTCTAGAGGCATTATTTAAATGTATTCTATGGTCAGACACCGGTGTGTGCACACAGGGCATTTCTCACTTCTCTCTATAAGTAAACTTCCCATTTTCATCCTCTTCCATCCCCGACTTTAACGCTCTCTTCTATGCTATAATGGAGACTTTGCAATTTTAGCAAGTGGAGAGAAATTGGAGAACCACTTTCGACTCCACACTTCTTCTTCATTTACTTCTTTTCTCAATATACTGGGCTTAGAAAATGGTATCAAGCCATCCTTATCATCAGTAGGACACGGAAGGAGGCATTAAGTCTCCTAACCAAGTTCAACCACACTCTGCAACTTAACCATTGCACTACAAATTAGGCAACGGGGGCATCAGCAAAGGCAGCCAATGTGCCGATCCTTTATACATTTTGTGTAGTACTTTTCTTACTCGGAGGCAAAATCAGCACTTTAACTGCCCAAATCATACAGATTTTACACATGTAGCACTCTATGCACACATAGACACACACCTTGCAGTTCTTCTACACACACTTAAGCTAAAAACCCATTCTGTCACGTCAAAATTCTGCAAACCTATTACATATTCAGTGTGTCGGCATAGAAGCACTTTTTTTTTTTTTTTTTTTTTTGAAACCGTTTATTGCAGGTTGTAAAAGTTACAGGTATGGGCCTACAACCACCCGGCCGGCCGCTAGAATGACAAAAGCATATTGCATACATACAGTAAAAGTCTCTCGGCAGTGCAGAGCAGTGAAACAGGAGTAATCAATGGTGCAGGCCACACAGCTCCAAGCCCACAGTACGGTTCCCTGTTCTTGAAACAAAACAACACCAAAAAACCACACCCGCAAGGCAACCCGCGATCCAAAGTGACAGCACGTGCTCCATAAGTGGGGGATCCAAACCAGCAGCAGAACTCTGAGGAGGGGAATGGGAGTAGATCAGGGACTGGGGGACCGCGTGCCCGCGGCCGAGGGAGGGGGGCCGTCTAGGGAGACGGAGCAGGCGAGGCAGCCGGTAGCAGTGGTGGCTCACAAATACCCCCGCGGTAGGCGTTCCAGGGGCCCCAGAGTTTCACCCACGCCCCAGGCTTACCCCTCGCCACATACACCACCTTTTCACGAAACATACACCAATCCATATGCTCTTTCCAGGCCGACACCGCAGGGGGCCTCTGGGATCCCCACAATTGAGCAATGTCACGCTTAGCTATCATGTATCCCAGAGTCACCCACCGCGTCTGCGGGACCGAATAGTCATTCGGTTCCCATACATTCAGCAAGCATCTCCTCGCTTCAGGCAGCAGCGCGACACGCGTAACCACACGCAGGACCTCATGCACACCACGCCAGAATCGCTCCACCTTCGGGCACTCCCACAGTATATGCATGAAAGTCGCCAACGCACCACAGCCACGCTTACACATTCCGTCACCAGCAAAACCCATACGCAGAAGCCTTGGCCCCGTCACGTAAACCCGGTGAAGGATCTTGAGCTGGACGAAACGAAGGCGAGCCGGGATGGCCACCTCTTTCGGAGAGGCCACCGCGGAAATCCAATCCTCGTCGTCCAGCTCCAGCCCGTCGGCAACCCAGGCCTCGCGGAGACTAGTCAGCAGGCACGATCTATCGTTGATCAGTTTTTTGTATATGAGGGAGATCGTGCTGTCCGGTACATGGCCGTCCAGCACTCTGTCCTCCAGGGGGGAAGACTCCGGAATGGATGCGACGTCCGGGAAGACGGAGCCCAGCGCATGGCGGACTTGTAGGTACCGAAAGTACTCACTGCCCTGCAGCTGAAACTCCGCCTGCAGCGTCTCAAAAGTTTTGAATCCCCCCCTCGTCCAGAGATCTCCCACCGTGCTGATTCCGATCGTGTCCCACTTCTCGAAGCCCTTTTTAATGCCACTAAAATGCACAAGTAGTTAGACTGAAGATGCAACCTGAATGAGTTTACAGTATGTACTCAACTTTATTAATGATTAGTACTGAGAAAGTGAGGACTACAAGAGTATTGGAAAATACTTTTTCCACTCTGAATGTAAAGCAGATTGTGTGACCATTGGCCAAAAACAACCACGAAGGGACTCCAACCCTCAATCTTCTGATCCGAAGTCAGACGCCTTATCCATTAGGCCACGCGGTCATCCGTCCACCTGAGATGATTTTTATCATGTAGGTGGTATGCATGGATGGAGAACATATTATTGAAAGGTATTCAGGTTTACATCCCATAGTGTTCTTTCAGCTCTTTTCGCTGGAAGCACTTTTTTGGAATCTATATATTGAGAATTTTATGAGTACGATATGCTTTTGTTTTCCTTTTTCCATACAAACCTCTTTCCTCATGAGTTTAAAGCTCATTTGTATGCTCTACATAGCTCTGGACGTTTCCAGACGTGGAGTGAAACAGTTTTGAATGTAGTACAAATTGCTCCTTCCTGCATATGCTAATTTTTCACACTCACATAGGTTGTATAAGTTTTATGAATCCTGGCTTGACCTATTCAAGTAGCTGAAAGCCTGTCACCACCTCTAGAAACAAGATTCACACCAATCCAATTCATATCATTTTTTCCAAAGGAATATGTTCTGGCCGGTCGAAAATGCATCTCACAAAAATAGGCATTTAAAAATCTACTTTGCAGTTTCAGAACACTAACATGACTGTGAAGTGCACACCAGTAAAATGGGACTGTTTCAAAGTACCTAATCCCTCATAAACTTCTGAGAGGAAGCATGTAATAAATCTACCTAATTTTCTGGAAAAGAAAGAGGGAGGATTTTTGTTATCACCTCAGATGGGAATTGAACCCACAATCCCTGGCTTAGGAGGCCAGTGCCTTATCCATTAGGCCACTGAGGCACACATGCATAGCTCTTTTCTAGAGGCATTATTTAAATGTATTCTATGGTCAGACACCGGTGTGTGCACACAGGGCATTTCTCACTTCTCTCTATAAGTAAACTTCCCATTTTCATCCTCTTCCATCCCCGAATTTAACGCTCTCTTCTATGCTATAATGGAGACTTTGCAATTTTAGCAAGTGGAGAGAAATTGGAGAACCACTTTCGACTCCACACTTCTTCTTCACTTACTTCTTTTCTCAATATACTGGGCTTAGAAAATGGTATCAAGCCATCCTTATCATCAGTAGGACACGGAAAGAGGCACTAAGTCTCCTAACCAAGTTCAACCACACTCTGCAACTTAACCATTGCACTACAAATTAGGCAACGGGGGCATCAGCAAAGGCAGCCAATGTGCCGATCCTTTATACATTTTGTGTAGTACTTTTCTTACTCGGAGGCAAAATCAGCACTTTAACTGCCCAAATCATACAGATTTTACACATGTACCACTCTATGCAGACATAGGCACACACCTTGCAGTTCTTCTACACCCACTTAAGCTAAAAACCCATTCTGTCACGTCAAAATTCTGCAAACCTATTACATATTCAGTGCGTCGGCATAGAAGTACTTTTTAATGCCACTAAAATGCACAAGTAGTTAGACTGAAGATGCAACCTGAATGAGTTTACAGTATGTACTCCACTTTATTAATGATTAGTAATGAGAAAGTGAGGACTACAAGAGTATTGGAAAATACTTTTTCCACTCTGAATGTAAAGCAGATTGTGTGACCATTGGCCAAAAATGACCACGAAGGGACAAGAACCCTCAATCTTCTGATCCGAAGTCAGACGCCTTATCCATTAGGCCACACGGTTATCCGTTCACCTGAGATGATTTTTATCATGTAGGTGGTATGCATGGATGGAGAACATATTATTGAAAGGTATTCAGGTTTACATCCCATAGTGTTCTTTCAGCTCTTTTCGCTGGAAGCACTTTTTTGTAATCTATATATTGAGAATTTTATGAGTACGATATGCTTTTGTTTTCCTTTTTGCATACAAACCTCTTTCCTCATGAGTTTAAAGCTCATTTGTATGCTCTACATAGCTCTGGACGTTTCCAGACGTGGAGTGAAACTGTTTTGAAAGTAGTACAAATTGCTCCTTCCTGCATATGCTAATTTTTCACACTCACATAGTTTGTATAAGTTTTATGAATCCTGGCTTGACCTATTCAAGTAGCTGAAAGCATGTCACCACCTCTAGAAGCAAGATTCACACCCATCCAATTCAAATCATTTTTTCCAAAAGAATATGTTCTGGCCGGTCGAAAATGCATCTCACAAAAATAGGCATTTAAAAATCTACTTTGCAGTTTCAGAACACTAACATGACTGTGAAGTGTACACAAGTAAAATTGGACAGTTTCAAAGTACCTAATCCCTCATAAACTTCCGAGAGGAAGCATGTAATAAATCTACCTAATTTTCTGGAAAAGAAAGAGGGAGGATTTTTGTTATCACCTCAGATGGGACTCGAACCCACAATCCCTGGCTTTGGAGGCCAGTGCCTTATCCATTAGGCCACTGAGACACACATGCATAGCTCTTTTCTAGAGGCATTATTTAAATGTATTCTATGGTCAGACACCGGTGTGTGCACACAGGGCATTTCTCACTTCTCTCTATAAGTAAACTTCCCATTTTCATCCTCTTCCATCCCCGACTTTAACGCTCTCTTCTATGCTATAATGGAGACTTTGCAATTTTAGCAAGTGGAGAGAAATTGGAGAACCACTTTCGACTCCACACTTCTTCTTCACTTACTTCTTTTCTCAATATACTGGGCTTAGAAAATGGTATCAAGCCATCCTTATCATCAGTAGGACACGGAAAGAGGCACTAAGTCTCCTAACCAAGTTCAACCACACTCTGCAACTTAACCATTGCACTACAAATTAGGCAACGCGGGCATCAGCAAAGGCAGCCAATGTGCCGATCCTTTATACATTTTGTGTAGTACTTTTCTTACTCGGAGGCAAAATCAGCACTTTAACTGCCCAAATCATACAGATTTTACACATGTACCACTCTATGCAGACATAGGCACACACCTTGCAGTTCTTCTACACACACTTAAGCTAAAAACCCATTCTGTCACGTCAAAATTCTGCAAACCTATTACATATTCAGTGCGTCGGCATAGAAGTACTTTTTAATGCCACTAAAATGCACAAGTAGTTAGACTGAAGATGCAACCTGAATGAGTTTACAGTATGTACTCCACTTTATTAATGATTAGTAATGAGAAAGTGAGGACTACAAGAGTATTGGAAAATACTTTTTCCACTCTGAATGTAAAGCAGATTGTGTGACCATTGGCCAAAAACGACCACGAAGGGACAAGAACCCTCAATCTTCTGATCCGAAGTCAGACGCCTTATCCATTAGGCCACACGGTCATCCGTTGACCTGAGATGATTTTTATCATGTAGGTGGTATGCATGGATGGAGAACATATTATTGAAAGGTATTCAGGTTTACATCCCATAGTGTTCTTTCAGCTCTTTTCGCTGGAAGCACTTTTTTGGAATCTATATATTGAGAATTTTATGAGTACGATATGCTTTTGTTTTCCTTTTTGCATACAAACCTCTTTCCTCATAAGTTTAAAGCTCATTTGTATGCTCTACATAGCTCTGGACGTTTCCAGACGTGGAGTGAAACTGTTTTGAAAGTAGTACAAATTGCTCCTTCCTGCATATGCTAATTTTTCACACTCACATAGTTTGTATAAGTTTTATGAATCCTGGATTGACCTATTCAAGTAGCTGAAAGCCTGTCACCACCTCTAGAAGCAAGATTCACACCAATCCAATTCAAATCATTTTTTCCAAAAGAATATGTTCTGGCCGGTCGAAAATGCATCTCACAAAAATAGGCATTTAAAAATCTACTTTGCAGTTTCAGAACACTAACATGACTGTGAAGTGTACACAAGTAAAATTGGACAGTTTCAAAGTACCTAATCCCTCATAAACTTCCGAGAGGAAGCATGTAATAAATCTACCTAATTTTCTGGAAAAGAAAGAGGGAGAATTTTTGTTATCACCTCAGATGGGACTCGAACCCACAATCCCTGGCTTTGGAGGCCAGTGCCTTATCCATTAGGCCACTGAGACACACATGCATAGCTCTTTTCTAGAGGCATTATTTAAATGTATTCTATGGTCAGACACCGGTGTGTGCACACAGGGCATTTCTCACTTCTCTCTATAAGTAAACTTCCCATTTTCATCCTCTTCCATCCCCGACTTTAACGCTCTCTTCTATGCTATAATGGAGACTTTGCAATTTTAGCAAGTGGAGAGAAATTGGAGAACCACTTTCGACTCCACACTTCTTCTTCACTTACTTCTTTTCTCAATATACTGGGCTTAGAAAATGGTATCAAGCCATCCTTATCATCAGTAGGACACGGAAAGAGGCACTAAGTCTCCTAACCAAGTTCAACCACACTCTGCAACTTAACCATTGCACTACAAATTAGGCAACGCGGGCATCAGCAAAGGCAGCCAATGTGCCGATCCTTTATACATTTTGTGTAGTACTTTTCTTACTCGGAGGCAAAATCAGCACTTTAACTGCCCAAATCATACAGATTTTACACATGTACCACTCTATGCACACATAGGCACACACCTTGCAGTTCTTCTACACACACTTAAATTAAAAACCCGTTCTGTCACGTCAAAATTCTGCAAACCTATTACATATTCAGTGCGTTGGCATAGAAGCACTTTTTAATGCCACTAAAATGCACAAGTAGTTAGACTGAAGATGCAACCTGAATGAGTTTACAGTATGTACTCCACTTTATTAATGATTAGTAATGAGAAAGTGAGGAATACAAGAGTATTGGAAAAGACTTTTTCCACTCTGAATGTAAAGCAGATTGTGTGACCATTGGCCAAAAACGACCACGAAGGGACTCGAACACTCAATCTTCTGATCCAAAGTCAGACGCCTTATCCATTAGGCCACGCGGTCATCCGTCCACCTGAGATGATTTTTATCATGTAGGTGGTATGCATGGATGGAGAACATATTATTGAAAGGTATTCAGGTTTACATCCCATAGTGTTCTTTCAGCTATTTTCGCTGGATGCACTTTTTTGGAATCTATATATTGAGAATTTTATGAGTACGATATGCTTTTGTTTTCCTTTTTCCATACAAACCTCTTTCCTCATGAGTTTAAAGCTCATTTGTATGCTCTACATAGCTCTGGACGTTTCCAGATGTGGAGTGAAACTGTTTTGAAAGTAGTACAAATTGCTCCTTCCTGCATATGCTAATTTTTCACACTCACATAGGTTGTATAAGTTTTATGAATCCTGGCTTGACCTATTCAAGTAGCTGAAAGCCTGTCACCACCTCTAGAAACAAGATTCACACCAATCCAATTCATATCATTTTTTCCAAAGGAATATGTTCTGGCCGGTCGAAAATGCATCTCACAAAAATAGGCATTTAAAAATCTACTTTGCAGTTTCAGAACACTAACATGACTGTGAAGTGTACACAAGTAAAATGGGACCGTTTCAAAGTACCTAATCCCTCATAAACTTCTAAGAGGAAGCATGTAATAAATATACCTAATTTTCTGGAAAAGTAAGAGGGAGGATTTTTGTTATCACCTCAGATGGGACTCGAACCCACAATCCCTGGCTTAGGAGGCCAGTACCTTATCCATTAGGCCACTGAGACACACATGCGTAGCTCTTTTCTAGAGGCATTATTTAAATGTATTCTATGGTCAGACACCGGTGTGTGCACACAGGGCATTTCTCACTTCTCTCTATAAGTAAACTTCCCATTTTCATCCTCTTCCATCCCCAACTTTAACGCTCTCTTCTATGCTATAATGGAGACTTTGCAATTTTAGCAAGTGGAGAGAAATTGGAGAACCACTTTTGACTCCACACTTCTTCTTCACTTACTTCTTTTCTCAATATACTGGGCTTAGAAAATGGTATCAAGCCATCCTTATCATCAGTAGGACACGGAAAGAGGCACTAAGCCTCCTAACCAAGTTCAACCACACTCTGCAACTTAACCATTGCACTACAAATTAGGCAACGCGGGTATCAGCAAAGGCAGCCAATGTGCCGATCGTTTATACATTTTGTGTAGTACTTTTCTTACTCGGAGGCAAAATCAGCACTTTAACTGCCCAAATCATACAGATTTTACACATGTATCACTCTATGCACACATAGGCACACACCTTGCAGTTCTTCTACACACACTTAAGCTAACAACCCATTCTGTCACGTCAAAATTCTGCAAACCTATTATATATTCAGTGCGTTGGCATAGAAGCACTTTTTAATGCCACTAAAATGCACAAGTAGTTAGACTGAAGATGCAACCTGAATGAGTTTACAGTATGTACTCCACTTTATTAATGATTAGTAATGAGAAAGTGAGGACTACAAGAGTATTGGAAAATACTTTTTCCACTCTGAATGTAAAGCAGATTGTGTGACCATTGGCCAAAAACGACCACGAAGGGACTCGAACCCTCAATCTTCTGATCCAAAGTCAGACGCCTTATCCATTAGGCCACGCAGACATCTGTTCACCTGAGATGATTTTTATCATGTAGGTGGTATGCATGGATGGAGAACATATTATTGAAAGGTATTCAGGTTTACATCCCATAGTGTTCTTTCAGCTCTTTTCGCTGGAAGCACTTTTTTGGAATCTATATATTGAGAATTTTATGAGTACGATATGCTTTTGTTTTCCTTTTTGCATACAAACCTCTTTCCTCATGAGTTTAAAGCTCATTTGTATGCTCTACATAGCTCTGGACGTTTCCAGACGTGGAGTGAAACTGTTTTGAAAGTAGTACAAATTGCTCCTTCCTGCATATGCTAATTGTTCACACTCACATAGGTTGTATAAGTTTTATGAATCCTGGCTTGACCTATTCAAGTAGCTGAAAGCCTGTCACCACCTCTAGAAGCAAGATTCACACCAATCCAATTCAAATCATTTTTTCCAAAGGAATATGTTCTGGCCGGTCGAAAATGCATCTCACAAAAATAGGCATTTAAAAATCTACTTTGCAGTTTCAGAACACTAACATGACTGTGAAGTGTACACAAGTAAAATGGGACTGTTTCAAAGTACCTAATCCCTCATAAACTTCTGAGAGGAAGCATGTAATAAATCTACCTAATTTTCTGGAAAAGAAAGAGGGAGGATTTTTGTTATCACCTCAGATGGGACTCGAACCCACAATCCCTGGCTTAGGTGGCCAGTGCCATATCCATTAGGCCACTGAGGCACACATGCATAGCTCTTTTCTAGAGGCATTATTTAAATGTATTCTATGGTCAGACACCGGTGTGTGCACACAGGGCATTTCTCACTTCTCTCTATAAGTAAACTTCCCATTTTCATCCTCTTCCATCCCCGACTTTAACGCTCTCTTCTATGCTATAATGGAGACTTTGCAATTTTAGCAAGTGGAGAGAAATTGGAGAACCACTTTCGACTCCACACTTCTTCTTCACTTACTTCTTTTCTCAATATACTGGACTTAGAAAATGGTATCAAGCCATCCTTATCATCAGTAGGACACGGAAAGAGGCACTAAGTCTCCTAACCAAGTTCAACCACACTCTGCAACTTAACCATTGCACTACAAATTAGGCAACGCGGGCATCAGCAAAGGCAGCCAATGTGCCGATCCTTTATACATTTTGTGTAGTACTTTTCTTACTCGGATGCAAAATCAGCACTTTAACTGCCCAAATCATACAGATTTTACACATGTACCACTCTATGCACACATAGGCACACACCTTGCAGTTCGTCTACACACACTTAAGCTAAAAACCCATTCTGTCACGTCAAAATTCTGCAAACCTATTACATATTCAGTGCGTTGGCATAGAAGCACTTTTTAATGCCACTAAAATGCACAACTAGTTAGACTGAAGATGCAACCTGAATGAGTTTACAGTATGTACTCCACTTTATTAATGATTAGTAATGAGAAAGTGAGGACTACAAGAGTATTGGAAAAGACTTTTTCCACTCTGAATGTAAAGCAGATTGTGTGACCATTGGCCAAAATCGACCACGAAGGGACTCGAACCCTCAATCTTCTGATCCAAAGTCAGACGCCTTATCCATTAGGCCACGCGGTCATCTGTTCACCTGAGATGATTTTTATCATGTAGGTGGTATGCATGGATGGAGAACATATTATTGAAAGGTATTCAGGTTTACATCCCATAGTGTTCTTTCAGCTCTTTTCGCTGGAAGCACTTTTTTGGAATCTATATATTGAGAATTTTATGAGTACGATATGCTTTTGTTTTCCTTTTTGCATACAAACCTCTTTCCTCATGAGTTTAAAGCTCATTTGTATGCTCTACATAGCTCTGGACGTTTCCAGACGTGGAGTGAAACTGTTTTGAAAGTAGTACAAATTGCTCCTTACTGCATATGCTAATTTTTCACACTCACATAGATTGTATAAGTTTTATGAAACCTGGCTTGACCTATTCAAGTAGCTGAAAGCCTGTCACCACCTCTAGAAACAAGATTCACACCAATCCAATTCATATCATTTTTTCCAAAGGAATATGTTCTGGCCGGTCGAAAATGCATCTCACAAAAATAGGCATTTAAAAATCTACTTTGCAGTTTCAGAACACTAACATGACTGTGAAGTGTACACAAGTAAAATGGGACTGTTTCAAAGTACCTAATCCCTCATAAACTTCTGAGAGGAAGCATGTAATAAATCTACCTAATTTTCTGGAAAAGAAAGAGGGAGGATTTTTGTTATCACCTCAGATGGGACTCGAACCCACAATCCCTGGCTTAGGAGGCCAGTGCCTTATCCTTTAGGCCACTGAGGCACACATGCATAGCTCTTTTCTAGAGGCATTATTTAAATGTATTCTATGGTCAGACACCGGTGTGTGCACACAGGGCATTTCTCACTTCTCTCTATAAGTAAACTCCCCATTTTCATCCTCTTCCATCCCCGACTTTAACGCTCTCTTCTATGCTATAATGGAGACTTTGCAATTTTAGCAAGTGGAGAGAAATTGGAGAACCACTTTCGACTCCACACTTCTTCTTCACTTACTTCTTTTCTCAATATACTGGGCTTAGAAAATGGTATCAAGCCATCCTTATCATCAGTAGGACACGGAAAGTGGCCCTAAGTCTCCTAACCAAGTTCAACCACACTCTGCAACTTAACCATTGCACTACAAATTAGGCAACGGGGGCATCAGCAAAGGCAGCCAATGTGCCGATCCTTTATACATTTTGTGTAGTACTTTTCTTACTCGGAGGCAAAATCAGCACTTTAACTGCCCAAATCATACAGATTTTACACATGTATCACTCTATGCACACATAGGCACACACCTTGCAGTTCTTCTACACACACTTAAGCTAACAACCCATTCTGTCACGTCAAAATTCTGCAAACCTATTATATATTCAGTGCGTTGGCATAGAAGCACTTTTTAATGCCACTAAAATGCACAAGTAGTTAGACTGAAGATGCAACCTGAATGAGTTTACAGTATGTACTCCACTTTATTAATGATTAGTAATGAGAAAGTGAGGACTACAAGAGTATTGGAAAAGACTTTTTCCACTCTGAATGTAAAGCAGATTGTGTGACCATTGGCCAAAAACGACCACGAAGGGACTCGAACCCTCAATCTTCTGATCCAAAGTCAGACGCCTTATCCATTAGGCCACGCAGACATCTGTTCACCTGAGATGATTTTTATCATGTAGGTGGTATGCATGGATGGAGAACATATTATTGAAAGGTATTCAGGTTTACATCCCATAGTGTTCTTTCAGCTCTTTTCGCTGGAAGCACTTTTTTGGAATCTATATATTGAGAATTTTATGAGTACGATATGCTTTTGTTTTCCTTTTTGCATACAAACCTCTTTCCTCATGAGTTTAAAGCTCATTTGTATGCTCTACATAGCTCTGGACGTTTCCAGACGTGGAGTGAAACTGTTTTGAAAGTAGTACAAATTGCTCCTTCCTGCATATGCTAATTGTTCACACTCACATAGGTTGTATAAGTTTTATGAATCCTGGCTTGACCTATTCAAGTAGCTGAAAGCCTGTCACCACCTCTAGAAGCAAGATTCACACCAATCCAATTCAAATCATTTTTTCCAAAGGAATATGTTCTGGCCGGTCGAAAATGCATCTCACAAAAATAGGCATTTAAAAATCTACTTTGCAGTTTCAGAACACTAACATGACTGTGAAGTGTACACAAGTAAAATGGGACTGTTTCAAAGTACCTAATCCCTCATAAACTTCTGAGAGGAAGCATGTAATAAATCTACCTAATTTTCTGGAAAAGAAAGAGGGAGGATTTTTGTTATCACCTCAGATGGGACTCGAACCCACAATCCCTGGCTTAGGTGGCCAGTGCCATATCCATTAGGCCACTGAGGCACACATGCATAGCTCTTTTCTAGAGGCATTATTTAAATGTATTCTATGGTCAGACACCGGTGTGTGCACACAGGGCATTTCTCACTTCTCTCTATAAGTAAACTTCCCATTTTCATCCTCTTCCATCCCCGACTTTAACGCTCTCTTCTATGCTATAATGGAGACTTTGCAATTTTAGCAAGTGGAGAGAAATTGGAGAACCACTTTCGACTCCACACTTCTTCTTCACTTACTTCTTTTCTCAATATACTGGACTTAGAAAATGGTATCAAGCCATCCTTATCATCAGTAGGACACGGAAAGAGGCACTAAGTCTCCTAACCAAGTTCAACCACACTCTGCAACTTAACCATTGCACTACAAATTAGGCAACGCGGGCATCAGCAAAGGCAGCCAATGTGCCGATCCTTTATACATTTTGTGTAGTACTTTTCTTACTCGGATGCAAAATCAGCACTTTAACTGCCCAAATCATACAGATTTTACACATGTACAACTCTATGCACACATAGGCACACACCTTGCAGTTCGTCTACACACACTTAAGCTAAAAACCCATTCTGTCACGTCAAAATTCTGCAAACCTATTACATATTCAGTGCGTTGGCATAGAAGCACTTTTTAATGCCACTAAAATGCACAACTAGTTAGACTGAAGATGCAACCTGAATGAGTTTACAGTATGTACTCCACTTTATTAATGATTAGTAATGAGAAAGTGAGGACTACAAGAGTATTGGAAAAGACTTTTTCCACTCTGAATGTAAAGCAGATTGTGTGACCATTGGCCAAAATCGACCACGAAGGGACTCGAACCCTCAATCTTCTGATCCAAAGTCAGACGCCTTATCCATTAGGCCACGCGGTCATCTGTTCACCTGAGATGATTTTTATCATGTAGGTGGTATGCATGGATGGAGAACATATTATTGAAAGGTATTCAGGTTTACATCCCATAGTGTTCTTTCAGCTCTTTTCGCTGGAAGCACTTTTTTGGAATCTATATATTGAGAATTTTATGAGTACGATATGCTTTTGTTTTCCTTTTTGCATACAAACCTCTTTCCTCATGAGTTTAAAGCTCATTTGTATGCTCTACATAGCTCTGGACGTTTCCAGACGTGGAGTGAAACTGTTTTGAAAGTAGTACAAATTGCTCCTTACTGCATATGCTAATTTTTCACACTCACATAGATTGTATAAGTTTTATGAAACCTGGCTTGACCTATTCAAGTAGCTGAAAGCCTGTCACCACCTCTAGAAACAAGATTCACACCAATCCAATTCATATCATTTTTTCCAAAGGAATATGTTCTGGCCGGTCGAAAATGCATCTCACAAAAATAGGCATTTAAAAATCTACTTTGCAGTTTCAGAACACTAACATGACTGTGAAGTGTACACAAGTAAAATGGGACTGTTTCAAAGTACCTAATCCCTCATAAACTTCTGAGAGGAAGCATGTAATAAATCTACCTAATTTTCTGGAAAAGAAAGAGGGAGGATTTTTGTTATCACCTCAGATGGGACTCGAACCCACAATCCCTGGCTTAGGAGGCCAGTGCCTTATCCTTTAGGCCACTGAGGCACACATGCATAGCTCTTTTCTAGAGGCATTATTTAAATGTATTCTATGGTCAGACACCGGTGTGTGCACACAGGGCATTTCTCACTTCTCTCTATAAGTAAACTCCCCATTTTCATCCTCTTCCATCCCCGACTTTAACGCTCTCTTCTATGCTATAATGGAGACTTTGCAATTTTAGCAAGTGGAGAGAAATTGGAGAACCACTTTCGACTCCACACTTCTTCTTCACTTACTTCTTTTCTCAATATACTGGGCTTAGAAAATGGTATCAAGCCATCCTTATCATCAGTAGGACACGGAAAGTGGCCCTAAGTCTCCTAACCAAGTTCAACCACACTCTGCAACTTAACCATTGCACTACAAATTAGGCAACGGGGGCATCAGCAAAGGCAGCCAATGTGCCGATCCTTTATACATTTTGTGTAGTACTTTTCTTACTCGGAGGCAAAATCAGCACTTTAACTGCCCAAATCATACAGATTTTACACATGTATCACTCTATGCACACATAGGCACACACCTTGCAGTTCTTCTACACACACTTAAGCTAAAAACCCATTCTGTCACGTCAAAATTCTGCAAACCTATTACATATTCAGTGCGTTGGCATAGAAGCACTTTTTAATGCCACTAAAATGCACAAGTAGTTAGACTGAAGATGCAACCTGAATGAGTCTACAGGATGTACTCCACTTTATTAATGATTAGTAATGAGAAAGTGAGGACTACAAGAGTATTGGAAAAGACTTTTTCCACTCTGAATGTAAAGCAGATTGTGTGACCATTGGCCAAAAACGACCACGAAGGGACTCGAACCCTCAATCTTCTGATCCAAAGTCAGACGCCTTATCCATTAGGCCACGCGGTCATCTGTTCACCTGAGATGATTTTTATCATGTAGGTGGTATGCATGGATGGAGAACATATTATTGAAAGTATTCAGGTTTACATCCCATAGTGTTCTTTCAGCTCTTTTCGCTGGAAGCACTTTTTTGGAATCTATATATTGAGAATTTTATGAGTACGATATGCTTTTGTTTTCCTTTTTGCCTACAAACCTCTTTCCTCATGAGTTTAAAGCTCATTTGTATGCTCTACATAGCTCTGGACGTTTCCAGACGTGGAGTGAAACTGTTTTGAAAGTAGTACAAATTGCTCCTTCCTGCATATGCTAATTTTTCACACTCACATAGTTTGTATAAGTTTTATGAATCCTGGCTTGACCTATTCAAGTAGCTGAAAGCCTGTCACCACCTCTAGAAACAAGATTCACACCAATCCAATTCAAATCATTTTTTCCAAAAGAATATGTTCTGGCCGGTCGAAAATGCATCTCACAAAAATAGGCATTTAAAAATCTACTTTGAAGTTTCAGAACACTAACATGACTGTGAAGTGTACACAAGTAAAATTGGACAGTTTCAAAGTACCTAATCCCTCATAAACTTCCGAGAGGAAGCATGTAATAAATCTACCTAATTTTCTGGAAAAGAAAGAGGGAGGATTTTTGTTATCACCTCAGATGGGACTCGAACCCATAATCCCTGACTAAGGAGGCCAGTGCCTTTTCCATTAGGCCACTGAGACACATATACATAGCTCTTTTCTAGAGGCATTATTTAAATGTATTCTATGGTCAGACACCGGTGTGTGCACACAGGGCATTTCTCACTTCTCTCTATAAGTAAACTTCCCATTTTCATCCTCTTCCATCCCCGACTTTAACGCTCTCTTCTATGCTATAATGAAGACTTTGCAATTTTAGCAAGTGGAGAGAAATTGGAGAACCACTTTCGACTCCACACTTCTTCTTCACTTACTTCTTTTCTCAATATACTGGGCTTAGAAAATGGTATCAAGCCATCCTTATCATCAGTAGGACACGGAAAGAGGCACTAAGCCTCCTAACCAAGTTCAACCACACTCTGCAACTTAACCATAGCACTACAAATTAGGCAACGCGGGCATCAGCAAAGGCAGCCAATGTGCCGATCCTTTATACATTTTGTGTAGTACTTTTCTTACTCGGAGGCAAAATCAGCACTTTAACTGCCCAAATCATACAGATTTTACACATGTATCACTCTATGCACACATAGGCACACACCTTGCAGTTCTTCTACACACACTTAAGCTAAAAACCCATTCTGTCACGTCAAAATTCTGCAAACCTATTACATATTCAGTGCGTTGGCATAGAAGCACTTTTTAATGCCACTAAAATGCACAAATAGTTAGACTGAAGATGCAACCTGAATGAGTTTACAGTATGTACTCCACTTTATTAATGATTAGTAATGAGAAAGTGAGGACTACAAGAGTATTGGAAAAGACTTTTTCCACTCTGAATGTAAAGCAGATTGTGTGACCATTGGCCAAAAACGACCACGAAGGGACTCGAACCCTCAATCTTCTGATCCAAAGTCAGACGCCTTATCCATTAGGCCACGCGGTCATCTGTTCACCTGAGATGATTTTTATCATGTAGGTGGTATGCATGGATGGAGAACATATTATTGAAAGGTATTCAGGTTTACATCCCATAGTGTTCTTTCAGCTCTTTTCGCTGGAAGCACTTTTTTGGAATCTATATATTGAGAATTTAATGAGTACGATATGCTTTTGTTTTCCTTTTTGCATACAAACCTCTTTCCTCATGAGTTTAAAGCTCATTTGTATGCTCTACATAGCTCTGGACGTTTCCAGACGTGGAGTGAAACTGTTTTGAAAGTAGTACAAATTGCTCCTTCCTGCATATGCTAATTTTTCACACTCACATAGTTTGTATAAGTTTTATGAATCCTGGCTTGACCTATTCAAGTAGCTGAAAGCCTGTCACCACCTCTAGAAACAAGATTCACACCAATCCAATTCAAATCTTTTTTTGCAAAAGAATATGTTCTGGCCGGTCGAAAATGCATCTCACAAAAATAGGCATTTAAAAATCTACTTTGCAGTTTCAGAACACTAACATGACTGTGAAGTGTACACAAGTAAAATGGGACAGTTTCAAAGTACCTAATCCCTCATAAACTTCCGAGAGGAAGCATGTAATAAATCTACCTAATTTTCTGGAAAAGAAAGAGGGAGGATTTTTGTTATCACCTCAGATGGGACTCGAACCCACAATCCCTAGCTTAGGAGGCCAGTGCCTTATCCATTAGGCCACTGAAGAACACATGCATAGCTCTTTTCTAGAGGCATTATTTGAATGTATTCTATGGTCAGACACCGGTGTGTGCACACAGGGCATTTCTCACTTCTCTCTATAAGTAAACTTCCCATTTTCATCCTCTTCCATCCCCGACTTTAACGCTCTCTTCTATGCTATAATGGAGACTTTGCAATTTTAGCAAGTGGAGAGAAATTGGAGAACCACTTTCGACTCCACACTTCTTCTTCACTTACTTCTTTTCTCAATATACTGGGCTTAGAAAATGGTATCAAGCCATCCTTATCATCAGTAGGACATGGAAAGAGGCACTAAGTCTCCTAACCAAGTTCAACCACACTCTGCAACTTAACCATTGCACTACAAATTAGGCAACGGGGGCATCAGCAAAGGCAGCCAATGTGCCGATCCTTTATACATTTTGTGTAGTACTTTTCTTACTCGGAGGCAAAATCAGCACTTTAACTGCCCAAATCATACAGATTTTACACATGTACCACTCTATGCACACATAGGCACACACCTTGCAGTTCTTCTACACACACTTAAGCTAAAAACCCATTCTGTCACGTCAAAATTCTGCAAACCTATTACATATTCAGTGCGTTGGCATAGAAGCACTTTTTAATGCCACTAAAATGCACAAGTAGTTAGACTGAAGATGCAACCTGAATGAGTTTACAGTATGTACTCCACTTAATTAATGATTAGTAATGAGAAAGTGAGGACTACAAGAGTATTGGAAAATACTTTTTCCACTCTGAATGTAAAGCAGATTGTGTGACTGTTGGACCCGGCCTCGTGGCGTGGTCCTTAACCCCATGGATTGTGCCCGTTCCCCGCCCCGGCCTTCACGGGCCACCCGTCTGAACTGCACCAAGGCCCTTCACCCGAAGCTGCACGCGATCGCACACTCCTCGTGGCTCCGCCATCTTGTTGGCATCTACGTCACACTGTGCACCAGCCAGCGCGACCCCGCTCAACCCGGCCTCGACCCCAGCGAAGCCCCGACATCGAGGCACCACGAACTGGCCAGGGGGTGCCGCAGGAACCATTCATTGCCCCCGGCGGAGGACGGTATCGATGGGACCCCCAACTGTCCTCCCCTCTCGAGGTGTGATCGCCCGGCAACTCCCTTGGGCCTGGCGCCTCTCCTGCTGGGCGTCTGGCCACCTCCACCCGGCCGCTCCGCCCTCCCGGGCGCATAGGTCCGGACATCAAAGGGCTCCAGACCTATATCTGGGGCGACCCCACCACAGATCGGCAGTTGTATCCCGGAATCGAGAGCCCTGCTGATTAAATCGCGGCTGACCCTACGGAGAAGAACTCTTGTCGGAACCATCACGAGCCCTGCTGACTGCGTCGCGGCTCCCTCTTGTGAACAATCTGAACCACCTGGAACATCGGAGCCCTGCTGACGCCGTCACGGCCCAACCTCGCTGAAACCTTCCTCGGAGCCCTGCTGACGACGTCGCGGCTCGAGCTGAGCAGAAGACCATCTTGAGAGCCCTGCTGATTGAATCGCGGCTCTCCACGAACTGTACGCCAGAGCCCTGCTGACGCCGTCGCGGCTCGACCCCTCCGAGATCGGAGGTCCTCCAGCTTGAGGATAAGAACTGGGCCCCAGGTACCCTCGTACCGCATTCCCGCCAAAGACTGTCCCGCTACCCCTACCCTTCCAAAGAGACATTGAGACTTTTGGTGGATCCCTCGATCCCTTCGTGTAAATATTGAACTCGTAACCTTTATTGCTGATAAAGAATTGCTTGTCGTAAAGACAACCTCCTTGAGTCCTGTGTGGTGGTGTTACTGTGCTAGTACGTGATAGGAGAAGGATCTCTCAGGAGACTTCTCGGCAGCGCTCGGCTACTTCGTGCAGTGTGAAGGCCCCCCCTTGGTGATCTCGCTGACTCCTCGGGGTCCGCCTTCCAACATTTGGTGGCCAGCGACGGGATCCGAGCCGAACGCAGTACGTACCAGCCAGTACCCACTAGCTACCCATCCAAACGAACAGCATCATGAGCAGCCAGGAAAACAACGCGACAATGGAGTTCCAGTCCGAACGGCTGGAGGAATATACGCACAAAGAGTTAAAACAGTTCTGCAAGGACAAAGGCATTGCAACCACCGGCCAAGGTAGCAAAGAAGAGATGCAGAAGGCTCTAAGGGCATGGTGGGAGGCCGGGGCAGGCCCCTCCCAGGAAGAAGGTCCCCTGCCCCTGACTGAGACCACATCAACCGCACTGACTCCGGCAACCGGAGGAAGAAAGAGCCTAGAAACCGGCCTCTCCGAAGACGAAATACGAGAGCGGGAGAAGGTCCGGAGCCACGAGCTAGAGCTCGCACGACTGCGGCTGGACGGCGAACTCCAGCTGGCAGAAAAGAAACTGGCCCTAGAGCAGCTACGGCTTCAAGAGGAGATCGAGGAGAAGAGACGACACCGGGAGTTGGAGGAGAAGAAACTGACTCTTGAGCACGAGCGCAGTCTCAAGGAGCTCGAGATCAGGGCCAAGAACGGAGGGACCAACACCCCCAGTACTAGAGACACTCTACCGCCTTCCGTGACAAAGGTACATATCCCGAAAGAGGTCGTCAAGGAGTATTACAAGAATGACGACATCCAACAATGGTTCAAGGCCTACGAGGTGGCCATGACCTCTCATCGGGTGCCCCGAAAAGACTGGGGTGCGGGCCATTGGGGGCGGTTCCTGAGTGAGGGTCGAGACACGCTGCTCCAGCTGCCGGAGGAGGTGATGACCTCCTACGATCACATGAAGGAGGCCTTGCTCACCCGCTACGGGCTAACCGCGGAAATGTACCGCCAGCGGTTCAGAGACTGCAAGAAAATCCCGGGTACCACATGGGTGGAATATGTGGACTTTTTCAGCCGGGCCCTAGAAGGGTGGATCAAAGGGAGCAAAGTAACCACCTACGGGCAGTTGGTCGACCTCATCGTGTGGGAGCACCTCTCCAACAATTGCTTTGTGGAACTAAGACAGCACCTCCTCGACAGCAAAATGACCGACCCACGAAAACTCGCCGTCGAGGCCGATCGATGGGTCAACTCCCGGGTCCCCCGGAACTCAATGGGGGAGTACCAGAGGAACCCCACCGGACCCCCCCACCAGCGTGGTGGAGGGGGAGGGCCGAACAGGAACCGAGACCCTCCCGCCGGGGCCCCCAGGAGCCCCCCTCGAGGGCCACCGCAGCAACAACTCTCTCCGAGCCTAGTCCGAAGGGGGGCGCCCCCAGCCAGACCCGGACCACGGCCACCAGTGACCTGCTACGGCTGCCAACAAACCGGACACTATGCCAGCGATCCGGTCTGCCCCCTGAACCGAAGAAACGGGGCCGGCGGGCCCCCGCCCCGACAGCTGGCGGCCGCCGCCCTGGGAGAAGGAGAAGAGGAAGAGGAGACCCTCGACCGAGGAAACACTGAGTGGGAGCCGGCAGCCATGTCCCTGGTCTGCCTGGGTAGCCGAGAAATGGTACCCTGCACCCCCATCCCAAGCAACACCCAGAAGTACCGGCAGCAGGTCACGGTCAATGGACAACGGGCCGAAGCCCTTCGTGACACAGGCGCCAGTATCACCGCTGTCCGCTGCCACCTGGTGACCCCATAACAGATTCTACCGAATGTCCTGTGCCCCGTACGGACGGCCGACAACAGTGAAAGCCTGTGCCAGATGGCCCTGGTCCCTTTCGAGTGGGGAGGGGTGACGGGCCTGCTGAAGGTGACGGTGCGCGACGACGCCCATGTCGACTGTCTCCTGGGGAACGACTTGGAGAGTTCCCCCTGGGCTCAAGTGGAGCGACGAGAGCACCTCCGCATGTTGGGACTGGCTGACTGGGCCTGCGCCATCACCCGGTCCATGACCGCCTGGGCCCCCCGCTCATCCTCGACCTCCGGGGCCGCCCAAGCCGAGGGGCTCACACCCCCTCCCACCAGCAGCGAGGAGGAGGCAGACGCCGACCCTGGACCCAGCGAATCCTCCTCCGAAGAGATGGCGTCCCCGAGCGCCCTACCAGAACTGACACAATGGCGACATGAAGAGGGCCCCACCCGAGAGCAGTTCCAGCAAGAACAGCAGTCCTGTCCCTCTCTCGAAGGGGTCCGACAACAGGCGACCGCGCAAGCCGACGGTGACCAGACCGGCACCCACTGGGTCTACTGGGCCGAGGGCCTGTTGTACAGTGAACAGAAAGTGGCAGAACTCGGGGCCAGCCGCGTGTTGGTGGTCCCCCTCCGCTTCCGGGAGTTCTTTCTCAACCTGGCACATGATGTGCCCCTCGCCGGACACTTGGGGCAAGACAAAACGTACAGTCGTCTGGTGACCCACTTCTACTGGCCCCGGATGCGGAGAGACGTGGACAACCACTGCCGGTCCTGCCAGACCTGCCAAGCCAGCGGGAAGACGGGGGGTCGGGTCAAGGCCCCCCTCCAGCCCTTTCCAGCCGTCAGCACCCCGTTCGAACGGGTCGGAATCGACATTGTGGGGCCCCTGGACCCCCAAACCGCCCTGGGCCACCGCTTCATCCTGGTCCTCGTGGACCACGCCACCAGGTACCCGGAGGCGGTCCCGCTAAGAACCATAACGGCCCCTGTGGTAGGCCGGGCCTTGATGGGGATCTTCTCCCGAGTGAGATTCCCCCGCGAAGTGGTGAGCGACCGCGGCACGAACTTTATCTCCAGGTACATGCGGTCCCTGTGGCAGCAGTGCGGGGTCACATACAAGTTCACGACCCCCTATCACCCTCAGGGGAACGGACTGGTTGAGCGGTTCAACCGAACATTAAAAGGGATGATCCAGGGCCTGGAAGAGCCCCTCAGGCGGAGATGGGATGTTCTGCTGCCGTGCCTCCTGTTTGCCTATCGGGAGGTCCCGCAGAAGTCCCTGGGGTTCAGCCCGTTCGAGCTATTGTATGGACACCCGGTCCGCGGACCGCTCAGCCTGGTCAAGGAGGGTTGGGAGATGAAGCCCCAAGGCGCCCCTCCTGACGTCTACCGATACCTCCTGACTCTCCGGAATCAGACCCGCAAGTTCCGAGCCATGGCCGAAGCCAACCTCGAGGCCAGCCAGGAGGACATGAAGCGGTGGTACGATCGGAACTCCTCTACCATCGAATTCGAGCCCGGACAGAAGGTATGGGTCATGGCCCCGGTCGAACCCGGCGCCCTCCAGGACAAGTGGACCGGGCCCTTCAAGGTAGTGGAGAAGAAAAGTCCCGTCACTTACCTAGTCGACCTGGAGTCCCCCCAGAACCCCCTCCGGGTCTTACATGCGAACAGGCTAAAACCCCACTTTGCCCGGACCGAACTGAGCCTGCTGCTGGCGACCGACGAGGGGGGCGAGGACGACTCCGAACCCCTGCCTGACCTCTTGCAGTCCAACATTCATGACGGATCGATCGAAGGGGTCCAACTCGCCTCTTCCCTGACTCCGGAACAGCGCAACGACTGCCAGCGACTGCTGCGGGACTACGCAGCCCTC
The DNA here is from genome assembly GCF_964204655.1 of Triturus cristatus. NCBI lineage: Eukaryota > Metazoa > Chordata > Amphibia > Caudata > Salamandridae > Triturus > Triturus cristatus. Next base: position 137,263,719 of record NC_140585.1, read on the forward strand.
TTCTCCCTCACCCCGGGGGTGACCCACTGGTGCGTCCACGACGTCGATACTGGGGAGAGCCCCCCCGTGCGACACAGAGCCTACCGGGTGCCTGACCGAGTGCGGGCCTGCATCCAGGCCGAAGTAACGAAGATCTCTCCGACAGCCCGTGGGCCAGCCCTGTCGTCCTGGTGCCCAAGGCCGCAGTTCCCGGCCACCCCCCAGAGTTGCGATTCTGCGTGGACTACCGAGCCCTGAATGCAGTAACCAAGACAGACGCCCACCCGATACCCCGGGCCGACGAACTCATCGACCGCCTAGGGGCCGCTCGCTACTTGAGCACGCTGGACCTCACCGCCGGGTACTGGCAAATCCAGCTCACCCCCGGCGCCCAAGAAAGATCCGCCTTCTCGACCCCGGATGGGCATTACCACTTTCGGGTGATGCCCTTCGGAATGAAGAACGCCCCGGCCACCTTCCAAAGACTGGTGAACAAGGTTTTGGCCGGGCTTGAGGCCTTCAGCGCGGCCTACCTAGATGACATTGCCGTGTACAGCAACCACTGGGCCGAGCACCTCCTTCACCTGAAAGCCGTCCTGGCCGCCCTCCAGCGGGCCGGGCTCACAATCAAGGCCAGCAAATGTCAATTCGGCCACGGATCCGTGACCTACCTGGGCCATCAAGCGGGGAGCGGGCAGGTGGCCCCCCTCCAAGCGAAGATAGATGCCATCCAGACCTGGGAACCCCCCACTACCCAGACCGCTGTCCGGGCCTTCCTGGGCCTCACCAGATACTACCGGCGGTTTATCCGGGACTATGGGAGCATTGTTGGCCCCCTCACAGAGTTAACGTCTAAAAAGCAGCCCAAGAAGGTACACTGGACACCCCGCTGCCAAACAGCCTTCGACACCTTAAAGACAGCCATGTGTACTGCTCCGGTGCTGCAAGCCCCGGACTACCAGAAGGAGTTCGTGGTACAGACGGATGCCTCCGAGTATGGGATCGGGCCGTCCTATCCCAAGCCGACGAAAAGGGGCTCGACCGACCAGTGGCCTTCATCAGCCGACGACTACTGCCCCGAGAGCAACGCTGGAGCACCATTGAGCGTGAGGCCTTCGCTGTGGTGTGGGCCCTCAAGAAGCTCCGGCCCTACCTCTTTGGTACCCACTTCCGGGTCCAGACCGACCACCGGCCCTTGCGGTGGTTAATGCAAATGCGGGGCGAGAACCCCAAGCTGCTGCGGTGGTCCATCTCGCTACAAGGGATGGACTTTGATGTCGAACACCAGCCCGGCAATGACCACGCCAATGCCGACGGCCTGTCCCGCTTCTTCCGCCTTGACGAGGAGAATCCCCAAGGAGATGGGTGACTCTCCATGCCTTCGGCTGGGGGGGACGCCTGTTGGACCCGGCCTCGTGGCGTGGTCCTTAACCCCATGGATTGTGCCCGTTCCCCGCCCCGGCCTTCACGGGCCACCCATCTGAACTGCACCAAGTCCCTTCTCCCGAAGCTGCACGCGATCGCACACTCCTCGTGGCTCCGCCATCTTGTTGGCATCTACGTCACACTGTGCACCAGCCAGCGCGACCCCGCTCAACCCGGCCTCGACCCCAGCGAAGCCCCGACATCGAGGCACCACGAACTGGCCAGGGGGTGCCGCAGGAACCATTCATCGCCCCCGGCGGAGGACGGTATCGATGGGACCCCCAACTGTCCTCCCCTCTCGAGGTGTGATCGCCCGGCAACTCCCTTGGGCCTGGCGCCTCTCCTGCTGGGCGTCTGGCCACCTCCACCCGGCCGCTCCGCCCTCCCGGGCGCATAGGTCCGGACATCAAAGGGCTCCAGACCTATATCTGGGGCGACCCCACCACAGATCGGCAGTTGTATCCCGGAATCGAGAGCCCTGCTGATTGAATCGCGGCTGACCCTACGGAGAAGAACTCTTGTCGGAACCATCACGAGCCCTGCTGACTGCATCGCGGCTCCCTCTTGTGAACAATCTGAACCACCTGGAACATCGGAGCCCTGCTGACGCCGTCGCGGCCCAACCTCGCTGAAACCTTCCTCGGAGCCCTGCTGACGACGTCGCGGCTCGAGCTGAGCAGAAGATCATCTTGAGAGCCTGCTGATTGAATCGCGGCTCTCCACGAACTGTACGCCAGAGCCCTGCTGACGCCGTCGCGGCTCAACCCCTCCGAGATCGGAGGTCCTCCAGCTTGAGGATAAGAACTGGGCCCCAGGTACCCTCGTACCGCATTCCCGCCAAAGACTGTCCCGCTACCCCTACCCTTCCAAAGAGACATTGAGACTTTTGGTGGATCCCTCGATCCCTTCGTGTAAATATTGAACTCGTAACCTTTATTGCTGATAAAGAATTGCTTGTCGTAAAGACAACCTCCTTGAGTCCTGTGTGGTGGTGTTACTGTGCTAGTACGTGATAGGAGAAGGATCTCTCAGGAGACTTCTCGGCTGCGCTCGGCTACTTCGTGCAGTGTGAGGGCCCCCCCTTGGTGGTCTCGCCGATTCCTCGGGGTCCGCCTTCCAACAGTGACCATTGGCAAAATACGACCACGAAGGGACTCGAACCCTCAATCTTCTGATCCAAAGTCAGACGCCTTATCCATTAGGCCACGCGGTCATCTGTTCACCTGAGATGATTTTTATCATGTAGGTGGTATGCATGGATGGAGAACATATTATTGAAAGGTATTCAGGTTTACATCCCATAGTGTTCTTTCAGCTCTTTTCGCTGGAAGCACTTTTTTGGAATCTATATATTGAGAATTTTATGAGTACGATATGCTTTTGTTTTCCTTTTTGCATACAAACCTCTTTCCTCATGAGTTTAAAGCTCATTTGTATGCTCTACATAGCTCTGGACGTTTCCAGACGTGGAGTGAAACTGTTTTGAAAGTAGTACAAATTGCTCCTTCGTGCATATGCTAATTTTTCACACTCACATAGTTTGTATAAGTTTTATGAATCCTGGCTTGACCTATTCAAGTAGCTGAAAGCCTGTCACCACCTCTAGAAACAAGATTCACACCAATCCAATTCAAATCATTTTTTCCAAAAGAATATGTTCTGGCCGGTCGAAAATGCATCTCACAAAAATAGGCATTTAAAAATCTACTTTGCAGTTTCAGAACACTAACATGACTGTGAAGTGTACACAAGTAAAATGGGACAGTTTCAAAGTACCTAATCCCTCATAAACTTCCGAGAGGAAGCATGTAATAAATCTACCTAATTTTCTGGAAAAGAAAGAGGGAGGATTTTTGTTATCACCTCAGATGGGACTCGAACCCACCATCCCTGGCTTAGGAGGCCAGTGCCTTATCCATTAGGCCACTGAGACACACATGCATAGCTCTTTTCTAGAGGCATTATTTAAATGTATTCTATGGTCAGACACCGGTGTGTGCACACAGGGCATTTCTAACTTCTCTCTATAAGTAAACTTCCCATTTTCATCCTCTTCCATCCCCGACTTTAACGCTCTCTTCTATGCTATAATGGAGACTTTGCAATTTTAGCAAGTGGAGAGAAATTGGAGAACCACTTTCGACTCCACACTTCTTCTTCACTTACTTCTTTTCTCAATATACTGGGCTTAGAAAATGGTATCAAGCCATCCTTATCATCAGTAGGACACGGAAAGAGGCACTAAGTCTCCTAACCAAGTTCAACCACACTCTGCAACTTAACCATTGCACTACAAATTAGGCAACGGGGGCATCAGCAAAGGCAGCCAATGTGCCGATCCTTTATACATTTTGTGTAGTACTTTTCTAACTCAGAGGCAAAATCAGCACTTTAACTGCCCAAATCATACAGATTTTACACATGTACCACTCTATGCACACATAGGCACACACCTTGCAGTTCTTCTACACACACTTAAGCTAAAAACCCATTCTGTCACGTCAAAATCCTGCAAACCTATTACATATTCAGTGCGTCGGCATAGAAGCACTTTTTAATGCCACTAAAATGCACAAGTAGTTAGACTGAAGATGCAACCTGAATGAGTTTACAGTATGTACTCCACTTTATTAATGATTAGTAATGAGAAAGTGAGGACTACAAGAGCATTGGAAAATACTTTTTCCACTCTGAATGTAAAGCAGATTGTGTGACCATTGGCCAAAAACGACCACGAAGGGACTCGAACCCTCAATCTTCTGATCATAAGTCAGACGCCTTATCCATTAGGCCACGCAGTCATCCATCCACCTGCTCGCTCTGCATTTTAAACTCCAGTTTTGTTCTTTTTGTCATTTTGGCTTTTACTGTTCCCCTGCTTTTAGCAGGACCTGGGTATAGATCCCCCCCTCCCTCTTACCACACGTAAAATTGACTAAAGCACCGTCACTTGGCGGGTCCGGGTTCCGTGGGTGGTCCTGGGTTGCAGCTTTAGGCGCCTCTTGCTTTGGGCTTTGTTGTTTGTTTGCGGGCACCATCTTGGAGCGTATTGACGCTCGCTCGGCTCCAAGGAACGCCTATTTAAAGTCGTCCTCTCCCGCGCAGCGGGTACGCGCAGTGGGACGCCGTCGCTTAGCCGGAGTCTGCGCCCGTCCGCGCTAAGGACGCGCAGGGCGCAGCGGGCACCTGGGGTCCTTGAGAGTTGGTCTCGGCTCTCGTTACCATGCTGGTGTACTCTGGCGACACTCTGCGGGGCATAGGTCGTTCAATCGTGAGTTGCACCCTTCCCTCTATACACCCACTAGTGGGCCCCTTTCACTGTGCGTGTGGAAGGTGGTCTTTGGATCCCCCTACCCTGAGCTCACACGACAATCCTACGGTTGCCCTTAGTAGGAACCGCGGCGAGCATTCCCTTCGCATCTTCAGCCTGAATGCCAGGTCTCTGGTGCTGCATTATCAGGCCGTGTTTGACCTGATACAGGAAGAGGCCCCGGACATCGTAGCCATCACCGAGACGTGGTTGAAGGATGACGATGTGGCCATTATCAACTTGGCATTTCCCTCTGATTTTTCGGTTTTTACCCTTAACCGATCTACTAGGGGAGGGGGTATTGCGTTGGCCATGCGACCTGGCCTCACTGGTAGTTGGTCTGGTTTGACCATTGCGGGATGTGAAAGTGCGGTGTTTAAGATCTCGGTCACCCCACATTTCACACTCTCGGGGATGGTGGTTTATCGCCCCCCTGGGAGTGATGTGGCGTTTAGAGCGGCCTTCCCCGACGTGGTTAGTTCCTTGGTGGTAGGCTGCTCCAATTTCTCGATTTTGGGAGACCTCAACTTACATTTTGAGAACCTTACCTCCCCCTCGGTTAGCGGTATTCTTGCTGACCTGGAGGCCCTTCAACTGGTGCAAATGGTTCGACAGCCTACCCATACAGGCGGCCATACCTTAGATCCTTTTTTCACCAATTTGGCAGACGCTGCTGTCTCCGCCGTCACACCTCTTGGCTGGACGGACCACTCTTTGGTTACCATCTGTACCCCTTTGCCGGGAATGATTACTGTTCCCCCAGCAAAGCTGGTTACAAGGCGGCAATGGAGTAAATTACGGCTGGAGGACTTACATCGTGTCCTCGCCGAGGAGCCTTAAGAACCTCCGATGCTGGTTGACTCGGGTTACGAGAAGTTCTGCTCCTGGATCTCCAAGGCGCTTGACGCCCTTATCCCAATTACCGCTTGTAAAGTCAGCTCCAGGGACTCCAGTCCGTGGTACGATGGCGCCTTACGTACTCTCAAGGGTAGTTGTAGGCGAGCAGAGAGGGCTTGGCGGAAGGCGTACGATAGCGGGAAGAAAGCTATTTATCTCGCCTCCGTCAAAGTATACCATCGGGCTGTTTGCCAATCTCGGGCAGCTTACTACACTACGGAATTCGGCAACAGCTCCAACCCCTCTAAAACCATCTTTAAAGTGATGAAGGATCTTTTGGCAAAGCGTGCCTGTATTACGACGACTGGTTCCACCACTCACTGTGAGGCTCTCGCTCGTTTTTTTTTGGAAAAGGTCCAAAACATCTATCGGACGTTCCCTTGTACAGGGCCTCCGGTTGAGCCCCCGATCAACATCTATAGTGTTCCCACCTTGCACGTGCTGCCCCCGCTGACATCAGAGGGGTTTGACCTCCTGGCTCTGCAGGTCAAATCAGGGTCCCCCGCTGATCCGCTTACAGCGACTCTTTTTAGAGAGCAGTCGTTTGTGGGACGGGCCGTGGTTCACTCCTTGATTAACATCTCGTTGGAATCAAGCACGGTACCCGCTAGCTGGAAGCGGGCAGTGGTTTCTCCCATTTTGAAGAAGCCGTCCCTGGATCCAGATAAACCTGAAAACTACCGGCCCATCTCCTTACTTCCGTGGCCGACCAAAGTGTTGGAGGCCCATGTCAACAAAGTTCTTTCTGCTCACCTTATCCATGCTAACATCTTGGATCCCACCCAGAATGGGTTCCGTGCTGGACACAGCACGGAGACCGCCCTCCTCTCCATGGCTGAACACCTTCGCACGGTGATGGATGCGGGACAGACAGCAGCGCTCGTCTTATTGGACTTGAGCGCCGCGTTTGATACTGTTTCGCATCCTATCCTGTTGCATCGCCTGGAGGAGATTGGGCTGGGTGGACCTGCCCTCCAGTGGTTCCGGTCTTTTCTAGACGATCGTTTCTTTAGCGTTGCCGTCCCACCGTTCCAGTCCCAATTCCATCCTTTGAAACAGGGGGTGCCGCAAGGAACCTCGCTGAGCCCCACGTTGTTTAATCTCTACGAGAGACCGCTGGCTGAGGTCGTCAAGCAATGGGGCATGACTATGGTCTCATATGCTGACGACACTCAGCTAGCGGTTACGATCAGCGGGGATGCGGACCGGGATGCCCCCAGGTTTCAGAGTGGACTTAGGGCAGTGGCGAGCTGGATGAAGAACAACTGTCTCCAGCTCAACGCCAAGAAAACAGAGATCATGATCGTAGGCAAGAGATCGGAGCTATGGGGGGACAGGTGGTGGCCTATGGAGCTGGGGCCGGCCCCCCTTCCGGTCACGGAATTAAAGAACTTAGGAGTATGGATGGATCCCTCCCTCAGCTACGTTGGCCACACGAAGAAAATCGCGGCCTGTTGCTTTGGTATTTTACGGTCGTTTCGCCCTGTTTTGAAGTTCTTTGACCATCGCACCAGGCAGCTGATAGTCCAGGCTACAGTGTTATCTCGCCTGGACTATGCCAGCTCTCTTCTGGTAGGGTCCAATGTGGCTGAGGTTACCCGCCTCCAACGTGTCCAGAACGCTGCGGCGAGAGCTATTGTTGGCCTACCCCGTACTTGTTCTGCCTCCAGCACATTGAGATCACTGCACTGGCTGCCTATCAGGGCCAGAATTCAGTTTAAAGTGCTGTGTATGGCGTTCAAGATTCTGAGGGGGGTAGGTCCCCCTATTCTTGCGGACCTTTTGTCTTGGTATGTGCCTACTCGGCCCCTGAGATCCATGGGTCATGCACTCACTGTGATTCCCCGATACAGGCTGTGTCGGGTCGGTGGCCGTTCTTTCCGGGTCAGAGCAGCCGAGCTCTGGAACTCCCTTCCTGTAGAGTTGCGACTGCTAGATGATCTTTTAGTCTTTCGTAAAGCCTTAAAAACCTTTTTGTTTTAATACATTCACTTTCCTCCTTTCTGTTGTGTTTCCTGTGGTGTTGCATTTTTACCTGCCATGCGCCTGGACGCCCCTTAGCTGGGGCAGCAGTGCGCATTACAAATGTATGTAACATAACATAACAGATGATTTTTATCATGTAGGTGGTATGCATGGATGGAGAACATATTATTGAAAGGTATTCAGGTTTACATCCCATAGTGTTCTTTCAGCTCTTTTCGCTGGAAGCACTTTTTTGGAATCTATATATTGAGAATTTTATGAGTACGATATGCTTTTGTTTTTCTTTTTGCATACAAACCTCTTTCCTCATGAGTTTAAAGCTCATTTGTATGCTCTACATAGCTCTGGACGTTTCCAGACGTGGAGTGAAACTGTTTTGAAAGTAGTACAAATTGCTCCTTCCTGCATATGCTAATTTTTCACACTCACATAGGTTGTATAAGTTTTATGAATCCTGGCTTGACCTATTCAAGTAGCTGAAAGCCTGTCACCACCTCTAGAAACAAGATTCACACCAATCCAATTCAAATCATTTTTTCCAAAGGAATATGTTCTGGCCGGTCGAAAATGCATCTCACAAAAATAGGCATTTAAAAATCTACTTTGCAGTTTCAGAACACTAACATGACTGTGAAGTGTACACAAGTAAAATGGGACTGTTTCAAAGTACCTAATCCCTCATAAACTTCTGAGAGGAAGCATGTAATAAATCTACCTAATTTTCTGGAAAAGAAAGAGGGAGGATTTTTGTTATCACCTCAGATGGGACTCGAACCCACAATCCCTGGCTTAGGAGGCTAGTGCCTTATCCATTAGGCTACAGAGGCACACATGCATAGCTCTTTTATAGAGGCATTATTTAAATGTATTCTATGGTCAGACACCGGTGTGTGCACACAGGGCATTTCTCACTTCTCTCTATAAGTAAACTTCCCATTTTCATCCTCTTCCATCCCCGACATTAACGCTCTCTTCTATGCTATAATGCAGACTTTGCAATTTTAGCAAGTGGAGAGAAATTGGAGAACCACTTTCGACTCCACACTTCTTCTTCACTTACTTCTTTTCTCAATATACTGGACTTAGAAAATGGTATCAAGCCATCCTTATCATCAGTAGGACACGGAAAGTGGCACTAAGTCTCCTAACCAAGTTCAACCACACTCTGCAACTTAACCATTGCACTACAAATTAGGCAACGGGGGCATCAGCAAAGGCAGCCAATGTGCCGATCCTTTATACATTTTGTGTAGTACTTTTCTTACTCGGAGGCAAAATCAGCACTTTAACTGCCCAAATAATACAGATTTTACACATGTAGCACTCTATGCACACATAGGCACGCACCTTGCAGTTCTTCTACACACACTTAAGCTAAAAACCCATTCTGTCACGTCAAAATTCTGCCAACCTATTACATATTCAGTGCGTCGGCATAGAAGCACTTTTTAATGCCACTAAAATGCACAAGTAGTTAGACTGAAGATGCAACCTGAATGAGTTTACAGTATGTACTCCACTTTATTAATGATTAGTACTGAGAAAGTGAGGACTACAAGAGTATTGGAAAAGACTTTTTCCACTCTGAATGTAAAGCAGATTGTAAGACCATTGGCCAAAAACGACCACGAAGGGACTCCAACCCTCAATCTTCTGATCCGAAGTCAGACGCCTTATCCATTAGGCCACGCAATCATCCGTTCACCTGAGATGATTTTTATCATGTAGGTGGTATGCATGGATGGAGAACATATTATTGAAAGGTATTCAGGTTTACATCCCATAGTGTTCTTTCAGCTCTTTTCGCTGGAAGCACTTTTTTGGAATCTATATATTGAGAATGTTATGAGTACGATATGCTTTTGTTTTCCTTTTTGCATACAAACCTCTTTCCTCATGAGTTTAAAGCTCATTTGTATGCTCTACATAGCTCTGGACGTTTCCAGACGTGGAGTGAAACTGTTTTGAAAGTAGTACAAATTGCTCCTTCCTGCATATGCTAATTTTTCACACTCACATAGGTTGTATAAGTTTAATGAATCCTGGCTTGACCTCTTCAAGTAGCTGAAAGCCTGTCACCACATCTAGAAACAAGATTCACACCAATCCAATTCAAATCATTTTTTCCAAAGGAATATGTTCTGGCCGGTCGAAAATGCATCTCACAAAAATAGGCATTTAAAAATCTACTTTGCAGTTTCAGAACACTAACATGACTGTGAAGTGTACACAAGTAAAATGGGACTGTTTCAAAGTACCTAATCCCTCATAAACTTCTGAGAGGAAGCATGTAATAAATCTACCTAATTTTCTGGAAAAGAAAGAGTTAGGATTTTTGTTATCACCTCAGATGGGACTTGAACCCACAATCACTGGCTTAGGAGGCCAGTGCCTTATCCATGAGGCCACTGAGGGACACATGCATAGCTCTTTTCTAGAGGCATTATTTAAATGTATTCTATGGTCAGACACCGGTGTGTGCACACAGGGCATTTCTCACTTCTCTCTATAAGTAAACTTCCCATTTTCATCCTCTTCCATCCCCGACTTTAACGCTCTCTTCTATGCTATAATGGAGACTTTGCAATTTTAGCAAGTGGAGAGAAATTGGAGAACTACTTTCGACTCCACACTTCTTCTTCACTTACTTCTTTTCTCAATATAATGGGCTTAGAAAATGGTATCAAGCCATCCTTATCATCAGTAGGACACGGAAAGAGGCACTAAGTCTCCTAACCAAGTTCAACCACACTCTGCAACTTAACCATTGCACTACAAATTAGGCAACGGGGGCATCAGCAAAGGCAGCCAATGTGCCGATCCTTTATACATTTTGTGTAGTACTTTTCTTACTCGGAGGCAAAATCAGCACTTTAACTGCCCAAATCATACAGATTTTACACATGTAGCACTCTATGCACACATAGGCACACACCTTGCAGTTCTTCTACACACACTTAAGCTAAAAACCCATTCTGTCACGTCAAAATTCTGCAAACCTATTACATATTCAGTGCGTCGGCATAGAAGCACTTTTTAATGCCACTAAAATGCACAAGTAGTTAGACTGAAGATGCAACCTGAATGAGTTTACAGTATGTACTCCACTTTATTAATGATTAGTAATGAGAAAGTGAGGACTACAAGAGTATTGGAAAAGACTTTTTCCACTCTGAATGTAAAGCAGATTGTGTGACCATTGGCCAAAAACGACCACGAAGGGACTCGAACCCTCAATCTTCTGATCCAAAGTCAGACGCCTTATCCATTAGGCCACGCGGTCATCTGTTCACCTGAGATGATTTTTATCATGTAGGTGGTATGCATGGATGGAGAACATATTATTGAAAGGTATTCAGGTTTACATCCCATAGTGTTCTTTCAGCTCTTTTCGCTGGAAGCACTTTTTTGGAATCTATATATTGAGAATTTTATGAGTACGATATGCTTTTGTTTTCCTTTTTCCATACAAACCTCTTTCCTCATGAGTTTAAAGCTCATTTGTATGCTCTACATAGCTCTGGACGTTTCCAGACGTGGAGTGAAACTGTTTTGAAAGTAGTACAAATTGCTCCTTCTTGCATATGCTAATTTTTCACACTCACATAGGTTGTATAAGTTTTATGAATCCTGGCTTGACCTATTCAAGTAGCTGAAAGCCTGTCACCACCTCTAGAAACAAGATTCACACCAATCCAATTCATATCATTTTTTCCAAAGGAATATGTTCTGGCCGGTCGAAAATGCATCTCACAAAAATAGGCATTTAAAAATCTACTTTGCAGTTTCAGAACACTAACATGACTGTGAAGTGTACACAAGTAAAATGGGACTGTTTCAAAGTACCTAATCCCTCATAAACTTCTGAGAGGAAGCATGTAATAAATCTACCTAATTTTCTGGAAAAGAAAGAGGGAGGATTTTTGTTATCACCTCAGATGGGACTTGAACCCACAATCCCTGGCTTAGGAGGCCAGTGCCTTATCCATGAGGCCACTGAGGCACACATGCATAGCTCTTTTCTAGAGGCATTATTTAAATGTATTCTATGGTCAGACACCGGTGTGTGCACACAGGGCATTTCTCACTTCTCTCTATAAGTAAACTTCCCATTTTCTTCTCTTCCATCCCCGACTTTAACGCTCTTTTCTATGCTATAATGGAGACTTTGCAATTTTAGCAAGTGGAGAGAAATTGGAGAACCACTTTCGACTCCACACTTCTTCTTCACTTACTTCTTTTCTCAATATACTGGGCTTAGAAAATGGTATCAAGCCATCCTTATCATCAGTAGGACACGGAAAGAGGCACTAAGTCTCCTAACCAAGTTCAACCACACTCTGCAACTTAACCATTGCACTACAAATTAGGCAACGGGGGCATCAGCA
>NC_140585.1:137288203-137290703 GCF_964204655.1 Triturus cristatus
TGGAGAGAAATTGGAGAACCACTTTCGACTCCACACTTCTTCTTCACTTACTTCTTTTCTCAATATACTGGGCTTAGAAAATGGTATCAAGCCATCCTTATCATCAGTAGGACACGGAAAGAGGCACCAAGTCTCCTAACCAAGTTCAACCACACTCTGCAACTTAACCATTGCACTACAAATTAGGCAACGGGGGCATCAGCAAAGGCAGCCAATGTGCCGCTCCTTTATACATTTTGTGTAGTACTTTTCTTACTCGGAGGCAAAATCAGCACTTTAACTGCCCAAATCATACAGATTTTACACATGTAGCACTCTATGCACACATAGGCACACACCTTGCAGTTCTTCTACACACACTTAAGCTAAAAACCCATTCTGTCACGTCAAAATTCTGCAAACCTATTACATATTCAGTGCGTCGGCATAGAAGCACTTTTTAATGCCACTAAAATGCACAAGTAGTTAGACTGAAGATGCAACCTGAATGAGTTTACAGTATGTACTCCACTTTATTAATGATTAGTAATGAGAAAGTGAGGACTACAAGAGTATTGGAAAAGACTTTTTCCACTCTGAATGTAAAGCAGATTGTGTGACCATTGGCCAAAAACGACCACGAAGGGACTCGAACCCTCAATCTTCTGATCCGAAGTCAGACGCCTTATCCATTAGGCCACGCGGTTATCCGTACACCTGAGATGATTTTTATCATGTAGGTGGTATGCATAGATGGAGAACATATAATTGAAAGGTATTCAGGTTTACATCCCATAGTGTTCTTTCAGCTCTTTTCGCTGGAAGCACTTTTTTGGAATCTATATATTGAGAATTTTATGAGTACGATATGCTTTTGTTTTCCTTTTTCCATACAAACCTCTTTCTCATGAGTTTAAAGCTCATTTGTATTCTCTACATAGCTCTGGAAGTTTCCAGACGTGGAGTGAAACTGTTTTGAAAGTAGGACAAATTGCTCCTTCCTGCATATGCTAATTTTTCACACTCACATAGGTTGTATACGTTTTATGTATCCTGGCTTGACCTATTCAAGTAGCTGAAAGCCTGTCACTACCTCTAGAAACAAGATTCACACCAATCCAATTCAAATCATTTTTTCCAAAGGAATATGTTCTGGCCGGTCAAAAATGCACCTCACAAAAATAGGCATTTAAAAATATACTTTGCAGTTTCAGAACACTAACATGACTGTGAAGTGTACACAAGTAAAATGGGACTGTTTCAAAGTAACTAATCCCTCATAAACTTCTGAGAGGAAGCATGTAATAAATCTACCTAATTTTCTGGAAAAGATAGAGGGAGGATTTTTGTTATCACCTCAGATGGGACTTGAACCCACAATCCCTGGCTTAGGAGGCCAGTGCCTTATCCATTAGGCCACTGAGGCACACATGCATAGCTCTTTTCTAGAGGCATTATTTAAATGTATTCTATGGTCAGACACCGGTGGGTGCACACAGGGCATTTCTCACTTCTCTCTATAAGTAAACTTCCCATTTTCATCCTCTTCCATCCCCGACTTTAACGCTCTCTTCTATGCTATAATGGAGACTTTGCAATTTTAGCAAGTGGAGAGAAATTGGAGAACCACTTTCGACTCCACACTTCTTCTTCACTCACTTCTTTTCTCAATATACTGGGCTTAGAAAATGGTATCAAGCCATCCTTATCATCAGCAGGACACGGAAAGAGGCACCAAGTCTCCTATCCAAGTTCAACCACACTCTGCAACTTAACCATTGCACTACAAATTAGGCAACGGGGGCATCAGCAAAGGCAGCCAATGTGCCGATCCTTTATACATTTTGTGTAGTACTTTTCTTACTCGGAGGCAAAATCAGCACTTTAACTGCCCAAATCATACAGATTTTACCAATGTAGCACTCTATGCACACATAGGCACACACCTTGCAGTTCTTCTACACACACTTAAGCTAAAAACCCATTCTGTCACGTCAAACTTCTGCTAACCTATTACATATTCAGTGCGTCGGCATAGAAGCACTTTTTAATGCCACTAAAATGCACAAGTAGTTAAACTGAAGATGCAACCTGAATGAGTTTACAGTATGTACTCCACTTTATTAATGATTAGTAATGAGAAAGTGAGGACTACAAGAGTATTGGAAAAGACTTTTCCCACTCTGAATGTAAAGCAGATTGTGTGACCATTGGCCAAAAACGACCACGAAGGGACTCGAACCCTCAAACTTCTGATCCAAAGTCAGACGCCTTATCCATTAGGTCACGCGGTCATCCGTTCACCTGAGATGATTTTTATCATGTAGGTGGTCTGCATGGATGGAGAACATATTATTGAAAGGTATTCAGGTTTACATTCCATAGTGTTCTTTCAGCTCTTTTCGCTGGAAGCACTTTTTTGGAATCTATATATTGAGAATTTTATGAGTACGATATGCTTTTGTTTCCTTTTTGGATGCAAACCTTTTTCCTCATGAGTTTAAAGCTCATTTGTATGCTC
>NC_140585.1:137323203-137325703 GCF_964204655.1 Triturus cristatus
AAAATGGTATCAAGCCATCTTTATCATCAGCAGGACACGGAAAGAGGCACCAAGTCTCCTAACCAAGTTCAACCACACTCTGCAACTTAACCATTGCACTACAAATTAGGCAACGGGGGCATCAGCAAAGGCAGCCAATGTGCCGATCCTTTATACATTTTTTGTAGTACTTTTCTTACTCGGAGGCAAAATCAGCACTTTAACTGCCCAAATCATACAGACTTTACACATGTAGCACTCTATGCACACATAGGCACACACCTTGCAGTTCTTCTACACACACTTAAGCTAAAAACCCATTCTGTCACGTCAAAATTCTGCAAACCTATTACATATTCAGTGCGTCGGCATAGAAGCACTTTTTAATGCCACTAAAATGCACAAGTAGTTAGACTGAAGATGCAACCTGAATGAGTTTACAGTATGTACTCCACTTTATTAATGATTAGTAATGAGAAAGTGAGGACTACAAGAGTATTGGAAAATACTTTTTCCACTCTGAATGTAAAGCAGATTGTGTGACCATTGGCCAAAAACGACCACGAAGGGACTCTAACCCTCAATCTTCTGATCCGAAGTCAGACGCCTTATCCATTAGGCCACGCGGTCATCCGTTCACCTGAGATGATTTTTATCATGTAGGTGGTATGCATGGATGGAGAACATATTATTAAAAAGGTATTCAGGTTTACATCCCATAGTGTTCTTTCAGCTCTTTTCTCTGGAAGCACTTTTTTGGAATCTATATATTGAGTATTTTATGAGTACTATATGCTTTTGTTTTCCTTTTTGCATACAAACCTCTTTCCTCATGCGTTTAAAGCTCATTTGTATTCTCTACATAGCTCTGGAAGTTTCCAGACGTGGAGTGAAACTGTTTTGAAAGTAGGACAAATTGCTCCTTCCTGCATATGCTAATTTTTCACACTCACATAGGTTGTATACGTTTTATGAATCCTGGCTTGACCTATTCAAGTAGCTGAAAGCCTGTCACCACCTCTAGAAACAAGATTCACACCAATCCAATTCAAATAATTTTTTCCAAAGGAATATGTTCTGGCCGGTCGAAAATGCATCTCACAAAAATAGGCATTTAAAAATATACTTTGCAGTTTCAGAACACTAACATGACTGTGAAGTGTACACAAGTAAAATGGGACCGTTTCAAAGTAACTAATCCCTCATAAACTTCTGAGAAGAAGCATGTAATAAATCTCCCTAATTTTCTGGAAAAGATAGAGGGAGGATTTTTGTTATCACCTCAGATGGGACTCAAACCCACAATCCCTGGCTTAGGAGGCCAGTGCCTTATCCATTAGGCCACTGAGGCACACATGCATAGCTCTTTTCTAGAGACATTATTTAAATGTATTCTATGGTCAGACACCGGTGTGTGCACACAGGGCATTTCTCACTTCTCTCTATAAGTAAACTTCCCATTTTCATCCTCTTCCATCCCCGACTTTAACGCTCTCTTCTATGCTATAATGGAGACTTTACAATTTTAGCAAGTGGAGAGAAATTGGAGAACCACTTTCGACTCCACACTTCTTCTTCACTTACTTCTTTTCTCAATATACTGGGCTTAGAAAATGGTATCAAGCCATCCTTATCATCAGCAGGACACGGAAAGAGGCACCAAGTCTCCTAACCAAGTTCAACCACACTCTGCAACTTAACCATTGCACTACAAATTAGGCAACGGGGGCATCAGCAAAGGCAGCCAATGTGCCGATCCTTTATGCATTTTTTGTAGTACTTTTCTTACTCGGAGGCAAAATCAGCACTTTAACTGCCCAAATCATACAGATTTTACACATGTAGCACTCTATGCACACATAGGCACACACCTTGCAGTTCTTCTACACACACTTAAGCTAAAAACCCATTCTGTCACGTCAAAATTCTGCAAACCTATTACATATTCAGTGCGTCGGCATAGAAGCACTTTTTAAAGCCACTAAAATGCACAAGTAGTTAGACTGAAGATGCAACCTGAATGAGTTTACAGTATGCACTCCACTTTATTAATGATTAGTAATGAGAAAGTGAGGACTACAAGAGTATTGGAAAATACTTTTTCCACTCTGAATGTAAAGCAGATTGTGTGACCATTGGCCAAAATCGACCATGAAGGGACTCGAACCCTCAATCATCTGATCCGAAGTCAGACGCCTTATCCATTAGGCCACGCGGTCATCCGTTCACCTGAGATGATTTTTATCATGTAGGTGGTATGCATGGATGGAGAACATATTATTGAAAGGTATTCAGGTTTACATCCCATAGTGTTCTTTCAGCTCTTTTCGCTGGAAGCACTTTTTTGGAATCTATATATTGAGAATTTTATGAGTACGATATGCTTTTGTTTTCCTTTTTGCATACAAACCTCTTTCCTCATGAGTTTAAAGCTCATTTGTATGCTCTACATAGCTCAGGACGTTTCCAGACGTGGAGTGAAACTGTTTTGAAAGTAGTACAAATTGCTCCTTCCTGCATA
>NC_140585.1:137330703-137348203 GCF_964204655.1 Triturus cristatus
ATAGGCACACACCTTGCAGTTCTTCTACACACACTTAAGCTAAAAACCCATTGTGTCACGTCAAAATTCTGCAAACCTATTACATATTCAGTGCGTCGGCATAGAAGCACTTTTTAATGCCACTAAAATGCACAAGTAGTTAGACTGAAGATGCAACCTGAATGAGTTTACAGTATGTACTCCACTTTATTAATGATTAGTACTGAAAAAGTGAGAACTACAAGAGTATTGGAAAATACTTTTTCCACTCTGAATGTAAAGCAGATTGTGTGACCATTGGCCAAAAACGACCACGAAGGGACTCGAACCCTCAATCTTCTGATCCGAAGTCAGACGCCTTATCCATTAGGCCACGTGATCATCCGTCCACCTGAGATGATTTTTATCATGTAGGTGGTATGCATGGATTGAGAACATATTATTGAAAGGTATTCAGGTTTACATCCCATAGTGTTCTTTCAGCTCTTTTCGCTGGAAGCACTTTTTTGGAATCTATATATTGAGAATTTTATGAGTACGATATGCTTTTGTTTTCCTTTTTCCATACAAACCTCTTTCCTCATGAGTTTAAAGCTCATTTGTATGCTCTACATAGCTCTGGACGTTTCCAGACGTGGAGTGAAACTGTTTTGAAAGTAGTACAAATTGCTCCTTCCTGCATATGCTAATTTTTCACACTCACATAGGTTGTATAAGTTTTATGAATCCTGGCTTGACCTATTCAAGTAGCTGAAAGCCTGTCACCACCTCTAGAAACAAGATTCACACCAATCCAATTCATATCATTTTTTCCAAAGGAATATGTTCTGGCCGGTCGAAAATGCATCTCACAAAAATAGGCATTTAAAAATCTACTTTGCAGTTTCAGAACACTAACATGACTGTGAAGTGTACACAAGTACAATGGGACCGTTTCAAAGTACCTAATCCCTCATAAACTTCTGAGAGGAAGCATGTAATAAATCTACCTAATTTTCTGGAAAAGGAAGAGGGAGGATTTTTGTTATCACCTCAGATGGGACTTGAACCCACAATCCCTGGCTTAGGAGGCCAGTGCCTTATCCATTAGGCCACTGAGGCACACATGCATAGCTCTTTTCTAGAGGCATTATTTAAATGTATTCTATGGTCAGACACCGGTGTGTGCACACAGGGCATTTCTCACTTCTCTCTATAAGTAAACTTCCCATTTTCATCCTCTTCCATCCCCGACTTTAACGCTCTCTTCTATGCTATAATGGAGACTTTGCAATTTTAGCAAGTGGAGAGAAATTGGAGAACCACTTTCGACTCCACACTTCTTCTTCACTTACTTCTTTTCTCAATATACTGGGCTTAGAAAATGGTATCAAGCCATCCTTATCATCAGTAGGACACGGAAAGAGGCACTAAGTCTCCTAACCAAGTTCAACCACACTCTGCAACTTAACCATTGCACTACAAATTAGGCAACGGGGGCATCAGCAAAGGCAGCCAATGTGCCGATCCTTTATACATTTTGTGTAGTACTTTTCTTACTCGGAGGCAAAATCAGCACTTTAACTGCCCAAATTATACAGATTTTACACATGTAGCACTCTATGCACACATAGGCACACACCTTGCAGTTCTTCTACACACACTTAAGCTAAAAACCCATTCTGTCACGTCAAAATTCTGCAAACCTATTACATATTCAGTGCGTCGGCATAGAAGCACTTTTTAATGCCACTAAAATGCACAAGTAGTTAGACTGAAGATGCAACCTGAATGAGTTTACAGTATGTACTTCACTTTATTAATGATTAGTAATGAGAAAGTGAGGACTACAAGAGTATTGGGAAAGGCTTTTTCCACTCTGAATGTAAAGCAGATTGTGTGACCATTGGCCAAAAACGACCACGAAGGGACTCGAACCCTCAATCTTCTGATCCGAAGTCAGACGCCTTATCCATTAGGCCACGCGGTCATCCGTCCACCTGAGATGATTTTTATCATGTAGGTGGTATGCATGGATGGAGAACATATTATTGAAAGGTATTCAGGTTTACATCCCATAGTGTTCATTCAGCTCTTTTCGCTGGAAGCACTTTTTTGGAATCTATATATTGAGAATTTTATGAGTACGATATGCTTTTGTTTTCCTTTTTCCATACAAACCTCTTTCCTCATAAGTTTAAAGCTCATTTGTATGCTCTACATAGCTCTGGACGTTTCCAGACGTGGAGTGAAACTGTTTTGAAAGTAGTACAAATTGCTCCTTCCTGCATATGCTAATTTTTCACACTCACATAGGTTGTATACGTTTTATGAATCCTGGCTTGACCTATTCAAGTAGCTGAAAGCCTGTCACCACCTCTAGAAACAAGATTCACACCAATCCAATTCATATCATTTTTTCCAAAGGAATATGTTCTGGCCGGTCGAAAATGCATCTCACAAAAATAGGCATTTAAAAATCTACTTTGCAGTTTCAGAACACTAACATGACTGTGAAGTGTACACAAGTAAAATGGGACCGTTTCAAAGTACCTAATCCCTCATAAACTTCTGAGAGGAAGCATGTAATAAATATACCTAATTTTCTGGAAAATAAAGAGGGAGGATTTTTGTTATCACCTCAGATGGGACTTGAACCCACAATCCCTGGCTTAGGAGGCCAGTGCCTTATCCATTAGGCCACTGAGGCACACATGCATAGCTCTTTTCTAGAGGCATTATTTAAATGTATTCTATGGTCAGACACCGGTGTGTGAACACAGGGCATTTCTCACTTCTCTCTATAAGTAAACTTCCCATTTTCATCCTCTTCCATCCCCGACTTTAACGCTCTCTTCTATGCTATAATGGAGACTTTGCAATTTTAGCAAGCGGAGAGAAATTGGAGAACCACTTTCGACTCCACACTTCTTCTTCACTTACTTCTTTTCTCAATATACTCGGCTTAGAAAATGGTATCAAGCCATCCTTATCATCAGTAGGACACAGAAAGAGGCACCAAGTCTCCTAACCAAGTTCAACCACACTCTGCAACTTAACCATTGCACTACAAATTAGGCAACGGGGGCATCAGCAAAGGCAGCCAATGTGCCGATCCTTTATACATTTTGTGTAGTACTTTTCTTACTCGGAGGCAAAATCAGCACTTTAACTGCCCAAATCATACAGATTTTACACATGTAGCACTCTATGCACACATAGGCACACACCTTACAGTTCTTCTACACACACTTAAGCTAAAAACCCATTCTGTCACGTCAAAATTCTGCAAACCTATTACATATTCAGTGCGTCGGCATAGAAGCACTTTTTAATGCCACTAAAATGCACAAGTAGTTAGACTGAAGATGCAACCTGAATGAGTTTACAGTATGTACTCCACTTTATTAATGATTAGTAATGAGAAAGTGAGGACTACAAGAGTATTGGAAAAGACTTTTTCCACTCTGAATGTAAAGCAGATTGTGTGACCATTTGCCAAAAACGACCACGAAGGGACTAGAACCCTCAATCTTCCGATCCGAAGTCAGACGCCTTATCCATTAGGCCACGCGGTCATCCGTACACCTGAGATGATTTTTATCATGTAGGTGGTATGCATGGATGGAGAACATATTATTGAAAGGTATTCAGGTTTACATCCCATAGTGTTCTTTCAGCTCTTTTCGCTGGAAGCACTTTTTTGGAATCTATATATTGAGTATTTTATGAGTACGATATGCTTTTGTTTTCCTTTTTGCATACAAACCTCTTTCCTCATGAGTTTAAAGCTCATTTGTATTCTCTACATAGCTCTGGAAGTTTCCAGTCGTGGAGTGAAACTGTTTTGAAAGTAGGACAAATTGCTCCTTCCTGCATATGCTAATTTTTCACACTCACATAGGTTGTATACGTTTTATGAATCCTGGCTTGACCTATTCAAGTAGCTGAAAGCCTGTCACCACCTCTAGAAACAAGATTCACACCAATCCAATTCAAATCATTTTTTCCAAAAGAATATGTTCTGGCCGGTCGAAAATGCATCTCACAAAAATAGGCATTTAAAAATGTACTTTGCAGTTTCAGAACACTAACATGACTGTGAAGTGTACACAAGTAAAATGGGACCGTTTCAAAGTACCTAATCCCTCATAAACTTCTGAGAGGAAGCATGTAATAAATCTACCTAATGTTCTGGAAAAGAAAGAGGGAGGATTTTTGTTATCACCTCAGATGGGACTTAATCCCACAATCCCTGGCTTAGGAGGCCAGTACCTTATCCATTAGGCCACTGAGGCACACATGCATAGCTCTTTTCTAGAGGCATTATTTAAATGTATTCTATGGTCAGACACCGGTGTGTGCACACAGGGCATTTCTCACTTCTCTCTATAAGTAAACTTCCCATTTTCATCCTCTTCCATCCCCGACTTTAACGCTCTCTTCTATGCTATAATGGAGACTTTGCAATTTTAGCAAGTGGAGAGAAATTGGAGAACCACTTTCGACTCCACACTTCTTCTTCACTTACTTCTTTTCTCAATATATTGGGCTTAGAAAATGGTATCAAGCCATCCTTATCATCAGTAGGACACGGAAAGAGGCACTAAGTCTCCTAACCAAGTTCAACCACACTCTGCAACTTAACCATTGCACTACAAATTAGGCAACGGGGGCATCAGCAAAGGCAGCCAATGTGCCGATCCTTTATACATTTTGTGTAGTACTTTTCTTACTCGGAGGCAAAACCAGCACTTTAACTGCCCAAATCATACAGATTTTACACATGTAGCACTCTATGCACACATAGGCACACACCTTGCAGTTCTTCTACACACACTTAAGCTAAAAACCCATTGTGTCACGTCAAAATTCTGCAAACCTATTACATATTCAGTGCGTCGGCATAGAAGCACTTTTTAATGCCACTAAAATGCACAAGTAGTTAGACTGAAGATGCAACCTGAATGAGTTTACAGTAGGTACTCCACTTTATTTATGATTAGTACTGAGAAAGTGAGGACTACAAGAGTATTGGAAAAGACTTTTTCCACTCTTAATGTAAAGCAGATTGTGTGACCATTGGCCAAAAACCACCACGAAGGGACTCGAACCCTCAATCTTCTGATCCGAAGTCAGACGTCTTATCCATTAGGCCACGCGGTCATCCGCCCACCTGAGATGATTTTTATCATGTAGGTGGTATGCATGGATGGAGAACATATTATTGAAAGGTATTCAGGTTTACATCCCATAGTGTTCTTTCAGCTCTTTTCGCTGGAAGCACTTTTTTGGAATCTATATATTGAGAATTTTATGAGTATGATATGCTTTTGTTTTCCTTTTTCCATACAAACCTCTTTCCTCATGAGTTTAAAGCTCATTTGTATTCTCTACCTAGCTCTGGAAGTTTCCAGACGTGGAGTGAAACTGTTTTGAAAGTAGGACAAATTGCTCCTTCCTGCATTTGCTAATTTTTCACACTCACATAGGTTGTATACGTTTTATGTATCCTGGCTTGACCTATTCAAGTAGCTGAAAGCCTGTCACCACCTCTAGAAACAAGATTCACACCAATCCAATTCAAATCATTTTTTCCAAAGGAATATGTTCTGGCCGGTCGAAAATGCATCTCACAAAAATAGGCATTTAAAAATCTACTTTGCAGTTTCAGATCACTAACATGACTGTGAAGTGTACACAAGTAAAATGGGACCGTTTCAAAGTACCTAATCCCTCATAAACTTCTGAGAGGAAGCATGTAATAAATCTACCTAATATTCTGGAAAAGAAAGAGGGAGGATTTTTGTTATCATCTCAGATGGGACTCGAACCCACAATCCCTGGCTTAGGAGGCCAGTGCCTTATCCACAGAGGCACACATGCATAGCTCTTTTCTAGAGACATTATTTAAATGTATTCTATGGTCAGACACCGGTGTGTGCACACAGGGCATTTCTCACTTCTCTCTATAAGTAAACTTCCCATTTTCATCCTCTTCCATCCCCGACTTTAACGCTCTCTTCTATGCTATAATGGAGACTTTGCACTTTTAGCAAGTGGAGAGAAATTGGAGAACCACTTTCGACTCCACACTTCTTCTTCACTTACTTCTTTTCTCAATATACTGGGCTTAGAAAATGGTATCAAGCCATCCTTATCATCAGCAGGACACGGAAAGAGGCACCAAGTCTCCTAACCAAGTTCAACCACACTCTGCAACTTAACCATTGCACTACAAATTAGGCAACGGGGGCATCAGCAAAGGCTGCCAATGTGCCGATCCTTTATACATTTTTTGTAGTACTTTTCTTACTCGGAGGCAAAATCAGCACTTTAACTGCCCAAATCATACAGACTTTACACATGTAGCACTCTATGCACACACCTTGCAGTTCTTCTACACACACTTAAGCTAAAAACCCATTCTGTCACGTCAAAATTCTGCAAACCTATTACATATTCAGTGCGTCGGCATAGAAGCACTCTTTAATGCCACTAAAATGCACAAGTAGTTAGACTGAAGATGCAACCTGAATGAGTTTACAGTATGCACTCCACTTTATTAATGATTAGTAATGAGAAAGTGAGGACTACAAGAGTATTGGAAAATACTTTTTCCACTCTGAATGTAAAGCAGATTGTGTGACCATTGGCCAAAAACGACCATGAAGGGACTCGAACCCTCAATCTTCTGATCCGAAGTCAGACACCTTATCCATTAGGCCACGCGGTCATCCGTTCACCTGAGATGATTTTTATCATGTAGGTGGTATGCATGGATGGAGAACATATTATTGAAAGGTATTCAGGTTTACATCCCATAGTGTTCTTTCAGCTCTTTTCGCTGGAAGCACTTTTTTGGAATCTATATATTGAGTATTTTATGAGTACGATATGCTTTTGTTTTCCTTTTTGCATACAAACCTCTTTCCTCATGAGTTTAAAGCTCATTTGTATTCTCTACATAGCTCTGGAAGTTTCCAGTCGTGGAGTGAAACTGTTTTGAAAGTAGGACAAATTGCTCCTTCCTGCATATGCTAATTTTTCACACTCACATAGGTTGTATACGTTTTATGAATCCTGGCTTGACCTATTCAAGTAGCTGAAAGCCTGTCACCACCTCTAGAAACAAGATTCACACCAATCCAATTCAAATCATTTTTTCCAAAAGAATATGTTCTGGCCGGTCGAAAATGCATCTCACAAAAATAGGCATTTAAAAATGTACTTTGCAGTTTCAGAACACTAACATGACTGTGAAGTGTACACAAGTAAAATGGGACCGTTTCAAAGTACCTAATCCCTCATAAACTTCTGAGAGGAAGCATGTAATAAATCTACCTAATGTTCTGGAAAAGAAAGAGGGAGGATTTTTGTTATCACCTCAGATGGGACTTAATCCCACAATCCCTGGCTTAGGAGGCCAGTACCTTATCCATTAGGCCACTGAGGCACACATGCATAGCTCTTTTCTAGAGGCATTATTTAAATGTATTCTATGGTCAGACACCGGTGTGTGCACACAGGGCATTTCTCACTTCTCTCTATAAGTAAACTTCCCATTTTCATCCTCTTCCATCCCCGACTTTAACGCTCTCTTCTATGCTATAATGGAGACTTTGCAATTTTAGCAAGTGGAGAGAAATTGGAGAACCACTTTCGACTCCACACTTCTTCTTCACTTACTTCTTTTCTCAATATATTGGGCTTAGAAAATGGTATCAAGCCATCCTTATCATCAGTAGGACACGGAAAGAGGCACTAAGTCTCCTAACCAAGTTCAACCACACTCTGCAACTTAACCATTGCACTACAAATTAGGCAATGGGGGCATCAGCAAAGGCAGCCAATGTGCCGATCCTTTATACATTTTGTGTAGTACTTTTCTTACTCGGAGGCAAAACCAGCACTTTAACTGCCCAAATCATACAGATTTTACACATGTAGCACTCTATGCACACATAGGCACACACCTTGCAGTTCTTCTACACACACTTAAGCTAAAAACCCATTGTGTCACGTCAAAATTCTGCAAACCTATTACATATTCAGTGCGTCGGCATAGAAGCACTTTTTAATGCCACTAAAATGCACAAGTAGTTAGACTGAAGATGCAACCTGAATGAGTTTACAGTATGTACTCCACTTTATTTATGATTAGTACTGAGAAAGTGAGGACTACAAGAGTATTGGAAAAGACTTTTTCCACTCTTAATGTAAAGCAGATTGTGTGACCATTGGCCAAAAACCACCACGAAGGGACTCGAACCCTCAATCTTCTGATCCGAAGTCAGACGTCTTATCCATTAGGCCACGCGGTCATCCGCCCACCTGAGATGATTTTTATCATGTAGGTGGTATGCATGGATGGAGAACATATTATTGAAAGGTATTCAGGTTTACATCCCATAGTGTTCTTTCAGCTCTTTTCGCTGGAAGCACTTTTTTGGAATCTATATATTGAGAATTTTATGAGTATGATATGCTTTTGTTTTCCTTTTTCCATACAAACCTCTTTCCTCATGAGTTTAAAGCTCATTTGTATTCTCTACCTAGCTCTGGAAGTTTCCAGACGTGGAGTGAAACTGTTTTGAAAGTAGGACAAATTGCTCCTTCCTGCATTTGCTAATTTTTCACACTCACATAGGTTGTATACGTTTTATGTATCCTGGCTTGACCTATTCAAGTAGCTGAAAGCCTGTCACCACCTCTAGAAACAAGATTCACACCAATCCAATTCAAATCATTTTTTCCAAAGGAATATGTTCTGGCCGGTCGAAAATGCATCTCACAAAAATAGGCATTTAAAAATCTACTTTGCAGTTTCAGATCACTAACATGACTGTGAAGTGTACACAAGTAAAATGGGACCGTTTCAAAGTACCTAATCCCTCATAAACTTCTGAGAGGAAGCATGTAATAAATCTACCTAATATTCTGGAAAAGAAAGAGGGAGGATTTTTGTTATCATCTCAGATGGGACTCGAACCCACAATCCCTGGCTTAGGAGGCCAGTGCCTTATCCACAGAGGCACACATGCATAGCTCTTTTCTAGAGACATTATTTAAATGTATTCTATGGTCAGACACCGGTGTGTGCACACAGGGCATTTCTCACTTCTCTCTATAAGTAAACTTCCCATTTTCATCCTCTTCCATCCCCGACTTTAACGCTCTCTTCTATGCTATAATGGAGACTTTGCACTTTTAGCAAGTGGAGAGAAATTGGAGAACCACTTTCGACTCCACACTTCTTCTTCACTTACTTCTTTTCTCAATATACTGGGCTTAGAAAATGGTATCAAGCCATCCTTATCATCAGCAGGACACGGAAAGAGGCACCAAGTCTCCTAACCAAGTTCAACCACACTCTGCAACTTAACCATTGCACTACAAATTAGGCAAGGGGGCATCAGCAAAGGCTGCCAATGTGCCGATCCTTTATACATTTTTTGTAGTACTTTTCTTACTCGGAGGCAAAATCAGCACTTTAACTGCCCAAATCATACAGACTTTACACATGTAGCACTCTATGCACACACCTTGCAGTTCTTCTACACACACTTAAGCTAAAAACCCATTCTGTCACGTCAAAATTCTGCAAACCTATTACATATTCAGTGCGTCGGCATAGAAGCACTCTTTAATGCCACTAAAATGCACAAGTAGTTAGACTGAAGATGCAACCTGAATGAGTTTACAGTATGCACTCCACTTTATTAATGATTAGTAATGAGAAAGTGAGGACTACAAGAGTATTGGAAAATACTTTTTCCACTCTGAATGTAAAGCAGATTGTGTGACCATTGGCCAAAAACGACCATGAAGGGACTCGAACCCTCAATCTTCTGATCCGAAGTCAGACACCTTATCCATTAGGCCACGCGGTCATCCGTTCACCTGAGATGATTTTTATCATGTAGGTGGTATGCATGGATGGAGAACATATTATTGAAAGGTATTCAGGTTTACATCCCATAGTGTTCTTTCAGCTCTTTTCGCTGGAAGCACTTTTTTGGAATCTATATATTGAGAATTTTATGAGTACGATATGCTTTTGTTTTCCTTTTTGCATACACATCCTCTCTCCTCATGAGTTTAAAGCTCATTTGTATGCTCTACATAGCTCAGGACGTTTCCAGACGTGGAGTGAAACTGTTTTGAAAGTAGTACAAATTGCTCCTTCCTGCATATGCTAATTTTTCACACTCACATAGGTTGTATAAGTTTTATGAATCCTGGCTTGACCTATTCAAGTAGCTGAAAGCCTGTCACCACCTCTAGAAACAAGATTCACACCAATCCAATTCAAATCATTTTTTCCAAAAGAATATGTTCTGGCCGGTCGAAAATGCATCTCACAAAAATAGGCATTTAAAAATCTACTTTGCAGTTTCAGAACACTAACATGACTGTGAAGTGTACACAAGTAAAATCTGACAGTTTCAAAGTACCTAATCCCTCATAAACTTCCGAGAGGAAGCATGTAATAAATCTACCTAATTTTCTGGAAAAGAAAGAGGGTGGATTTTTGTTATCACCTCAGATGGGACTTAAACCCACAATCCCTGGCTTAGGAGGCCAGTGCCTTATCAATTAGGCCACTGAGGCACACATGCATAGCTCATTTCTAGAGGCATTATTTAAATGTATTCTATGGTCAGACACCGGTGTGTGCACACAGGGCATTTCTCACTTCTCTCTATAAGTAAACTTCCCATTTTCATCCTCTTCCATCCCCGACTTTAACACTCTCTTCTATGCTATAATGGAGACTTTGCAATTTTAGCAAGTGGAGAGAAATTGGAGAACCACTTTCGACTCCACACTTCTTCTTCACTTACTTCTTTTCTCAATATACTGGGCTTAGAAAATGGTATCAAGCCATCCTTATCATCAGTAGGACACGGAAAGAGGCACTAAGTCTCCTAACCAAGTTCAACCACACTCTGCAACTTAACCATTGCACTACAAATTAGGCAACGGGGGCATCAGCAAAGGCAGCCAATGTACCGATCCTTTATACATTTTGTGTAGTACTTTTCTTACTCGGAGGCAAAATCAGCACTTTAACTGCCCAAATCATACAGATTTTACACATGTAGCACTCTATGCACACATAGGCACACACCTTGCAGTTCTTCTACACACACTTAAGCTAAAAACCCATTGTGTCACGTCAAAATTCTGCAAACCTATTACATATTCAGTGCGTCGGCATAGAAGCACTTTTTAATGCCACTAAAATGCACAAGTAGTTAGACTGAAGATGCAACCTGAATGAGTTTACAGTATGTACTCCACTTTATTAATGATTAGTACTGAGAAAGTGAGGACTACAAGAGTATTGGAAAATACTTTTTCCACTCTGAATGTAAAGCAGATTGTGTGACCATTGGCCAAAAACGACCACGAAGGGACTCGAACCCTCAATCTTCTGATCCGAAGTCAGACGCCTTATCCATTAGGCCACGTGATCATCCGTCCACCTGAGATGATTTTTATCATGTAGGTGGTATGCATGGATTGAGAACATATTATTGAAAGGTATTCAGGTTTACATCCCATAGTGTTCTTTCAGCTCTTTTCGCTGGAAGCACTTTTTTGGAATCTATATATTGAGAATTTTATGAGTACGATATGCTTTTGTTTTCCTTTTTCCATACAAACCTCTTTCCTCATGAGTTTAAAGCTCATTTGTATGCTCTACATAGCTCTGGACGTTTCCAGACGTGGAGTGAAACTGTTTTGAAAGTAGTACAAATTGCTCCTTCCTGCATATGCTAATTTTTCACACTCACATAGGTTGTATAAGTTTTATGAATCCTGGCTTGACCTATTCAAGTAGCTGAAAGCCTGTCACCACCTCTAGAAACAAGATTCACACCAATCCAATTCATATCATTTTTTCCAAAGGAATATGTTCTGGCCGGTCGAAAATGCATCTCACAAAAATAGGCATTTAAAAATCTACTTTGCAGTTTCAGAACACTAACATGACTGTGAAGTGTACACAAGTACAATGGGACCGTTTCAAAGTACCTAATCCCTCATAAACTTCTGAGAGGAAGCATGTAATAAATCTACCTAATTTTCTGGAAAAGAAAGAGGGAGGATTTTTGTTATCACCTCAGATGGGACTTGAACCCACAATCCCTGGCTTAGGAGGCCAGTGCCTTATCCATTAGGCCACTGAGGCACACATGCATAGCTCTTTTCTAGAGGCATTATTTAAATGTATTCTATGGTCAGACACCGGTGTGTGCACACAGGGCATTTCTCACTTCTCTCTATAAGTAAACTTCCCATTTTCATCCTCTTCCATCCCCGACTTTAACGCTCTCTTCTATGCTATAATGGAGACTTTGCAATTTTAGCAAGTGGAGAGAAATTTGAGAACCACTTTCGACTCCACACTTCTTCTTCACTTACTTCTTTTCTCAATATACTGGGCTTAGAAAATGGTATCAAGCCATCCTTATCATCAGTAGGACACGGAAAGAGGCACTAAGTCTCCTAACCAAGTTCAACCACACTCTGCAACTTAACCATTGCACTACAAATTAGGCAACGGGGGCATCAGCAAAGGCAGCCAATGTGCCGATCCTTTATACATTTTGTGTAGTACTTTTCTTACTCGGAGGCAAAATCAGCACTTTAACTGCCCAAATTATACAGATTTTACACATGTAGCACTCTATGCACACATAGGCACACACCTTGCAGTTCTTCTACACACACTTAAGCTAAAAACCCATTCTGTCACGTCAAAATTCTGCAAACCTATTACATATTCAGTGCGTCGGCATAGAAGCACTTTTTAATGCCACTAAAATGCACAAGTAGTTAGACTGAAGATGCAACCTGAATGAGTTTACAGTATGTACTTCACTTTATTAATGATTAGTAATGAGAAAGTGAGGACTACAAGAGTATTGGGAAAGGCTTTTTCCACTCTGAATGTAAAGCAGATTGTGTGACCATTGGCCAAAAACGACCACGAAGGGACTCGAACCCTCAATCTTCTGATCCGAAGTCAGACGCCTTATCCATTAGGCCACGCGGTCATCCGTCCACCTGAGAGGATTTTTATCATGTAGGTGGTATGCATGGATGGAGAACATATTATTGAAAGGTATTCAGGTTTACATCCCATAGTGTTCATTCAGCTCTTTTCGCTGGAAGCACTTTTTTGGAATCTATATATTGAGAATTTTATGAGTACGATATGCTTTTGTTTTCCTTTTTCCATACAAACCTCTTTCCTCATAAGTTTAAAGCTCATTTGTATGCTCTACATAGCTCTGGACGTTTCCAGACGTGGAGTGAAACTGTTTTGAAAGTAGTACAAATTGCTCCTTCCTGCATATGCTAATTTTTCACACTCACATAGGTTGTATAAGTTTTATGAATCCTGGCTTCACCTATTCAAGTAGCTGAAAGCCTGTCACCACCTCTAGAAACAAGATTCACACCAATCCAATTCATATCATTTTTTCCAAAGGAATATGTTCTGGCCGGTCGAAAATGCATCTCACAAAAATAGGCATTTAAAAATCTACTTTGCAGTTTCAGAACACTAACATGACTGTGAAGTGTACACAAGTAAAATGGGACCGTTTCAAAGTACCTAATCCCTCATAAACTTCTGAGAGGAAGCATGTAATAAATCTACCTAATTTTCTGGAAAATAAAGAGGGAGGATTTTTGTTATCACCTCAGATGGGACTTGAACCCACAATCCCTGGCTTAGGAGGCCAGTGCCTTATCGATTAGGCCACTGAGGCACACATGCATAGCTCTTTTCTAGAGGCATTATTTAAATGTATTCTATGGTCAGACACCGGTGTGTGAACACAGGGCATTTCTCACTTCTCTCTATAAGTAAACTTCCCATTTTCATCCTCTTCCATCCCCGACTTTAACGCTCTCTTCTATGCTATAATGGAGACTTTGCAATTTTAGCAAGCGGAGAGAAATTGGAGAACCACTTTCGACTCCACACTTCTTCTTCACTTACTTCTTTTCTCAATATACTCGGCTTAGAAAATGGTATCAAGCCATCCTTATCATCAGTAGGACACAGAAAGAGGCACCAAGTCTCCTAACCAAGTTCAACCACACTCTGCAACTTAACCATTGCACTACAAATTAGGCAACGGGGGCATCAGCAAAGGCAGCCAATGTGCCGATCCTTTATACATTTTGTGTAGTACTTTTCTTACTCGGAGGCAAAATCAGCACTTTAACTGCCCAAATCATACAGATTTTACACATGTAGCACTCTATGCACACATAGGCACACACCTTACAGTTCTTCTACACACACTTAAGCTAAAAACCCATTCTGTCACGTCAAAATTCTGCAAACCTATTACATATTCAGTGCGTCGGCATAGAAGCACTTTTTAATGCCACTAAAATGCACAAGTAGTTAGACTGAAGATGCAACCTGAATGAGTTTACAGTATGTACTCCACTTTATTAATGATTAGTAATGAGAAAGTGAGGACTACAAGAGTATTGGAAAAGACTTTTTCCACTCTGAATGTAAAGCAGATTGTGTGACCATTTGCCAAAAACGACCACGAAGGGACTCGAACCCTCAATATTCCGATCCGAAGTCAGACGCCTTATCCATTAGGCCACGCGGTCATCCGTACACCTGAGATGATTTTTATCATGTAGGTGGTATGCATGGATGGAGAACATATTATTGAAAGGTATTCAGGTTTACATCCCATAGTGTTCTTTCAGCTCTTTTCGCTGGAAGCACTTTTTTGGAATCTATATATTGAGTATTTTATGAGTACGATATGCTTTTGTTTTCCTTTTTGCATACAAACCTCTTTCCTCATGAGTTTAAAGCTCATTTGTATTCTCTACATAGCTCTGGAAGTTTCCAGTCGTGGAGTGAAACTGTTTTGAAAGTAGGACAAATTGCTCCTTCCTGCATATGCTAATTTTTCACACTCACATAGGTTGTATACGTTTTATGAATCCTGGCTTGACCTATTCAAGTAGCTGAAAGCCTGTCACCACCTCTAGAAACAAGATTCACACCAATCCAATTCAAATCATTTTTTCCAAAAGAATATGTTCTGGCCGGTCGAAAATGCATCTCACAAAAATAGGCATTTAAAAATGTACTTTGCAGTTTCAGAACACTAACATGACTGTGAAGTGTACACAAGTAAAATGGGACCGTTTCAAAGTACCTAATCCCTCATAAACTTCTGAGAGGAAGCATGTAATAAATCTACCTAATGTTCTGGAAAAGAAAGAGGGAGGATTTTTGTTATCACCTCAGATGGGACTTAATCCCACAATCCCTGGCTTAGGAGGCCAGTACCTTATCCATTAGGCCACTGAGGCACACATGCATAGCTCTTTTCTAGAGGCATTATTTAAATGTATTCTATGGTCAGACACCGGTGTGTGCACACAGGGCATTTCTCACTTCTCTCTATAAGTAAACTTCCCATTTTCATCCTCTTCCATCCCCGACTTTAACGCTCTCTTCTATGCTATAATGGAGACTTTGCAATTTTAGCAAGTGGAGAGAAATTGGAGAACCACTTTCGACTCCACACTTCTTCTTCACTTACTTCTTTTCTCAATATACTCGGCTTAGAAAATGGTATCAAGCCATCCTTATCATCAGTAGGGCACGGAAAGAGGCACCAAGTCTCCTAACCAAGTTCAACCACACTCTGCAACATAACCATTGCACTACAAATTAGGCAACGGGGGCATCAGCAAAGGCAGCCAATGTGCCGATCCTTTATACATTTTGTGTAGTACTTTTCTTACTCGGAGGCAAAATCAGCACTTTAACTGCCCAAATCATACAGATTTTACACATGTAGCACTCTATGCACACATAGGCACACACCTTACAGTTCTTCTACACACACTTAAGCTAAAAACCCATTCTGTCACGTCAAAATTCTGCAAACCTATTACATATTCAGTGCGTCGGCATAGAAGCACTTTTTAATGCCACTAAAATGCACAAGTAGTTAGACTGAAGATGCAACCTGAATGAGTTTACAGTATGTACTCCACTTTATTAATGATTAGTAATGAGAGAGTGAGGACTACAAGAGTATTGGAAAAGACTTTTTCCACTCTGAATGTAAAGCAGATTGTGTGACCATTGGCCAAAAACGACCACGAAGGGACTCGAACCCTCAATCTTCCGATCCGAAGTCAGACGCCTTATCCATTAGGCCACGCGGTCATCCGTACACCGGAGATGATTTTTATCATGTAGGTGGTATGCATGGATGGAGAACATATTATTGAAAGGTATTCAGGTTTACATCCCATAGTGTTCTTTCAGCTCTTTTCGCTGGAAGCACTTTTTTGGAATCTATATATTGAGAATTTTATGAGTACGATATGCTTTTGTTTTCCTTTTTCCATACAAACCTCTTTCCTCATGAGTTTAAAGCTCATTTGTATTCTCTACATAGCTCTGGAAGTTTCCAGACGTGGAGTGAAACTGTTTTGAAAGTAGGACAAATTGCTCCTTCCTGCATATGCTAATTTTTCACACTCACATAGGTTGTATACGTTTTATGTATCCTGGCTTGACCTATTCAAGTAGCTGAAAGCCTGTCACCACCTCTAGAAACAAGATTCACACCAATCCAATTCAAATCATTTTTTCCAAAGGAATATGTTCTGGCCGGTCGAAAATGCATCTCACAAAAATAGGCATTTAAAAATATACTTTGCAGTTTCAGAACACTAACATGACTGTGAAGTGTACACAAGTAAAATGGGACTGTTTCAAAGTAACTAATCCCTCATAAACTTCTGAGAGGAAGCATGTAATAAATCTACCTAATTTTCTGGAAAAGATAGAGGGAGGATTTTTGTTATCACCTCAGATGGGACTCAAACCCACAATCCCTGGCTTAGGAGGCCAGTGCCTTATCCATTAGGCCACTGGGGCACACATGCATAGCTCTTTTCTAGAGGCATTATTTAAATGTATTCTATGGTCAGACACAGGTGTGTGCACACAGGGCATTTCTCACTTCTCTCTATAAAGTAAACTTCCCATTTTCATCCTCTTCCATCCCCGACTTTAACGCTCTCTTCTATGCTATAATGGAGTCTTTGCAATTTTAGCAAGTGGAGAGAAATTGGAGAACCACTTTCGACTCCACACTTCTTCTTCACTTACTTCTTTTCTCAATATACTGGGCTTAGAAAATGGTATCAAGCCATCCTTATCATCAGCAGGACACGGAAAGAGGCACCAAGTCTCCTAACCAAGTTCAACCACACTCTGCAACTTAACCATTGCACTACAAATTAGGCAACGGGGGCATCAGCAAAGGCAGCCAATGTGCCGATCCTTTATACATTTTGTGTAGTACTTTTCTTACTCGGAGGCAAAATCAGCACTTTAACTGCCCAAATCATACAGATTTTACACATGTAGCACTCTATGCACACATAGGCACACACCTTGCAGTTCTTCTACACACACTTAAGCTAAAAACCCATTCTGTCACGTCAAAAT
>NC_140585.1:137363203-137368203 GCF_964204655.1 Triturus cristatus
TGCATCTCACAAAAATAGGCATTTAAAAATCTACTTTGCAGTTTCAGAACACTAACATGACTGTGAAGTGTACACAAGTAAAATGGGACAGTTTCAAAGTACCTAATCCCTCATAAACTTCCGAGAGGAAGCATGTAATAAATCTACCTAATTTTCTGGAAAAGAAAGAGGGAGGATTTTTGTTATCACCTCAGATGGGACTCGAACCCACAATCCCTGGCTTAGGAGGCCAGTGCCTTATCCATTAGGCCACTGAGGCACACATGCATAGCTCTTTTCTAGAGGCATTATTTAAATGTATTCTATGGTCAGACACCGGTGTGTGCACACAGGGCATTTCTCACTTCTCTCTATAAGTAAACTTCCCATTTTCATCCTCTTCCATCCCCGACTTTAACGCTTTCTTCTATGCTATAATGGAGACTTTGCAATTTTAGCAAGTGGAGAGAAATTGGAGATCCACTTTCGACTCCACACTTCTTCTTCACTTACTTCTTTTCTCAATATACTGGGCTTAGAAAATGGTATCAAGCCATCCTTATCATCAGTAAGACACGGAAAGAGGCACTAAGTCTCCTAACCAAGTTCAACCACACTCTGCATCTTAACCATTGCACTACAAATTAGGCAACGGGGGCATCAGCAAAAGCAGCCAATGTGCCGATCCTTTATACATTTTGTGTAGTACTTTTCTTACTCGGAGGCAAAATCAGCACTTTAACTGCCCAAATCATACAGACTTTACACATGTAGCACTCTATGCACACATAGGCACACACCTTGCAGTTCTTCTACACACACTTAAGCTAAAAACCCATTCTGTCACGTCAAAATTCTGCAAACCTATTACATATTCAGTGCGTCGGCATAGAAGCACTTTTTAATGCCACTAAAATGCACAAGTAGTTTAGACTGAAGATGCAACCTGAATGAGTTTACAGTATGCACTCCACTTTATTAATGATTAGTAATGAGAAAGTGAGGACTACAAGAGTATTGGAAAAGAATTTTTCCACTCTGAATGTAAAGCAGATTGTGTGACCATTGGCCAAAAACGACCACAAAGGGACTCGAACCCTAAATCTTCTGATCCGAAGTCATACGCCTTATCCATTAGGCCACGCGGTCATCCATTCACCTGAGATGATTTTTATCATGTAGGTGGTATGCATGGATGGAGAACATATTATTGAAAGGTATTCAGGTTTACATCCCATAGTGTTCTTTCAGCTCTTTTCGCTGGAAGCACTTTTTTGGAATCTATATATTGAGAATTTTATGAGTACGATATGCTTTTGTTTTCCTTTTTGCATACAAACCTCTTTCCTCATGAGTTTAAAGCTCATTTGTATGCTCTACATAGCTCTGGACGTTTCCAGACGTGGAGACGTCCTGTTTTGAAAGTAGTACAAATTGCTCCTTCCTGCATATGCTAATTTTTCACACTCACATAGGTTGTATAAGTTTTATGAATCCTGGCTTGACCTATTCAAGTAGCTGAAAGCCTGTCACCACCTCTAGAAACAAGATTCACACCAATCCAATTCAAATAATTTTTTCCAAAGGAATATGTTCTGGCCGGTCGAAAATGCATCTCACAAAAATAGGCATTTAAAAATCTACTTTGCAGTTTCAGAACACTAACATGACTGTGAAGTGTACACAAGTAAAACGGGACAGTTTCAAAGTACCTAATCCCTCATAAACTTCTGAGAGGAAGCATGTAATAAATCTACCTAATTTTCTGGAAAAGAAAGAGGGAGGATTTTTGTTATCACCTCAGATGGGACTTGAACCAACAAACCCTGGCTTAGGAGGCCAGTGCCTTATCCATTAGGCCACTGAGGTACACATGCATAGCTCTTTTCTAGAGGCATTATTTAAATGTATTCTATGGTCAGACACCGGTGTGTGCACACAGGGCATTTCTCACTTCTTTCTATAAGTAAACTTCCCATTTTCATCCTCTTCCATCCCCGAATTTAACGCTCTCTTCTATGCTATAATGGAGACTTTGCAATTTTAGCAAGTGGAGAGAAATTGGAGAACCACTTTCGACTCCACACTTCTTCTTCACTTACTTCTTTTCTCAATATACTGGGCTTAGAAAATGGTATCAAGCCATCCTTCTCATCAGTAGGACACGGAAAGAGGCACTAAGTCTCCTAACCAAGTTCAACCACACTCTGCAACTTAACCATTGCACTACAAATTAGGCAACGGGGGCATCAGCAAAGGCAGCCAATGTGCCAATCCTTTATACATTTTGAGTAGTACTTTTCTTACTCGGAGGAAAAATCAGCACTTTAACTGCCCAAATCATACAGATTTTACACATGTAGCACTCTATGCACACATAGGCACACACCTTGCAGTTCTTCTACACACACTTAAGCTAAAAACCCATTCTGTCACATCAAAATTCTGCAAACCTATTACATATTCAGTGCGTCGGCATAGAAGCACTTTTTAATGCCACTAAAATGCACAAGTAGTTAGACTGAAGATGCAACCTGAATGAGTTTACAGTATGTACTCCACTTTATTAATGATTAGTAATGAGAAAGTGAGGACTACAAGAGTATTGGAAAAGACTTTTTCCACTCTGAATGTAAAGCAGATTGTGTGACCATTGGCCAAAAATGACCACGAAGGGACTCGAACCCTCAATCTTCTGATCCGAAGTCAGACGCCTTATCCATTAGGCCACGCGGTCATCCGTTCATCTGAGATGATTTTTATCATGTAGGTGGTATGCATGGATGGAGAACATATTATTGAAAGGTATTCAGGTTTACATCCCATAGTGTTCTCTCAGCTCTTTTCGCTGGAAGCACTTTTTTGGAATCTATATATTGAGAATTTTATGAGTACGATATGCTTTTGTTTTCCTTTTTGCATACAAACCTGTTTCCTCATGAGTTTAAAGCTCATTTGTATGCTCTACATAGCTCTGGACGTTTCCAGACGTGGAGTGAAAGTACCTAATCCCTCATAAACTTCTGAGAGGAAGTATGTAATAAATCTACCTAATTTTCTGGAAAAGAAAGAGGGAGAATTTTTGTTCTCTCCTCAGATGGGACTTGAACCCACAATCCCTGGCTTAGGAGGCCAGTGCCTTATCCATTAGGCCACTGAGGCACACATGCATAGCTCTTTTCTAGAGACATTATTTAAATGTATTCTATGGTCAGACACCGGTGTGTGCACACAGGGCATTTCTCACTTCTCTCTATAAGTAAACTTCCCATTTTCATCCTCTTCCATCCCCGACTTTAACGCTCTCTTCTATGCTATAATGGAGACTTTGCAATTTTAGCAAGTGGAGAGAAATTGGAGAACAACTTTCGACTCCACACTTCTTCTTCACTTACTTCTTTTCTCAATATACTGGGCTTAGAAAATGGTATCAAGCCATCCTTATCATCAGCAGGACACGGAAAGAGGCACCAAGTCTCCTAACCAAGTTCAACCACACTCTGCAACTTAACCATTGCACTACAAATTAGGCAATGGGGGCATCAGCAAAGGCAGACAATGTGCCGATCCTTTATACATTTTTTGTAGTACTTTTCTTACTCGGAGGCAAAATCAGCACTTTAACTGCCCAAATCATACAGACTTTACACATGTAGCACTCTATGCACACATAGGCACACACCTTGCAGTTCTTCTACACACACTTAAGCTAAAAACCCATTCTGTCACGTCAAAATTCTGCAAACCTATTACATATTCAGTGCGTCGGCATAGAAGCACTTTTTAATGCCACTAAAATGCACAAGTAGTTAGACTGAAGATGCAACCTGAATGAGTTTACAGTATGTACTCCACTTTATTAATGATTAGTAATGAGAAAGTGAGGACTACAAGAGTATTGGAAAAGACTTTTTCCACTCTGAATGTAAAGCAGATTGTGTGAC
This sequence comes from Triturus cristatus, assembly GCF_964204655.1. Classification (NCBI taxonomy): domain Eukaryota; kingdom Metazoa; phylum Chordata; class Amphibia; order Caudata; family Salamandridae; genus Triturus; species Triturus cristatus. Next base: position 137,367,127 of record NC_140585.1, read on the forward strand.
CATTGGCCAAAAACGACCACGAATGGACTCAAACCCTCAATCATCTGATCCGAAGTCAGACGCCTTATCCATTAGGCCACGCTGTTATTCATCCACCTGAGATGATTTTTATCATGTAGGTGGTATGCATGGATGGAGAACATATTATTGAAAGGTATTCAGATTTACATCCCATAGTGTTCTTTCAGCTCTTTTCGCTGGAAGCACTTTTTTGGAATCTATATATTGAGAATTTTATGAGTACGATATGCTTTTGTTTTCCTTTTTCCATACAAACCTCTTTCCTCATGAGTTTAAAGCTCATTTGTATGCTCTACATAGCTCTGGACGTTTCCAGACGTGGAGTGAAACTGTTTTGAAAGTAGTACAAATTGCTCCTTCCTGCATATGCTAATTTTTCACACTCACATAGGTTGTATAAGTTTTATGAATCCTGGCTTGACCTATTCAAGTAGCTGAAAGCCTGTCACCACCTCTAGAAACAAGATTCACACCAATCCAATTCATATCATTTTTTCCAAAGGAATATGTTCTGGCCGGTCGAAAATGCATCTCACAAAAATAGGCATTTAAAAATCTACTTTGCAGTTTCAGAACACTAACATGACTGTGAAGTGTACACAAGTAAAACGGGACAGTTTCAAAGTACCTAATCCCTCATAAACTTCTGAGAGGAAGCATGTAATAAATCTACCTACTTTTCTGGAAAAGAAAGTGGGAGGAATTTTGTTATCACCTCAGATGGGACTCAAACCCACAATCCCTGGCTTAGGAGGCAAGTGCCTTATCCATTAGGCCACTGAGGTACACATGCATAGCCCTTTTCTAGAGGCATTATTCAAATGTATTCTATGGTCAGACACCGGTGTGTGCACACAGGGCATTTCTCACTTCTCTCTATAAGTAAACTTCCCATTTTCATCCTCTTCCATCCCCGACTTTAACGCTCTCTTCTATGCTATAATGGAGACTTTGCAATTTTAGCAAGTGGAGAGAAATTGGAGAACCACTTTCGACTCCACACTTCTTCTTCACTAACTTCTTTTCTCAATATACTGGGCTTAGAAAATGGTATCA
>NC_140585.1:137383203-137388203 GCF_964204655.1 Triturus cristatus
CTGGAAGCACTTTTTTGGAATCTATATATTGAGTATTTTATGAGTACGATATGCTTTTGTTTTCCTTTTTGCATACTGTTGGACTTGGCCCTTCTGGCAGGTTCACCCCTGAACTTTTTTTGATTTTTACTGGTGACTTGGTGTGGTGATTGTTTGGTTTCTGCGCACTTTCCCTGTGTCCCAGGGTAAAGTGCGTGCGTGCTCTGAGTGCATGTGGTGAGATAGGCCTGCCCTCCCATAGGAATGCATGGGGAATGTATGTGTCCCTAGTAGTTCCTGATGCATGGGGTGTGCAGGCCCGAGTTTGGTATGTGCGGACTCGTGGGAGTGAATGCTGCGCGATGATGTGTGCGGCGTGCATGTACCTAGTGTGGAAGTGCCACTTCTAGAAGTGGGCACTTCGGTGTGCAGTGTGTCTGTCGCGTGATTGGCTGGTCGTGTCATGTGACGGGCTAGGGATTCCCCAGTGTCAGGATGAGTCACCCAGTGGTGAATGGGGAGATCAGCAGCTAGATGGGTGGGAGGAGTCCACCTGGGTCCTGAATAGGACAGGGTTTTCCAAACACAATGCTGGCCCCGCCCCCTGTGGTGCGACTGACGACCCTAGCCCTTCCAGTGAATAGAGTGAGGGGCTGAGCACATCAAGGGTGCTCCCCAACCAGCTGCGACTGGTTTTCCCCCTCACCCTGAACCCAGAACAAAGGGTTTGCCTGTATAAAAATGGGGCTGTGTCCCCACAGAAACTGTTCTCTGCCAGGATCTTACCTGAGGGGGGCTGCTGCTGCTGCTGGACCAGAGGACCGCCACCTGGATTACCTCCCTGCCTGGAGGCCCAGTGAGCTGGCTCTGGGTCCAGCCTTGCCCCCCACCCCTGCCCTGCTGCATGCAGGGAAGAACTTTGCTGGACTTCTGTATTCTCCCCTAAAGCACCTGGAAGTGCTTTTCTGTAACTTATAGCGCTAGGAGCGCTTTATTTGGGACCCCAGCGTCGAGGAACACTGTACTTGGTGCTTTGCTGAAGCCTCCAGCGCCTGGAAGCGCTGGACTCGCCTTTAGCGCAGAGAGCGCTTTCACCTTTGCCCTTAGCGCCAGGAGCGCTTTGTTTCTGGTACCGAGTGCCCACCTCGATTTATTGTCTTCTCGAAATAGCGGGTGCCCACCCCGCTTAATTGAGTATTTCTATAGCGGGTGGCCACCCCGCTTATTGCCTCCTAGTTATCCTTTAATACGAAGGCGGGAGCCCACCCCGCACTTCGGAGAACGCCGAGAAAATCACCGCCGCAGCTGGGCTTCAGCCGGAAGTCAGGCAGCCTCGGAAGGGACGTGGGCGTGGCCAAGTACAGGAAGCGGACGGGAGCCTACCCCGCGCTCCTGCCACGAAGCGGAAGAAGCCAGCCGAGTCCAGCGGAGCTCCCCTGAGTGAGGAGAGCCCCACGCTGAAGGAACCCCCCGGAAGAAGCCGCGAAATCCGGTGAGTGGTGTCGGGGGTGTTCCTGAGTCCCAGAGGGGGACTCCAACGTGGCGCTACCGGTGAGTGGGGCTCAGCCACTGGCTGGTTGGGGGTGTGTCGGGGGCACGCTTCTCGGTGCCCGCCCCCCCCCCTAGCGAAGTACGGGCCCGGCGAGCGCCGTGCTCGTCCCTCCTTCCCGCTGCCCCGCCTGACAGTGGGCAGCGGCAGCCCGTGTGGGAAGAGGCATCGTCTTAGAGTCCAAAGGGACTCTAACATACTGGAGCATTTGTTTGGCGGATAAGAGCGGCCCCGAAAGGCAGCGGGCCGCTCCAACGGTGGCCCCCTTGTTTGTTCAGAGCCCAGCGAGGCTCCAGCTGGGCACATTGTTTTGTAGAGTCCAGAAGGACTCCCACGCCGGGCATTGGTTGCTTTAGAGCATCAACGCTCCAACGTGACTGGGGCATTATTCTTGGGGAGCTTGCACGCTCCCACGGGTGGCATTGTTATGCCCAGAGCCTAGGTGGCTCCAGCCCCGCATAGTGTGTCTAGAGCTTGCGCTCCAACGTGTGACATATTTGTTGTAAAGGCGCCGTGGTACCCAGGCTCGTTTCCACAGCTGCCCAGCACTTAGTGGGCAGCTGCAACGTTTAGGTTGTGGCCTTCACGCATTGGTTTGCGCAGCCTGCGCAGGCGCACCCTGACTCTGCTGGACACAGGGCGTCCTTGCCCCTTTAAGGCCAGTTGGCCTAGGGACTGCCACAGTGTGGCTAATGTGAGTTTTGGCGCTATTGTTCCTTTCCTGCACCTGAAATGTTTTTATGCATCATGTGTTTATTTCCTTACACCCCTAAATGTATTGTATGCATCCTGTGTTTATGTGCTTAGACCCCTACAGGTAGAGTGATACTTAGGTGGTTGTTTTCTCCCTAGTACAGGTGGTACTAGTAAGGTCCTAGTTCCCTGCGTGATATTCCTAAAGGTGGTTAGGGTTGCGTAGGTGGTACTTTCTGGTTACCAGTAGTTACTGGTTGTGTGCTATATGTTCTATTTTTAGTGCTACAGTGATTGTATGTGCTATGTCCTAAAATATGATTCCTACGTTCTAAGTGCTATTTCTACAAAGTGCTAATTCCTGACAGTGGTCCATGTGGCCCTGTCCCCTGTATATATAATCCCTTGTAAATTCTGCCCGTGCCTGTTGGCACATTGTAAAGTGTGTGTTTTTATCTAATGTGTTGTGTATAATACAAAGGTTATTTTTATATAATACCTTGTGTGGAGTTTCCTTTGTGGTGGGCCTTGGGTGTTGTTGCTGGGTGCGCGCGCAAACGCTTTACACATCGCCTCAGGGATAAGCCTGTCTGCTCGTGCCAAGCTACCAAGGGGGTGAGCAGGGGTTATCTTTGGCGTGTAACTTCCTTGCCCTGACTAGAGTGGTGGTTTCTGCCTGGCTTTGGCGCAAGCCCTAGCCAACCAGAAATCCCATTTCTAACACATACAAACCTCTTTCCTCATGAGTTTAAAGCTCATTTGTATTCTCTACATAGCTCTGGAAGTTTCCAGACGTGGAGTGAAACTGTTTTGAAAGTAGGACAAATTGCTCCTTCCTGCATATGCTAATTTTTCACACTCACATAGGTTGTATACGTTTTATGAATCCTGGCTTGACCTATTCAAGTAGCTGAAAGCCTGTCACCACCTCTAGAAACAAGATTCACACCAATCCAATTCAAATCATTTTTTCCAAAGGAATATGTTCTGGCCGGTCGAAAATGCATCTCACAAAAATAGGCATTTAAAAATATACTTTCAGAACACTAACATGACTGTGAAGTGTACACAAGTAAAATGGGACCGTTTCAAAGTAACTAATCCCTCATAAACTTCTGAGAGGAAGAATGTAATAAATCTACCTAATTTTCTGGAAAAGTGAGAGGAAGGATTTTTGTTTTCACCTCAGATGGGACTCGAACCCACAATCCCTGGCTTAGGAGGCCAGTGCCTTATCAATTAGGCCACTGAGGCACACATGCATAGCTCTTTTCTAGAGACATTATTTAAATGTATTCTATGGTCAGACACCGGTGTGTGCACACAGGGCATTTCTCACTTCTCTCTATAAGTAAACTTCCCATTTTCATCCTCTTCCATCCCCGACTTTAACGCTCTCTTCTATGCTATAATGGAGACTTTGCAATTTTAGCAAGTGGAGAGAAATTGGAGAACCACTTTCGACTCCACACTTCTTCTTCACTTACTTCTTTTCTCAATATACTGGGCTTAGAAAATGGTATCAAGCCATCCTTATCATCAGTAGGACACGGAAAGAGGCACTAAGTCTCCTAACCAAGTTCAACCACACTCTGCAACTTAACCATTGCACTACAAATTAGGCAACGGGGGCATCAGCAAAGGCAGCCAATGTGCCGATCCTTTATACAGTTTGTGTAGTACTTTTCTTACTCGGAGGCAAAATCAGCACTTTAACTGCCCAAATCATACAGATTTTACACATGTAGCACTCTATGCACACATAGGCACACACCTTGCAGTTCTTCTACACACACTTAAGCTAAAAACCCATTCTGTCACGTCAAAATTCTGCAAACCGATTACATATTCAGTGCGTCGGCATAGAAGCACTTTTTAATGCCACTACAATGCACAAGTAGTTAGACTGAAGATGCAACCTGAATGAGTTTACAGTATGTACTCCACTTTATTAATGATTAGTACTGAGAAAGTGAGGACTACAAGAGTATTGGAAAAGACTTTTTCCACTCTGAATGTAAAGCAGATTGTGTGACCATTGGCCAAAAACGACCACGAAGGGACTCGAACCCTCAATCTTCTGATCCGAAGTCAGACGCCTTATCCATTAGGCCACGCGGTCATCCGTCCACCTGAGATGATTTTTATCATGTAGGTAGTATGCATGGATGGAGAACATATTATTGAAAGGTATTCAGGTTTACATCCCATAGTGTTCTTTCAGCTCTTTTCGCTGGAAGCCCTTTTTTTGGAATCTATATATTGAGTATTTTATGAGTACGATATGCTTTTGTTTTCCTTTTTGCATACAAACATCATACAAACCTCTTTCCTCATGAGTTTAAAGCTCATTTGTATTCTCTACATAGCTCTGGAAGTTTCCAGACTTGGAGTGAAACTGTTTTGAAAGTAGGACAAATTGCTCCTTCATGCATATGCTAATTTTTCACACTCACATAGGTTGTATACTTTTTATGAATCCTGGCTTGAGCTATTCAAGTAGCTGAAAGCCTGTCACCACCTCTAGAAACAAGATTCACACCAATCCAATTCAAATCATTTTTTCCAAAGGAATATGTGCTGGCCGGTCGAAAATGCATCTCACAAAAATAGGCATTTAAAAATCTACTTTGCAGTTTCAGAACACTAACATGACTGTGAAGTGTACACAAGTAAAATGGGACAGTTCCAAAGTACCTAATCCCTCATAAACTTCTGAGAGGAAGCATGTAATAAATCTACCTAATTTTCTGGAAAAGAAAGAGGGAGGATTTTCGTT
>NC_140585.1:137400703-137410703 GCF_964204655.1 Triturus cristatus
TTCTGGCCGGTCGAAAATGCATCTTAAAAAATAGGCATTTAAAAATATACTTTGCAGTTTCAGAACACTAACATGTCTGTGAAGTGTACACAAGTAAAATGGGACCGTTTCAAAGTAACTAATCCCTCATAAACTTCTGAGAGGAAGCATGTAATAAATCTACCTAATTTTCTGGAAAAGATAGAGGGAGGATTTTTGTTATCACCTCAGATGGGACTCAAACCCACAATCTCTGGCTTAGGAGGCCAGTGCCTTATCCATTAGGCCACTGAGGCACACATGCATAGCTCTTTTCTAGAGACATTATTTAAATGTATTCTATGGTCAGACACTGGTGTGTGCACACAGGGCATTTCTCACTTCTCTCTATAAGTAAACTTCCCATTTTCATCCTCTTCCATCCCCGACTTTAACGCTCTCTTCTAAGCTATAATGGAGACTTTGCAATTTTAGCAAGTGGAGAGAAATTGGAGAACCACTTTGGACTCCACATTTCTTCTTCACTTACTTCTTTTCTCAATATACTGGGCTTAGAAAATGGTATCAAGCCATCCTTATCATCAGCAGGACACGGAAAGAGGCACCAAGTCTCCTAACCAAGTTCAACCACACTCTGCAACTTAACCATTGCACTACAAATTAGGCAACGGGGGCATCAGCAAAGGCAGCCCATGTGCCGATCCTTTATACATTTTGTGTAGTAATTTTCTTACTTGGAGCCAAAATCAGCACTTTAACTGCCCAAATCATACAGACTTTACACATGTAGCACTCTATGCACACATAGGCACACACCTTGCAGTTCTTCTACACACACTTAAGCTAAAAACCCATTCTGTCACGTCAAAATTCTGCAAACCTATTACATATTCAGTGCGTCGGCATAGAAGCACTTTTTAATGCCACTAAAATGCACAAGTAGTTAGACTGAAGATGCAACCTGAATGAGTTTACAGTATGTACTCCACTTTATTAATGATTAGTAATGAGAAAGTGAGGACTACAAGAGTATTGGAAAAGACTTTTTCCACTCTGAATGTAAAACAGATTGTGTGACCATTGGCCAAAAATGACCACGAAGGGACTCGAACCCTCAATCTTCTGATCCGAAGTCAGACGCCTTATCCATTAGGCCACGCGTTCATCCATTCACCTGAGATGATTTTTATCATGTAGGTGGTATGCATGGATGGAGAACATATTATTGAAAGGTATTCAGGTTTACATCCCATAGTGTTCTTTCAGCTCTTTTCGCTGGAAGCACTTTTTTGGAAGCTATATATTGAGTAGTTTATGAGTACGATATGCTTTTGTTTTCCTTTTTGCATACAAACCTCTTTCCTCATGAGTTTAAAGCTCATTTGTATTCTCTACATAGCTCTGGAAGTTTCCAGACGTGGAGTGAAACTGTTTTGAAAGTAGGACAAATTGCTCCTTCCTGCATATGCTAATTTTTCACACTCACATAGGTTGTATACGTTTTATGAATCCTGGCTTGACCTATTCAAGTAGCTGAAAGCCTGTCACCACCTCTAGAAACAAGATTCACACCAATCCAATTCATATCATTTTTTCCAAAGGAATATGTTCTGGCCGGTCGAAAATGCATCTCACAAAAATAGGCATTTAAAAATCTACTTTGCAGTTTCAGAACACTAACATGACTGTGAAGTGTACACAAGTAAAACGGGACAGTTTCAAAGTACCTAATCCCTCATAAACTTCTGAGAGGAAGCATGTAATAAATCTACCTAATTTTCTGGAAAAGAAAGAGGGAGGATTTTTGTTATCACCTCAGATGGGACTCGAACCCACAATCCCTGGCTTTGGAGGCCAGTGCCTTATCCATTAGGCCACTGAGACACACATGCATAGCTCTTTTCTAGAGGCATTATTTAAATGTATTCTATGGTCAGACACTGGTGTTTGCACACAGGGCATTTCTCACTTCTCTCTATAAGTAAACTTCCCATTTTCATCCTCTTCCATCCCCGACTTTAACGCTCTCTTCTATGCTATAATGGAGACTTTGCAATTTTAGCAAGTGGAGAGAAATTGGAGAACCACTTTCGACTCCACACTTCTTCTTCACTTACTTCTTTTCTCAATATACTGGGCTTAGAAAATGGTATCAAGCCATCCTTATCATCAGCAGGACACGGAAAGAGGCACCAAGTCTCCTAACCAAGTTCAACCACACTCTGCAACTTAACCATTGCACTACAAATTAGGCAACGGGGGCATCAGCAAAGGCAGCCAATGTGCCGATCCTTTATACATTTTGTGTAGTACTTTTCTTACTCGGAGGCAAAATCAGCACTTTAACTGCCCAAATCATACAGACTTTACACATGTAGCACTCTATGCACACATAGGCACACACATTGCAGTTCTTCTACACACACTTAAGCTAAAAACCCATTCTGTCATGTCAAAATTCTGCAAACCTATTACATATTCAGTGCGTCGGCATAGAAGCACTTTTTAATGCCACTAAAATGCACAAGTAGTTAGACTGAAGATGCAACCTGAATGAGTTTACAGTATGTACTCCACTTTATTAATGATTAGTACTGAGAAAGTGAGGACTACAAGAGTATTGGAAAAGACTTTTCCACTCTGAATGTAAAGCAGATTGTGTGACCATTGGCCAAAAACGACCACGAAGGGACTCGAACCCACAATCTTCTGATCCGAAGTCAGACGCCTTATCCATTAGGCCACGCGGTCATCCGTCCACCTGAGATGATTTTTATCATGTAGGTGGTATGCATGGATGGAGAACATATTATTGAAAGGTATTCAGGTTTCCATCCCATAGTGTTCTTTCAGCTCTTTTCGCTGGAAGCACTTTTTTTGAATCTATATATTGAGTATTTTATGAGTACGATATGCTTTTGTTTTCCTTTTTGCATACAAACCTCTTTCCTCATGAGTTTAAAGCTCATTTGTATTCTCTACATAGCTCTGGAAGTTTCCAGACGTGGAGTGAAACTGTTTTGAAAGTAGGACAAATTGCTCCTTCCTGCATATGCTAATTTTTCACACTCACATAGGTTGTATACGTTTTATGAATCCTGGCTTGACCTATTCAAGTAGCTGAAAGCCTGTCACCACCTCTAGAAACAAGATTCACACCAATCCAATTCAAATCATTTTTTCCAAAGGAATATGTTCTGGCCGGTCGAAAATGCATCTAAAAAAATAGGCATTTAAAAATATACTTTGCAGTTTCAGAACACTAACATGTCTGTGAAGTGTACACAAGTAAAATGGGACCGTTTCAAAGTAACTAATCCCTCATAAACTTCTGAGAGGAAGCATGTAATAAATCTACCTAATTTTCTGGAAAAGATAGAGGGAGGATTTTTGTTATCACCTCAGATGGGACTCAAACCCACAATCTCTGGCTTAGGAGGCCAGTGCCTTATCCATTAGGCCACTGAGGCACACATGCATAGCTCTTTTCTAGAGACATTATTTAAATGTATTCTATGGTCAGACACTGGTGTGTGCACACAGGGCATTTCTCACTTCTCTCTATAAGTAAACTTCCCATTTTCATCCTCTTCCATCCCCGACTTTAACGCTCTCTTCTAAGCTATAATGGAGACTTTGCAATTTTAGCAAGTGGAGAGAAATTGGAGAACCACTTTGGACTCCACATTTCTTCTTCACTTACTTCTTTTCTCAATATACTGGGCTTAGAAAATGGTATCAAGCCATCCTTATCATCAGCAGGACACGGAAAGAGGCACCAAGTCTCCTAACCAAGTTCAACCACACTCTGCAACTTAACCATTGCACTACAAATTAGGCAACGGGGGCATCAGCAAAGGCAGCCCATGTGCCGATCCTTTATACATTTTGTGTAGTACTTTTCTTACTCGGAGGCAAAATCAGCACTTTAACTGCCCAAATCATACAGACTTTACACATGTAGCACTCTATGCACACATAGGCACACACCGTGCGGTTCTTCTACACACACTTAAGCTAAAAACCCATTCTGTCACGTCAAAATTCTGCAAACCTATTACATATTCAGTGCGTCGGCATAGAAGCACTTTTTAATGCCACTAAAATGCACAAGTAGTTAGACTGAAGATGCAACCTGAATGAGTTTACAGTATGTACTCCACTTTATTAATGATTAGTAATGAGAAAGTGAGGACTACAAGAGTATTGGAAAAGACTTTTTCCACTCTGAATGTAAAACAGATTGTGTGACCATTGGCCAAAAATGACCACGAAGGGACTCGAACCCTCAATCTTCTGATCCGAAGTCAGACGCCTTATCCATTAGGCCACGCGTTCATCCATTCACCTGAGATGATTTTTATCATGTAGGTGGTATGCATGGATGGAGAACATATTATTGAAAGGTATTCAGGTTTACATCCCATAGTGTTCTTTCAGCTCTTTTCGCTGGAAGCACTTTTTTGGAAGCTATATATTGAGTAGTTTATGAGTACGATATGCTTTTGTTTTCCTTTTTGCATACAAACCTCTTTCCTCATGAGTTTAAAGCTCATTTGTATTCTCTACATAGCTCTGGAAGTTTCCAGACGTGGAGAGAAACTGTTTTGAAAGAAGGACAAATTGCTCCTTCCTGCATATGCTAATTTTTCACACTCACATAGGTTGTATACGTTTTATGAATCCTGGCTTGACCTATTCAAGTAGCTGAAAGCCTGTCACCACCTCTAGAAACAAGATTCACACCAATCCAATTCATATCATTTTTTCCAAAGGAATATGTTCTGGCCGGTCGAAAATGCATCTCACAAAAATAGGCATTTAAAAATCTACTTTGCAGTTTCAGAACACTAACATGACTGTGAAGTGTACACAAGTAAAACGGGACAGTTTCAAAGTACCTAATCCCTCATAAACTTCTGAGAGGAAGCATGTAATAAATCTACCTAATTTTCTGGTAAAGAAAGAGGGAGGATTTTTGTTATCACCTCAGATGGGACTCGAACCCACAATCCCTGGCTTTGGAGGCCAGTGCCTTATCCATTAGGCCACTGAGACACACATGCATAGCTCTTTTCTAGAGGCATTATTTAAATGTATTCTATGGTCAGACACTGGTGTTTGCACACAGGGCATTTCTCACTTCTCTCTATAAGTAAACTTCCCATTTTCATCCTCTTCCATCCCCGACTTTAACGCTCTCTTCTATGCTATAATGGAGACTTTGCAATTTTAGCAAGTGGAGAGAAATTGGAGAACCACTTTCGACTCCACACTTCTTCTTCACTTACTTCTTTTCTCAATATACTGGGCTTAGAAAATGGTATCAAGCCATCCTTATCATCAGCAGGACACGGAAAGAGGCACCAAGTCTCCTAACCAAGTTCAACCACACTCTGCAACTTAACCATTGCACTACAAATTAGGCAACGGGGGCATCAGCAAAGGCAGCCAATGTGCCGATCCTTTATACATTTTGTGTAGTACTTTTCTTACTCGGAGGCAAAATCAGCACTTTAACTGCCCAAATCATACAGACTTTACACATGTAGCACTCTATGCACACATAGGCACACACATTGCAGTTCTTCTACACACACTTAAGCTAAAAACCCATTCTGTCATGTCAAAATTCTGCAAACCTATTACATATTCAGTGCGTCGGCATAGAAGCACTTTTTAATGCCACTAAAATGCACAAGTAGTTAGACTGAAGATGCAACCTGAATGAGTTTACAGTATGTACTCCACTTTATTAATGATTAGTACTGAGAAAGTGAGGACTACAAGAGTATTGGAAAAGACTTTTCCACTCTGAATGTAAAGCAGATTGTGTGACCATTGGCCAAAAACGACCACGAAGGGACTCGAACCCTCAATCTTCTGATCCGAAGTCAGACGCCTTATCCATTAGGCCACGCGGTCATCCGTCCACCTAAGATGATTTTTATCATGTAGGTGGTATGCATGGATGGAGAACATATTATTGAAAGGTATTCAGGTTTACATCCCATAGTGTTCTTTCAGCTCTTTTCGCTGGAAGCACTTTTTTTGAATCTATATATTGAGTATTTTATGAGTACGATATGCTTTTGTTTTCCTTTTTGCATACAAACCTCTTTCCTCATGAGTTTAAAGCTCATTTGTATTCTCTACATAGCTCTGGAAGTTTCCAGACGTGGAGTGAAACTGTTTTGAAAGTAGGACAAATTGCTCCTTCCTGCATATGCTAATTTTTCACACTCACATAGGTTGTATACGTTTTATGAATCCTGGCTTGACCTATTCAAGTAGCTGAAAGCCTGTCACCACCTCTAGAAACAAGATTCACACCAATCCAATTCAAATCATTTTTTCCAAAGGAATATGTTCTGGCCGGTCGAAAATGCATCTAAAAAAATAGGCATTTAAAAATATACTTTGCAGTTTCAGAACACTAACATGTCTGTGAAGTGTACACAAGTAAAATGGGACCGTTTCAAAGTAACTAATCCCTCATAAACTTCTGAGAGGAAGCATGTAATAAATCTACCTAATTTTCTGGAAAAGATAGAGGGAGGATTTTTGTTATCACCTCAGATGGGACTCAAACCCACAATCTCTGGCTTAGGAGGCCAGTGCCTTATCCATTAGGCCACTGAGGCACACATGCATAGCTCTTTTCTAGAGACATTATTTAAATGTATTCTATGGTCAGACACTGGTGTGTGCACACAGGGCATTTCTCACTTCTCTCTATAAGTAAACTTCCCATTTTCATCCTCTTCCATCCCCGACTTTAACGCTCTCTTCTAAGCTATAATGGAGACTTTGCAATTTTAGCAAGTGGAGAGAAATTGGAGAACCACTTTGGACTCCACATTTCTTCTTCACTTACTTCTTTTCTCAATATACTGGGCTTAGAAAATGGTATCAAGCCATCCTTATCATCAGCAGGACACGGAAAGAGGCACCAAGTCTCCTAACCAAGTTCAACCACACTCTGCAACTTAACCATTGCACTACAAATTAGGCAACGGGGGCATCAGCAAAGGCAGCCCATGTGCCGATCCTTTATACATTTTGTGTAGTACTTTTCTTACTCGGAGGCAAAATCAGCACTTTAACTGCCCAAATCATACAGACTTTACACATGTAGCACTCTATGCACACATAGGCACACACCTTGCAGTTCTTCTACACACACTTAAGCTAAAAACCCATTCTGTCACGTCAAAATTCTGCAAACCTATTACATATTCAGTGCGTCGGCATAGAAGCACTTTTTAATGCCACTAAAATGCACAAGTAGTTAGACTGAAGATGCAACCTGAATGAGTTTACAGTATGTACTCCACTTTATTAATGATTAGTAATGAGAAAGTGAGGACTACAAGAGTATTGGAAAAGACTTTTTCCACTCTGAATGTAAAACAGATTGTGTGACCATTGGCCAAAAATGACCACGAAGGGACTCGAACCCTCAATCTTCTGATCCGAAGTCAGACGCCTTATCCATTAGGCCACGCGTTCATCCATTCACCTGAGATGATTTTTATCATGTAGGTGGTATGCATGGATGGAGAACATATTATTGAAAGGTATTCAGGTTTACATCCCATAGTGTTCTTTCAGCTCTTTTCGCTGGAAGCACTTTTTTGGAAGCTATATATTGAGTAGTTTATGAGTACGATATGCTTTTGTTTTCCTTTTTGCATACAAACCTCTTTCCTCATGAGTTTAAAGCTCATTTGTATTCTCTACATAGCTCTGGAAGTTTCCAGACGTGGAGAGAAACTGTTTTGAAAGAAGGACAAATTGCTCCTTCCTGCATATGCTAATTTTTCACACTCACATAGGTTGTATACGTTTTATGAATCCTGGCTTGACCTATTCAAGTAGCTGAAAGCCTGTCACCACCTCTAGAAACAAGATTCACACCAATCCAATTCAAATCATTTTTTCCAAAGGAATATGTTCTGGCCGGTCGAAAATGCATCTCACAAAAATAGGCATTTAAAAATCTACTTTGCAGTTTCAGAACACTAACATGACTGTGAAGTGTACACAAGTAAAATGGGACCGTTTCAAAGTAACTAATCCCTCATAAACTTCTGAGAGGAAGCATGTAATAAATCTACCTAATTTTCTGGAAAAGAAAGAGGGAGGATTTTTGTTATCACCTCAGATGGGACTCGAACCCACAATCCCTGGCTTAGGAGGCCAGTGCCTCATCCATTAGGCCACTGAGGCACACATGAATAGCTCTTTTCTAGAGACATTATTTAAATGTATTCTATGGTCAGACACCGGTGTGTGCACACAGGGCATTTCTCACTTCTCTCTATAAGTAAACTTCCCATTTTCATCCTGTTCCATCCCGACTTTAACGCTCTCTTATATGCTATAATGGAGACTTTGCAATTTTAGCAAGTGGAGAGAAATTGGAGAACCACTTTCAACTCCACACTTCTTCTTCACTTACTTCTTTTCTCAATATACTGGGCTTAGAAAATGGTATCAAGCCATCCTTATCATCAGCAGGACACGAAAAGAGGCACCAAGTCTCCTAACCAAGTTCAACCACACTCTGCAACTTAACCATTGCACTACAAATTAGGCAACGGGGGCATCAGCAAAGGCAGCCAATGTGCCAATCCTTTATACATTTTTTGTAGTACTTTTCTTACTCGGAGGCAAAATCAGCACTTTAACTGCCCAAATCATACAGACTTTACACATGTAGCACTCTATGCACACATAGGCACACACCTTGCAGTTCTTCTACACACACTTAAGCTAAAAACCCATTCTGTCCCGTCAAAATTCTGCAAACCTATTACATATTCAGTGCGTCGGCATAGAAGCACTTTTTAATGCCACTAAAATGCACAAGTAGTTAGACTGAAGATGCAACCTGAATGAGTTTGCAGTATGTACTCCACTTTATTAATGATTAGTAATGAGAAAGTGAGGACTACAAGAGTATTGGAAAAGACTTTTTCCACTCTGAATGTAAAGCAGATTGTGTGACCATTGGCCAAAAATGACCACGAAGGGACTCGAACCCTCAATCTTCTGATCCTAAGTCAGACGCCTTATCCATTAGGCCACGCGGTCATCCGTTCACCTGAGATGATTTTATCATGTAGGTGGTATGCATGGATGGAGAACATATTATTGAAAGGTATTCAGGTTTACATCCCATAGTGTTCTTTCAGCTCTTTTCGCTGGAAGCACTTTTTTGGAATCTATATATTGAGTATTTTATGAGTACGATATGCTTTTGTTTTCCTTTTTGCATACAAACCTCTTTCCTCATGCGTTTAAAGCTCATTTGTATTCTCTACATAGCTCTGGAAGTTTCCAGACGTGGAGTGAAACTGTTTTGAAAGTAGGACAAATTGCTCCTTCCTGCATATGCTAATTTTTCACACTCACATAGGTTGTATACGTTTTATGAATCCTGGCTTGACCTATTCAAGTAGCTGAAAGCCTATCACCACCTCTAGAAACAAGATTCACACCAATCCAATTCAAATCATTTTTTCCAAAGGAATATGTTCTGGCGGGTCGAAAATGCATCTCACAAAAATAGGCATTTAAAAATATACTTTGCAGTTTCAGAACACTAACATGACTGTGAAGTGTACACAAGTAAAATGGGACCGTTTCAAAGTAACTAATCCCTCATAAACTTCTGAGAGGAAGCATGTAATAAATCTACCTAATTTTCTGGAAAAGATAGAGGAAGGATTTTGGTTATCACCTCAGATGGGACTTGAACCCACAATCCCTGGCTTAGGAGGCCAGTGCCTTATCCATTAGGCCACTGAGGCATACATGCATCGCTCTTTTCTAGAGGCATTATTTAAATGTATTCTATGGTCAGACACCGGTGTGTGCACACAGGGCATTTCTCACTTCTCTCTATAAGTAAACTTCCCATTTTCATCCTCTTCCATCCCCGACTTTAACGCTCTCTTCTATGCTATAATGGAGACTTTGCAATTTTAGCAAGTGGAGAGAAATTGGAGAACCA
>NC_140585.1:137425703-137428203 GCF_964204655.1 Triturus cristatus
TTATTGAAAGGTATTCAGGTTTACATCCCATAGTGTTCTTTCAGCTCTTTTCGCTGGAACCACTTTTTTGGAATCTATATATTGAGTATTTTATGAGTACGATATGCTTTTGTTTTCCTTTTTGCATACAAACCTCTTTCCTCATGAGTTTAAAGCTCATTTGTATTCTCTACATAGCTCTGGAAGTTTCCAGACGTGGAGTGAAACTGTTTTGAAAGTAAGACAAATTGCTCCTTCCTGCATATGCTAATTTTTCACACTCACATAGGTTGTATACGTTTTATGAATCCTGGCTTGACCTATTCAAGTAGCTGAAAGCCTGTCACCACCTCTAGAAACAAGATTCACACCAATCCAATTCAAATCATTTTTTCCAAAGGAATATGTTCTGGCCGGTCAAAAATGCATCTCAAAAAATAGGCATTTAAAAATATACTTTGCAGTTTCAGAACACTAACATGTCTGTGAAGTGTACACAAGTAAAATGGGACCGTTTCAAAGTAACTAATCCCTCATAAACTTCTGAGAGGAAGCATGTAATAAATCTACCTAATTTTCTGGAAAAGATAGAGGGAGGATTTTTGTTATCACCTCAAATGGGACTTGAACCCACAATCCCTGGCTTAGGAGGCCAGTGCCTTATCCATTAGGCCACTGAGGCACACATGCAAAGCTCTTTTCTAGTGTGTGCACACAGGGCATTTATCACTTCTCTCTATAAGTAAACTTCCCATTTTCATCCTCTTCCATCCCCGACTTTAACGCTCTCTTCTATGCTATAACGGAGACTTTGCAATTTTAGCAAGTGGAGAGAAATTGGAGAACCACTTTCGACTCCACACTTCTTCTTCACTTACTTCTTTTCTCAATATACTGGGCTTAGAAAATGGTATCAAGCCATCCTTATCATCAGCAGGACACGGAAAGAGGCACCAAGTCTCCTAACCAAGTTCAACCACACTCTGCAACTTAACCATTGCACTACAAATTAGGCAACGGGGGCATCAGCAAAGGCAGCCAATGTGCCGATCCTTTATACATTTTTTGTGGTACTTTTCTTACTCGGAGGCAAAATAAGCACTTTAACTGCCCAAATCATACAGACTTTACACATGTAGCACTCTATGCACACATAGGCCCATACCTTGCAGTTCTTCTACACACACTTAAGCTAAAAACCCATTCTGTAACGTCAAAATTCTGCAAACCTATTACATATTCAGTGCGTCGGCATAGAAGCACTTTTTAATGCCACTAAAATGCACAAGTAGTTAGACTGAAGATGCAACCTGAATGAGTTTACAGTATGTACTCCACTTTATTAATGATTAGTAATGAGAAAGTGAGGACTACAAGAGTATTGGAAAATACTTTTTCCACTCTGAATGTAAAGCAGATTGTGTGACCATTGGCAAAAAATGACCACGAAGGGACTCGAACCCTCAATCTTCTGATCTGAAGTCAGAAGCCTTATCCATTAGGCCACGCGGTCATCCGTTCACCTGAGATGATTTTTATCATGTAGGTGGTATGCATGGATGGAGAACATATTATTGAAAGGTATTCAGGTTTACATCCCATAGTGTTCTTTCACCTCTTTTCGCGGGAAGCACTTTTTTGGAATCTATATATTGAGTATTTTATGAGTACGATATGCTTTTGTTTTCCTTTTTGCATACAAACCTCTTTCCTCATGAGTTTAAAGCTCATTTGTATTCTCTACATAGCTCTGGAAGTTTCCAGACGTGGAGTGAAACTGTTTTGAAAGTAGGACAAATTGCTCCTTCCTGCATATGCTAATTTTTCACACTCACATAGGTTGTATACGTTTTATGAATCCTGGCTTGACCTATTCAAGTAGCTGAAAGCCTGTCACCACCTCTAGAAACAAGATTCACACCAATCCAATTCAAATCATTTTTTCCAAAGGAATATGTTCTGGCCGGTCGAAAATGCATCTCACAAAAATAGGCATTTAAAAATATACTTTGCAGTTTCAGAACACTAACATGACTGTGAAGTGTACACAAGTAAAATGGGACCGTTTCAAAGTAACTAATCCCTCATAAACTTCTGAGAGGAAGCATGTAATAAATCTACCTAATTTTCTGGAAAAGATAGAGGGAGGATTTTTGTTATCACCTCAGATGGGACTCGAACCCACAATCCCTGGCTTAGGAGGCCAGTGCCTTATCCATTAGGCCACTGAGGCACACATACATAGCTCTTTTCTAGAGACATTATTTAAATGTATTCTATGGTCAGACACCGGTGTGTGCACACAGGGCATTTCTCACTTCTCTCAATAAGTAAACTTCCCATTTTCATCCTCTTCCATCCCCGACTTTAACGCTCTCTTCTATGCTATAATGGAGACTTTGCAATTTTAGCAAGTGGAGAGAAATTGGAGAACCACTTTCGACTCCACACTTCTTCTTGACTTACTTCTTTTCTCAATATACTGGGCTTAGAAAATGGTATCAAGCCATCCTTATCATCA
>NC_140585.1:137433203-137438203 GCF_964204655.1 Triturus cristatus
TGTCACGTCAAAATTCTGCAAACCTATTACATATTCAGTGCGTCGGCATAGAAGCACTTTTTAATGCCACTAAAATGCACAAGTAGTTAGACTGAAGATGCAACCTGAATGAGTTTACAGTATGTACTCCACTTTATTAATGATTAGTAATGAGAAAGTGAGGACTACAAGAGTATTGGAAAAGACTTTTTCCACTCTGAATGTAAAGCAGATTGTGTGACCATTGGCCAAAAACAACCACGAAGGGACTCGAACCCTCAATCTTCTGATCCGAAGTCAGACACCTTATCCATTAGGCCACGCGGTCATCCGTTCACCTGAGATGATTTTTATCATGTAGGTGGTATGCATGGATGGAGAACATATTATTGAAAGGTATTCAGGTTTACATCCCATAGTGTTCTTTCAGCTCTTTTCGCTGGAAGCACTTTTTTGGAATCTATATATTGAGTATTTTATGAGTACGATATGCTTTTGTTTTCCTTTTTGCATACAAACCTCTTTCCTCATGCGTTTAAAGCTCATTTGTATTCTCTACATAGCTCTGGAAGTTTCCAGACGTGGAGTGAAACTGTATTGAAAGTAGGACAAATTGCTCCTTCCTGCATATGCTAATTTTTCACACTCACATAGGTTGTATACGTTTTATGAATCCTGGCTTGACCTATTCAAGTAGCTGAAAGCCTGTCACCACCTCTAGAAACAAGATTCACACCAATCCAATTCAAATCATTTTTTCCAAAGGAATATCTTCTGGCTGGTCGAAAATGCATCTCACAAAAAATAGGCATTTAAAAATATACTTTGCAGTTTCAGAACACTAACATGACTGTGAAGTGTACACAAGTAAAATGGGACCGTTTCAAAGTAACTAATCCCTCATAAACTTCTGAGAGGAAGCATGTAATAAATCTACCTAATTTTCTGGAAAAGATAGAGGAAGGATTTTCGTTATCACCTCAGATGGGACTTGAACCCACAATCCCTGGCTTAGGAAGCCAGTGCCTTATCCATTAGGCCACTGAGGCACACATGGAAAGTTCTTTTCTAGTGTGTGCACACAGGGCATTTCTCACTTCTATCTATAAGTAAACTTCCCATTTTCATCCTCTTCCATCCCCGACTTTAACGCTCTCTTCTATGCTATAATGGAGACTTTGCAATTTTAGCAAGTGGAGAGAAATTGGAGAACCACTTTCGACTCCACACTTCTTCTTCACTTACTTCTTTTCTCAATATACTGGGCTTAGAAAATGGTATCAAGCCATCCTTATCATCAGCAGGACACGGAAAGAGGCACCAAGTCTCCTAACCAAGTTCAACCACACTCTGCAACTTAACCATTGCACTACAAAATAGGCAACGGGGGCATCAGCAAAGGCAGCCAATGTGCCGATCCTTTATACATTTTTTGTAGTACTTTTCTTACTCGGAGGCAAAATAAGCACTTTAACTGCCCAAATCATACAGACTTTACACATGTAGCACTCTATGCACACATAGGTCCACACCTTGCAGTTCTTCTACACACACTTAAGCTAAAAACCCATTCTGTCACGTCAAAATTCTGCAAACCTATTACATATTCAGTGCGTCGGCATAGAAGCACTTTTTAATGCCACTAAAATGCACAAGTAGTTAGACTGAAGATGCAACCTGAATGAGTTTACAGTATGTACTCCACTTTATTAATGATTAGTAATGAGAAAGTGAGGACTACAAGAGTATTGGAAAATACTTTTTCCACTCTGAATGTAAAGCAGATTGTGTGACCATTGGCAAAAAATGACCACGAAGGGACTCGAACCCTCAATCTTCTGATCCGAAGTCAGACGCCTTATCCATTAGGCCACGCGGTCATCCGTTCACCTTAGATGATTTTTATCATGTAGGTGGTATGCATGGATGGAGAACATATTATTGAAAGGTATTCAGGTTTACATCCCATAGTGTTCTTTCAGCTCTTTTCGCTGGAAGCACTTTTTTGGAATCTATATATTGAGTATTTTATGAGTACGATATGCTTTTGTTTTCCTTTTTGCATACAAACCTCTTTCCTCATGAGTTTAAAGCTCATTTGTATTCTCTACATAGCTCTGGAAGTTTCCAGACGTGGAGTGAAACTGTTTTGAAAGTAGGACAAATTGCTCCTTCCTGCATATGCTAATTTTTCACACTCACATAGGTTGTATACGTTTTATGAATCCTGGCTTGACCTATTCAAGTAGCTGAAAGCCTGTCACCACCTCTAGAAACAAGATTCACACCAATCCAATTCAAATCATTTTTTCCAAAGGAATATGTTCTGGCCGGTCGAAAATGCATCTCACAAAAATAGGCATTTAAAAATATACTTTGCAGTTTCAGAACACTAACATGACTGTGAAGTGTACACCAGTAAAATGGGACCGTTTCAAAGTAACTAATGCCTCATAAACTTCTGAGGGGAAGCATGTAATAAATCTACCTAATTTTCTGGAAAAGATAGAGGGAGGATTTTAGTTATCACTTCAGATGGGACTCGAACCCACAATCCCTGGCTTAGGAGGCCAGTGCATTATCCATTAGGCCACTGAGGCACACATACATAGCTCTTTTCTAGAGACATTATTTAAATGTATTCTATGGTCAGACACCGGTGTGTGCACACAGGGCATTTCTCACTTCTCTCTATAAGTAAACTTCCCATTTTCATCCTCTTCCATCCCCAACTTTAACGCTCTCTTCTATGCTATAATGGAGACTTTGCAATTTTAGCAAGTGGAGAGAAATTGGAGAACCACTTTCGACTCCACACTTCTTCTTGACTTACTTCTTTTCTCAATATACTGGGCTTAGAAAATGGTATCAAGCCATCGTTATCATCAGCAGGACACGAAAAGAGGCACCAAGTCTCCTAACCAAGTTCAACCACACTCTGCAACTTAACCATTGCACTACAAATTAGGCAACGGGGGCATCAGCAAAGGCAGCCAATGTGCCGATCCTTTATACATTTTGTGTAGTACTTTTCTTACTCTGAGGCAAAATCAGCACTTTAACTGCCCAAATCATACAGATTTTATCAATGTAGCACTCTATGCACACATAGGCACACACCTTGCAGTTCTTCTACACACACTTAAGCTAAAAACCCATTCTGTCACGTCAAAATTCTGCTAACCTATTACAGATTCAGTGCGTCGGCATAGAAGCACTTTTTAATGCCACTAAAATGCACAAGTAGTTAGACTGAAGATGCAACCTGAATGAGTTTACAGTATGTACTCCACTTTATTAATGATTAGTAATGAGAAAGTGAGGACTACAAGAGTATTGGAAAAGACTTTTTCCACTCTGAATGTAAAGCAGATTGTGTGACCATTGGCCAAAAACGACCACAAAGGGACTCGAACCCTCAATCTTCTGATCCGAAGTCAGACGCCTTATCCATTAGGCCACGCGGTCATCCGTTCACCTGAAATGATTTTTATCATGTAGGTGGTGGAGAACATATTATTGACAGGTATTCAGGTTTACATTCCATAGTCTTCTTTCAGCTCTTTTCGCTGGAAGCACTTTTTTGGAATCTATATATTGAGAATTTTATGAGTACGATATGCTTTTGTTTTCCTTTTTGCATGCAAACCTCTTTCCTCATGAGTTTAAAGCTCATTTGTATGCTCTACATAGCTCTGGACGTTTCCAGACGTGGAGTGAATCTGTTTTGAAAGCAGTACAAATTGCTCCTTCCTGCATATGCTAATTTTTCACACTCACATAGGTTGTATAAGTTTTATGAATCCTGGCTTGACCTATTCAAGTAGCTGAAAGCCTGTCACCACCTCTAGAAACAAGATTCACACCAATCCAATTCAAATCATTTTTTCCAAAGGAATATGTTCTGGCCGGTTGAAAATACATCTCGCAAAAATAGGCATTTAAAAAAATACTTTGAAGTTTCAGAACACTAACATGACTGTGAAGTGTACACAAGTAAAATGGGACCGTTTCAAAGTACCTAATCCCTCATAAACTTCTGAGAGGAAGCATGTAATAAATCTACCTAATTTTCTGGAAAAGAAAGAGGGACGATTTTTGTTATCACCTCAGATGGGACTCGAACCCACAATCCCTGGCTTAGGAGGCCAGTGCCTTATCCTTTAGGCCACTGAGGCACACATGCGTAGCTCTTTTCTAGAGACATTATTCAAATGTATTCTATGGTCAGACACCGGTGTGTGCCCACAGGGCATTTCTCACTTCTCTCTATAAGTAAACTTCCCATTTTCATCCTCTTCCATCCCCGACTTTAACGCTCTCTTCTACGCTATAATGGAGACTTTGCAATTTTAGCAAGTGGAGAGAAATTGGAGAACCACTTTCGACTCCACACTTCTTCTTCACTTACTTCTTTTCTCAATATACTGGGCTTAGAAAATGGTATCAAGCCATCCTTATCATCAGCAGAAGACGGAAAGAGGCACCAAGTCTCCTAACCAAGTTCAACCACACTCTGCAACTTAACCATTACACTACAAATTAGGCAACGGGGGCATCGGCAAAGGCAGCCAATGTGCCGATCCTTTATACATTTTTTGTAGTACTTTTCTTACTCGGAGGCAAATTCAGCACTTTAACTGCCCAAATCATACAGACTTTACACATGTAGCACTCTATGCACACATAGGCACACACCTTGCAGTTCTTCTACACACACTTAAGCTAAAAACCCATTCTGTCACGTCAAAATTCTGCAAACCTATTACATATTCAGTGCGTCGGCATAGAAGCACTTTTTAATGCCACTAAAATGCACAAGTAGTTAGACTGAAGATGCAACCTGAATGAGTTTACAGTATGTACTCCACTTTATTAATGATTAGTAATGAGAAAGTGAGGACTACAAGAGTATTGGAAAATACTTTTTCCACTCTGAATGTAAAGCAGATTGTGTGACCATTGGCCAAAAACGACCATGAAGGGACTCGAACCCTCAATCATCTGATCCGAAGTCAGAT
>NC_140585.1:137438403-137445903 GCF_964204655.1 Triturus cristatus
GCCTTATCCATTAGGCCACGCGGTCATCCGTTCACCTGAGATGATTTTTATCATGTAGGTGGTATGCATGGATGGAGAACATATTATTGAAAGGTATTCAGGTTTACATCCCATAGTGTTCTTTCAGCTCTTTTCGCTGGAAGCACTGTTTTGGAATCTATGTATTGAGTATTTTATGAGTACGATATGCTTTTGTTTTCCTTTTTGCATACAAACCTCTTTCCTCATGCGTTGAAAGCTCATTTGTATTCTCTACATAGCTCTGGAAGTTTCCAGACGTGGAGTGAAACTGTTTTGAAAGTAGGACAAATTGCTCCTTCCTGCATATGCTAATTTATCACACTCACATAGGTTGTATACGTTTTATGAATCCTGGCTTGACCTATTCAAGTAGCTGAAAGCCTGTCACCACCTCTAGAAACAAGATTCACACCAATCCAATTCAAATCATTTTTTCCAAAGGAATATGTTCTGGCCGGTCGAAAATGCATCTCAAAAAATAGGCATTTAAAAATATACTTTGCAGTTTCAGAACACTAACATGTCTGTGAAGTGTACACAAGTAAAATGGGACCGTTTCAAAGTAACTAATCCCTCATAAACTTCTGAGAGGAAGCATGTAATAAATCTACCTAATTTTCTGGAGAGGATAGAGGGGGGATTTTTGTTATCACCTCAGATGGGACTCGAACCCACAATCCCTGGCTTAGGAGGCCAGTGCCTTATCCATTAGGCCACTGAGGCACACATGCATAGCTCTTTTCTAGAGGCATTATTTAAATGTATTCTATGGTCAGACACCGGTGTGTGCACACAGGGCATTTCTCACTTCTCTCTATAAGTAAACTTCCCATTTTCATCCTCTTCCATCCCCGACTTTAACGCTCTCTTCTATGCTATAATGGAGACTTTGCAACTTTAGCAAGTGGAGAGAAATTGGAGAACCACTTTCGACTCCACACTTCTTCTTCACGTACTTCTTTTCTCAATATACTGGGCTTAGAAAATGGTATCAAGCCATCCTTATCATCAGCAGGACACGGAAAGAGGCACCAAGTCTCCTAACCAAGTTCAACCACACTCTGCAACTTAACCATTGCACTACAAATTAGGCAACGGGGGCATCAGCAAAGGCAGCCAATGTGCCGATCCTTTATACATTTTTTGTAGTACTTTTCTTACTCGGAGGCAAAATCAGCACTTTAACTGCCCAAATCATACAGACTTTACACATGTAGCACTCTATGCACACATAGGCACACACCTTGCAGTTCTTCTACACACACTTAAGCTAAAAACCCATTCTGTCACGTCAAAATTCTGCAAACCTATTATATATTCAGTGCGTCGGCATAGAAGCACTTTTTAATGCCACTAAAATGCACAAGTAGTTAGACTGAAGATGCAACCTGAATGAGTTTACAGTATGTACTCCACTTTATTAATGATTAGTAATGAGAAAGTGAGGACTACAAGAGTATTGGAAAAGACTTTTTCCACTCTGAATGTAAAGCAGATTGTGTGACCATTGGCCAAAAATGACCACGAAGGGACTCGAACCCTCAATCTTCTGATCCGAATTCAGACGCCTTATCCGTTAGGCCACGCGGTCATCCGTTCACCTGAGATGATTTTTATCATGTAGGTGGTATGCATGGATAGAGAACATATTATTGAAAGGTATTCAGGTTTATATCCCATAGTGTTCTTTCAGCTCTTTTCGCTGGAAGCACTTTTTTGGAATCTATATATTGAGTATTTTATGAGTACGATATGCTTTTGTTTTCCTTTTTGCATACAAACCTCTTTCCTCATGCGTTTAAAGCTCATTTGTATTCTCTACATAGCTCTGGAAGTTTCCAGACGTGGAGTGAAACTGTTTTGAAAGTAGGACAAATTGCTCCTTCCTGCATATGCTAATTTATCACACTCACATAGGTTGTATACGTTTTATGAATCCTGGCTTGACCTATTCAAGTAGCTGAAAGCCTGTCACCACCTCTAGAAACAAGATTCACACCAATCCAATTCAAATCATTTTTTCCAAAGGAATATGTTCTGGCCGGTCGAAAATGCATCTCACAAAAATAGGCATTTAAAAATATACTTTGCAGTTTCAGAACACTAACATGACTGTGAAGTGTACACAAGTAAAATGGGACAGTTTCAAAGTACCTAATCCCTCATAAACTTCCGAGAGGAAGCATGTAATAAATCTACCTAATTTTCTGGAAAAGAAAGAGGGAGGATTTTCGTTATCACCTCAGATGGGACTTGAACCCACAATCCCTGGCTTAGGAGGCCAGTGCCTTATCCATTAGGCCACTGAGGCACACATGCATAGCTCTTTTCTAGAGGCATTATTTAAATGTATTCTATGGTCAGACACCGGTGTGTGCACACAGGGCATTTCTCACTTCTCTCTATAAGTAAACTTCCCATTTTCATCCTCTTCCATCCCCGACTTTAACGCTCTCTTCTATGCTATAATGGAGACTTTGCAATTTTTGCAAGTGGAGAGAAATTGGAGAACCACTTTCGACTCCACACTTCTTCTTCACTTACTTCTTTTCTCAATATACTGGGCTTAGAAAATGGTATCAAGCCATCCTTATCATCAGTAGGACACGGAAAGAGGCACTAAGTCTCCTAACCAAGTTCAACCACACTCTGCAACTTAACCATTGCACTACAAATTAGGCAACGGGGGCATCAGCAAAGGCAGCCAATGTGCCGATCCTTTATACATTTTGTGTAGTACTTTTCTTACTCGGAGGCAAAATCAGCACTTTAACTGCCCAAATCATACAGATTTTACACATGTAGCACTCTATGCACACATAGGCACACACCTTGCAGTTCTTCTACACACACTTAAGCTAAAAACCCATTCTATCACGTCAAAATTCTGCAAACCTATTACATATTCAGTGCGTCGGCATAGAAGCACTTTTTAATGCCACTAAAATGCACAAGTAGTTAGACTGAAGATGCAACCTGAATGAGTTTACAGTATGTACTCCACTTTATTAATGATTAGTAATGAGAAAGTGAGGACTACAAGAGTATTGGAAAATACTTTTTCCACTCTGAATGTAAAGCAGATTGTGTGACCATTGGCAAAAAATGACCACGAAGGGACTCTTACCCTCAATCTTCTGATCCGAAGTCAGAAGCCTTATCCATTAGGCCACGCGGTCATCCGTTCACCTGAGATGATTTTTATCATGTAGGTGGTATGCATGGATGGAGAACATATTATTGAAAGGTATTCAGGTTTACATCCCATAGTGTTCTTTCAGCTCTTTTCGCTGGAAGCACTTTTTTGGAATCTATATATTGAGTATTTTATGAGTACGATATGCTTTTGTTTTCCTTTTTGCATACAAACCTCTTTCCTCATGAGTTTAAAGCTCATTTGTATTCTCTACATAGCTCTGGAAGTTTCCAGACGTGGAGTGAAACTGTTTTGAAAGTAGGACAATTTGCTCCTTCCTGCATATGCTAATTTTTCACACTCACATAGGTTGTATACGTTTTATGAATCCTGGCTTGACCTATTCAAGTAGCTGAAAGCCTGTCACCACCTCTAGAAACAAGATTCACACCAATCCAATTCAAATCATTTTTTCCAAAGGAATATGTTCTGGCCGGTCGAAAATGCATCTCACAAAAATAGGCATTTAAAAATATACTTTGCAGTTTCAGAACACTAACATGACTGTGAAGTGTACACAAGTAAAATGGGACCGTTTCAAAGTAACTAATCCCTCATAAACTTCTGAGGGGAAGCATGTAATAAATCTACCTAATTTTCTGGAAAAGATAGAGGGAGGATTTTTGTTATCACTTCAGATGGGACTCGAACCCACAATCCTTGGCTTAGGAGGCCAGTGCATTATCCATTAGGCCACTGAGGCACACATACATAGCTCTTTTCTAGAGACATTATTTAAATGTATTCTATGGTCAGACACCGGTGTGTGCACACAGGGCATTTCTCACTTCTCTCTATAAGTAAACTTCCCATTTTCATCCTCTTCCATCACCAACTTTAACGCTCTCTTCTATGCTATAATGGAGACTTTGCAATTTTAGCAAGTGGAGAGAAATTGGAGAACCACTTTCGACTCCACACTTCTTCTTGACTTACTTCTTTTCTCAATATACTGGGCTTAGAAAATGGTATCAAGCCATCGTTATCATCAGCAGGTCACGGAAAGAGGCACCAAGTCTCCTAACCAAGTTCAACCACACTCTGCAACTTAACCATTGCACTACAAATTAGGCAACGGGGGCATCAGCAAAGGCAGCCAATGTGCTGATCCTTTATACATTTTGTGTAGTACTTTTCTTACTCAGAGGCAAAATCAGCACTTTAACTGCCCAAATCATACAGATTTTATCAATGTAGCACTCTATGCACACATAGGCACACACCTTGCAGTTCTTCTACACACACTTAAGCTAAAAACCCATTCTGTCACGTCAAAATTCTGCTAACCTATTACAGATTCAGTGCGTCGGCATAGAAGCACTTTTTAATGCCACTAAAATGCACAAGTAGTTAGACTGAAGATGCAACCTGAATGAGTTTACAGTATGTACTCCACTTTATTAATGATTAGTAATGAGAAAGTGAGGACTACAAGAGTATTGGAAAATACTTTTTCCACTCTGAATGTAAAGCAGATTGTGTGACCATTGGCCAAAAACGACCACGAAGGGACTCGAAGCCTCAATCTTCTGATCCGAAGTCAGACGCCTTATCCATTAGTCCACGCGGTCATCCGTTCACCTGAAATGATTTTTATCATGTAGGTGGTGGAGAACATATTATTGACAGGTATTCAGGTTTACATTCCATAGTCTTCTTTCAGCTCTTTTCACTGGAAGCACTTTTTTGGAATCTATATATTGAGAATTTTATGAGTACGATATGCTTTTGTTTTCCTTTTTGCATGCAAACCTCTTTCCTCATGAGTTTAAAGCTCATTTGTATGCTCTACATAGCTCTGGACGTTTCCAGACGTGGAGTGAATCTGTTTTGAAAGCAGTACAAATTGCTCCTTCCTGCATATGCTAATTTTTCACACTCACATAGGTTGTATAAGTTTTATGAATCCTGGCTTGACCTATTCAAGTAGCTGAAAGCCTGTCACCACCTCTAGAAACAAGATTCACACCAATCCAATTCAAATCATTTTTTCCAAAGGAATATGTTCTGGCCGGTTGAAAATACATCTCGCAAAAATAGGCATTTAAAAAAATACTTTGAAGTTTCAGAACACTAACATGACTGTGAAGTGTACACAAGTAAAATGGGACCGTTTCAAAGTACCTAATCCCTCATAAACTTCTGAGAGGAAGCATGTAATAAATCTACCTAATTTTCTGGAAAAGAAAGAGGGACGATTTTTGTTATCACCTCAGATGGGACTCGTACCCACAATCCCTGGCTTAGGAGGCCAGTGCCTTATCCTTTAGGCCACTGAGGCACACATGCATAGCTCTTTTCTAGAGACATTATTCAAATGTATTCTATGGTCAGACACCGGTGTGTGCCTACAGGGCATTTCTCACTTCTCTCTATAAGTAAACTTCCCATTTTCATCCTCTTCCATCCCCGACTTTAACGCTCTCTTCTACGCTATAATGGAGACTTTGCAATTTTAGCAAGTGGAGAGAAATTGGAGAACCACTTTTGACTCCACACTTCTTCTTCACTTACTTCTTTTCTCAATATACTGGGCTTAGAAAATGGTATCAAGCCATCCTTATCATCAGCAGAACACGGAAAGAGGCACCAAGTCTCCTAACCAAGTTCAACCACACTCTGCAACTTAACCATTACACTACAAATTAGGCAACGGGGGCATCGGCAAAGGCAGCCAATGTGCCGATCCTTTATACATTTTTTGTAGTACTTTTCTTACTCGGAGGCAAATTCAGCACTTTAACTGCCCAAATCATACAGACTTTACACATGTAGCACTCTATGCACACATAGGCACACACCTTGCAGTTCTTCTACACACACTTAAGCTAAAAACCCATTCTGTCACGTCAAAATTCTGCAAACCTATTACATATTCAGTGCGTCGGCATAGAAGCACTTTTTAATGCCACTAAAATGCACAAGTAGTTAGACTGAAGATGCAACCTGAATGAGTTTACAGTATGTACTCCACTTTATTAATGATTAGTAATGAGAAAGTGAGGACTACAAGAGTATTGGAAAAGACTTTTTCCACTCTGAATGTAAAGCAGATTGTGTGACCATTGGCCAAAAATGACTATGAAGGGACTCGAACCCTCAATCATCTGATCCGAAGTCAGATGCCTTATCCATTAGGCCACGCGGTCATCCGTTCACCTGAGATGATTTTTATCATGTAGGTGGTATGCATGGATGGAGAACATATTATTGAAAGGTATTCAGGTTTACATCCCATAGTGTTCTTTCAGCTCTTTTCGCTGGAAGCACTGTTTTGGAATCTATGTATTGAGTATTTTATGAGTACGATATGCTTTTGTTTTCCTTTTTGCATACAAACCTCTTTCCTCATGAGTTTAACCCCTTCAGCGCTGCGCGGATTCCCCCGCGGTGCTGAAGGGTTCGAGCGCGGGCGGGGCCATGACGGAACGGTTCCGTCATGAGCACAGCTCAACCGATGCTCATGGCGGAATCGTTCCGTCATGAGCATGGAAGGGGTTAAAGCTCATTTGTATTCTCTACATAGCTCTGGAAGTTTCCAGACGTGGAGTGAAACTGTTTTGAAAGTAGGACAAATTGCTCCTTCCTGCATATGCTAATTTTTCACACTCACATAGGTTGTATACGTTTTATGAATCCTGGCTTGACCTATTCAAGTAGCTGAAAGCCTGTCACCACCTCTAGAAACAAGATTCACACCAATCCAATTCAAATCATTTTTTCCAAAGGAATATGTTCTGGCCGGTAGAAAATGCATCTCACAAAAATAGGCATTTAAAAATATACTTTGCAGTTTCAGAACACTAACATGACTGTGAAGTGTACACAAGTAAAATGGGACCGTTTCAAAGTAACTAATCCCTCATAAACTTCTGAGAGGAAGCATGTAATAAATCTACCTAATTTTCTGGAAAAGATAGAGGGAGGATTTTTGAAATCACCTCAGATGGGACTCGAACCCACAATCCCTGGCTGAGGAGGCCAGTGCCTTATCCATTAGGCCACTGAGGCACACATGCACAGCTCTTTTCTAGAGACATTATTTAAATGTATTCTATGGTCAGACACCGGTGTGTGCACACAGGGCATTTCTCACTTCTCTCTATAAGTAAACTTCCCATTTTCATCCTCTTCCATCCCCGACTTTAACGCTCTCTTCTATGCTATAATGGAGACTTTGCAATTTTAGCAAGTGGAGAGAAATTGGAGAACCACTTTCGACTCCACACTTCTTCTTCACTTACTTCTTTTCTCAATATACTGGGCTTAGAAAATGGTATCAA
>NC_140585.1:137450903-137453403 GCF_964204655.1 Triturus cristatus
TAGGCACACACCTTGCAGTTCTTCTACACACACTTAAGCTAAAAACCCATTCTGTCACGTCAAAATTCTGCAAACCTATTACATATTCAGTGCGTCGGCATAGAAGCACTTTTTAATGCCACTAAAATGCACAAGTAGTTAGACTGAAGATGCAACCTGAATGAGTTTACAGTATGTATCCCACTTTATTAATGATTAGTACTGAGAAAGTGAGGACTACAAGAGTATTGGAAAATACTTTTTCCACTCTGAATGTAAAGCAGATTGTGTGACCATTGGCCAAAAACGACCACGAAGGGACTCGAACCCTCAATCTTCTGATCCAAAGTCAGACGCCTTATCCATTAGGCCACGCGGTCATCCGTCCACCTGAGATGATTTTTATCATGTAGGTGGTATGCATGGATGGAGAACATATTATTCAAAGGTATTCAGGTTTACATCCCATAGTGTTCTTTCAGCTCTTTTCGCTGGAAGCCCTTTTTTGGAATCTATATATTGAGTATTTTATGAGTACGATATGCTTTTTTTTTCCTTTTTGCATACAAACCTCTTTCCTCATGAGTTTAAAGCTCATTTGTATTCTCTACATAGCTCTGGAAGTTTCCAGACGTGGAGTGAAACTGTTTTGAAAGTAGGACAAATTGCTCCTTCCTGCATATGCTAATTTTTCACACTCACATAGGTTGTATACTTTTTATGAATCCTGGCTTGACCTATTCAAGTAGGTGAAAGCCTGTCACCACCTCTAGAAACAAGATTCACACCAATCCAATTCAAATCATTTTTTCCAAATTAATATGTTCTGGCCGGTCGAAAATGCATCTCAAAAAATAGGCATTTAAAAATATACTTTGCAGTTTCAGAACACTAACATGTCTGTGAAGTGTACACAAGTAAAATGGGACCGTTTCAAAGTAACTAATCCCTCATAAACTTCTGAGAGGAAGCATGTAATAAATCTACCTAATTTTCTGGAGAGGATAGAGGGAGGATTTTTGTTATCACCTCAGATGGGACTCGAACCCACAATCCCTGGCTTAGGAGGCCAGTGCCTTATCCATTAGGCCACTGAGGCACACATGCATAGCTCTTTTCTAGAGGCATTATTTACATGTATTCTATGGTCAGACACCGGTGTGTGCACACAGGGCATTTCTCACTTCTCTCTATAAGTAAACTTCCCATTTTCATCCTCTTCCATCCCCGACTTTAACGCTCTCTTCTATGCTATAATGGAGACTTTGCAATTTTAGCAAGTGGAGAGAAATTGGAGAACCACTTTCGACTCCACACTTCTTCTTCACGTACTTCTTTTCTCAATATACTGGGCTTAGAAAATGGTATCAAGCCATCCTTATCATCAGCAGGACACGGAAAGAGGCACCAAGTCTCCTAACCAAGTTCAACCACACTCTGCAACTTAACCATTGCACTACAAATTAGGCAACGGGGGCATCAGCAAAGGCAGCCAATGTGCCGATCCTTTATGCATTTTTTGTAGTACTTTTCTTACTCGGAGGCAAAATCAGCACTTTAACTGCCCAAATCATACAGACTTTACACATGTAGCACTCTATGCACACATAGGCACACACCTTGCAGTTCTTCTACACACACTTAAGCTAAAAACCCATTCTGTCACGTCAAAATTCTGCAAACCTATTACATATTCAGTGCGTCGGCATAGAAGCACTTTTTAATGCCACTAAAATGCACAAGTAGTTAGACTGAAGATGCAACCTGAATGAGTTTACAGTATGTACTCCACTTTATTAATGATTAGTAATGAGAAAGTGAGGACTACAAGAGTATTGGAAAAGACTTTTTCCACTCTGAATGTAAAGCAGATTGTGTGACCATTGGCCAAAAATGACAACGAAGGGACTCGAACCCTCAATCTTCTGATCCGAATTCAGACGCCTTATCCGTTAGGCCACGCGGTCATCCGTTCACCTGAGATGATTTTTATCATGTAGGTGGTATGCATGGATTAAGAACATATTATTGAAAGGTATTCAGGTTTATATCCCATAGTGTTCTTTCAGCTCTTTTCGCTGGAAGCACTTTTTTGGAATCTATATATTGAGTATTTTATGAGTACGATATGCTTTTGTTTTCCTTTTTGCATACAAACCTCTTTCCTCATGCGTTTAAAGCTCATTTGTATTCTCTACATAGCTCTGGAAGTTTCCAGACGTGGAGTGAAACTGTTTTGAAAGTAGGACAAATTGCTCCTTCCTGCATATGCTAATTTATCACACTCACATAGGTTGTATACGTTTTATGAATCCTGGCTTGACCTATTCAAGTAGCTGAAAGCCTGTCACCACCTCTAGAAACAAGATTCACACCAATCCAATTCAAATCATTTTTTCCAAAGGAATATGTTCTGGCCGGTCGAAAATGCATCTCACAAAAATAGGCATTTAAAAATATACTTTGCAGTTTCAGAACACTAACATGACTGTGAAGTGTACACAAGTAAAATGGGACAGTT
>NC_140585.1:137455903-137458403 GCF_964204655.1 Triturus cristatus
TTTTTCCACTCTGAATGTAAAGCAGATTGTGTGACCATTGGCCAAAAACGACCACGAAGGGACTCGAACCCTCAATCCTCTGATCCGAAGTCAGACGCCTTATCCATTAGGCCACGCGGTCATCCGTCCACCTGAGGTGATTTTTATCATGTAGGTGGTATGCATGGATGGAGAACATATTATTGAAAGGTATTCAGGTTTACATCCCATAGTGTTCTTTCAGCTCTTTTCGCTGGAAGCCCTTTTTTGGAATCTATATATTGAGTATTTTATGAGTACGATATGCTTTTGTTTTCCTTTTTGCATACAAACCTCTTTCCTCATGAGTTTAAAGCTCATTTGTATTCTCTACATAGCTCTGGAAGTTTCCAGACGTGGAGTGAAACTGTTTTGAAAGTAGGACAAATTGCTCCTTCCTGCATATGCTAATTTTTCACACTCACATAGATTGTATACTTTTGATGAATCCTGGCTTGACCTGTTCAAGTAGCTGAAAGCCTGTCACCACCTCTAGAAACAAGATTCACACCAATCCAATTCAAATCATTTTTTCCAAAGGGATATGTTCTGGCCGGTCGAAAATGCATCTCACAAAAATAGGCATTTAAAAATCAACTTTGCAGTTTCAGAACACTAACATGACTGTGAAGTGTACACAAGTAAAATGGGACAGTTTCAAAGTACCTAATCCCTCATAAACTTCCGAGAGGAAGCATGTAATAAATCTACCTAATTTTCTGGAAAAGAAAGAGGGAGGATTTTCGTTATCACCTCAGATGGGACTTAAACCCACAATCCATGGCTTAGGAGGCCAGTGCCTTATCCATTAGGCCACTGAGGCACACATGCATAGCTCTTTTCTAGAGGCATTATTTAAATGTATTCTATGGTCAGACACCGGTGTGTGCACACAGGGCATTTCTCACTTCTCTCTATAAGTAAACTTCCCATTTTCATCCTCTTCCATCCCCGACTTTAACGCTCTCTTCTATGCTATAATGGAGACTTTGCAATTTTAGCAAGTGGAGAGAAATTGGAGAACCACTTTCGACTCCACACTTCTTCTTCACTTACTTCTTTTCTCAATATACTGGGCTTAGAAAATGGTATCAAGCCATCCTTATCATCAGCAGGACACGGAAAGAGGCACCAAGTCTCCTAACCAAGTTCAACCACACTCTGCAACTTAACCATTGCACTACAAATTAGGCAACGGGGGCATCAGCAAAGGCAGCCAATGTGCCGATCCTTTATACATTTTTTGTAGTACTTTTCTTACTCGGAGGCAAAATCAGCACTTTAACTGCCCAAATCATACAGACTTTAAACATGTAGCACTCTATGCACACATAGGCACACACCTTGCAGTTCTTCTACACACACTTAAGCTAAAAACCCATTCTGTCACGTCAAAATTCTGCAAACCTATTACAAATTCAGTGCGTCGGCATAGAAGCACTTTTTAATGCCACTAAAATGCACAAGTAGTTAGACTGAAGATGCAACCTGAATGAGTTTACAGTATGTACTCCACTTTATTAATGATTAGTAATGAGAAAGTGAGGACTACAAGAGTATTGGAAAAGACTTTTTCCACTCTGAATGTAAAGCAGATTGAGTGACCATTGGCCAAAAATGACCACGAAGGGACCCGAACCCTCAATCTTCTGATCCGAAGTCAGACGCCTTATCCATTAGGCCACGCGGTCATCCGTTCACCTGAGATGATTTTTATCATGTAGGTGGTATGCATGGATGGAGAACATATTATTGAAAGGTATTCAGGTTTACATCCCATAGTGTTCTTTCAGCTCTTTTCGCTGGAAGCACTTTTTTGGAATCTATATATTGAGTATTTTATGAGTACGATATGCTTTTGTTTTCCTTTTTGCATACAAACCTCTTTCCTCATGAGTTTAAAGCTCATTTGTATTCTCTACATAGCTCTGGAAGTTTCCAGACGTGGAGTGAAACTGTTTTGAAAGTAGGACAAATTGCTCCTTCCTGCATATGCTAATTTTTCACACTCACATAGGTTGTATAAGTTTTATGAATCCTGGCTTGACCTATTCAAGTAGCTGAAAGCCTGTCACCACCTCTAGAAACAAGATTCACACCAATCCAATTCAAATCATTTTTTCCAAAGGAATATGTTCTGGCCGGTCGAAAATGCATCTCACAAAAATAGGCATTTAAAAATATACTTGGCAGTTTCAGAACACTAACATGACTGTGAAGTGTACACAAGTAAAATGGGACCGTTTCAAAGTAACTAATCCCTCATAAACTTCTGAGAGGAAGCATGTAATAAATCTACCTAATTTTCTGGAAAAGATAGAGGGGGGATTTTTGTTATCACCTCAGATGGGACTCGAACCCACAATCCCTGGCTTAGAAGGCCAGTGCCTTATCCATTAGGCCACTGAGGCACACATGCATAGCTCTTTTCTAGAGACATTATTTAAATGTATTCTATGGTCAGACACCGGTGTGTGCACAC
>NC_140585.1:137468403-137483403 GCF_964204655.1 Triturus cristatus
CCTATTACTTATTCAGTGCGTCGGCATAGAAGCACTTTTTAATGCCACTAAAATGCACAAGTAGTTAGACTGAAGATGCAACCTGAATGAGTTTACAGTATGTACTCCACTTTATTAATGAATAGTAATGAGAAAGTGAGGACTACAAGAGTATTGGAAAAGACTTTTTCCACTCTGAATGTAAAGCAGATTGTGTGACCATTGGCCAAAAATGACCACGAAGGGACTCGAACCCTCAATCTTCTGATCCGAAGTCAGACACCTTATCCATTAGGCCACGCGGTCATCCGTTCACCTGAGATGATTTTTATCATGTAGGTGGTATGCATGGATGGAGAACATATTATTGAAAGGTATTCAGGTTTACATCCCATAGTGTTCTTTCAGCTCTTTTCGCTGGAAGCACTTTTTTGGAATCTATATATTGAGTATTTTATGAGTACGATATGCTTTTGTTTTCCTTTTTGCATACAAACCTCTTTCCTCATGAGTTTAAAGCTCATTTGTATTCTCTACATAGCTCTGGAAGTTTCCAGACGTGGAGTGAAACTGTTTTGAAAGTAGGACAAATTGCTCCTTCCTGCATATGCTAATTTATCACACTCACATAGGTTGTATACGTTTTATGAATCCTGGCTTGACCTATTCAAGTAGCTGAAAGCCTGTCACCACCTCTAGAAACAAGATTCACACCAATCCAATTCAAATCATTTTTTCCAAAGGAATATGTTCTGGCCGGTCGAAAATGCATCTCACAAAAAATAGGCATTTAAAAATATACTTTGCAGTTTCAGAACACTAACATGTCTGTGAAGTGTACACAAGTAAAATGGGACCGTTTCAAAGTAACTAATCCCTCATAAACTTCTGAGAGGAAGCATGTAATAAATCTACCTAATTTTCTGGAAAAGATAGAGGGAGGATTTTTGTTATCACCTCAGATGGGACTCGAACCCACAATCCCTGGCTTAGGAGGCCAGTGCCTTATCCATTGGGCCACTGAGGCACACATGCAAAGCTCTTTTCTAGTGTGTGCACACAGGGCATTTCTCACTTCTCTCTATAAGTAAACTTCCCATTTTCATCCTCTTCCATCCCCGACTTTAACGCTCTCTTCTATGCTATAATGGAGACTTTGCAATTTTAGCAAGTGGAGAGAAATTGGAGAACCACTTTCGACTCCACACTTCTTCTTCACTTACTTCTTTTCTCAATATACTGGGCTTAGAAAATGGTATCAAGCCATCCTTATCATCAGCAGGACACGGAAAGAGGCACCAAGTCTACTAACCAAGTTCAACCACGCTCTGCAACTTAACCATTGCACTACAAATTAGGCAACAGGGGCATCAGCAAAGGCAGCCAATGTGCCGATCCTTTATACATTTTTTGTAGTACTTTTCTTACTCGGAGGCAAAATCAGCACTTTAACTGCCCAAATCATACAGACTTTACACATGTAGCACTCTATGCACACATAGGCACACACCTTGCAGTTCTTCTACACACACTTAAGCTAAAAACCCATTCTGTCACGTCAAAATTCTGCAAACCTATTACATATTCAGTGCGTCGGCATAGAAGCACTTTTTAATGCCACTAAAATGCACAAGTAGTTAGACTGAAGATTCTACCTGAATGAGTTTACAGTATGCACTCCACTTTATTAATGATTAGTAATGAGAAAGTGAGGACTACAAGAGTATTGGAAAATACTTTTTCCACTCTGAATGTAAAGCAGATTGTGTGACCATTGGCCAAAAACGACCACGAAGGGACTCGAACCTTCAATCTTCTGATCTGAAGTCATACGCCTTATCCATTAGGCCACACGGTCATCCGTTCACCTGAGATGATTTTTATCATGTAGGTGGTATGCATGGATGGAGAACATATTATTGAAAGGTATTCAGGTTTACATCCCATAGTGTTCTTTCAGCTCTTTTCGCTGGAAGCACTTTTTTGGAATCTATATATTGAGAATTTTATGAGTACGATATGCTTTTGTTTTCCTTTTTGCATACAAACCTCTTTCCTCATGAGTTTAAAGCTCATTTGTATGCTCTACATAGCTCTGGACGTTTCCAGACGTGGAGTGAAACTGTTTTGAAAGTAGTACAAATTGCTCCTTCCTGCATATGCTAATTTTTCACACTCACATAGGTTGTATAAGTTTTATGAATCCTGGCTTGACCTATTCAAGTAGCTGAAAGCCTGTCACCACCTCTAGAAACAAGATTCACACCAATCCAATTCAAATCATTTTTTCCAAAGGAATATGTTCTGGCCGGTCGAAAATGCATCTCACAAAAATAGGCATTTAAAAATCTACTTTGCAGTTTCAGAACACTAACATGACTGTGAAGTGTACACAAGTAAAACGGGACAGTTTCAAAGTACCTAATCCCTCATAAACTTCTGAGAGGAAGCATGTAATAAATCTACCTAATTTTCTGGAAAAGAAAGAGGGAGGATTTTTGTTATCACTTCAGATGGGACTCGAACCCACAATCCCTGGCTTAGGAGGCCAGTGCCTTATCCATTAGGCCACTGAGGTACACATGCATAGCTCTTTTCTAGAGGCATTATTTAAATGTATTCTATGGTCAGACACCGGTGTGTGCACACAGGGCATTTCTCACTTCTCTCTATAAGTAAACTTCCCATTTTCATCCTCTTCCATCCCCGACTTTAACGCTCTCTTCTATGCTATAATGGAGACTTTGCAATTTTAGCAAGTGGAGAGAAATTGGAGAACTACTTTCGACTCCACACTTCTTCTTCACTTACTTCTTTTCTCAATATACTGGGCTTAGAAAATGGTATCAAGCCATCCTTATCATCAGCAGGACACGGAAAGAGGCACCAAGTCTCCTAACCAAGTTCAACCACACTCTGCAACTTAACCATTGCACTACAAATTAGGCAACGGGGGCATCAGCAAAGGCAGCCAATGTGCCGATCCTTTATACCTTTTGTGTAGTACTTTTCTTACTCGGAGGCTAAATCGGCACTTTAACTGCCCAAATCATACAGACTTTACACACGTAGCACTCTATGCACACATAGGCACACACCTTGCAGTTCTTCTACACACACTTAAGCTAAAAACCCATTCTGTCATGTCAAAATTCTGCAAACCTATTACATATTCAGTGCGTCGGCATAGAAGCACTTTTTAATGCCACTAAAATGCACAAGTAGTTAGACTGAAGATGCAACCTGAATGAGTTTACAGTATGTACTCCACTTTATTAATGATTAGTAATGAGAAAGTGAGGACTACAAGAGTATTGGAAAAGACTTTTTCCACTCTGAATGTAAAGCAGATTGTGTGACCATTGGCCAAAAACGACCACGAAGGGACTCGAACCCTCAATCTTCTGATCTGAAGTCAGACGCCTTATCCATTAGGCCACGCGGTCATCCGTCCACCTGAGCTGATTTTTATCATGTAGGTGGTATGCATGGATGGAGAACATATTATTGAAAGGTATTCAGGTTTACATCCCATAGTGTTCTTTCAGCTCTTTTCGCTGGAAGCACTTTTTTGGAATCTATATATTGAGAATTTTATGAGTACGATATGCTTTTGTTTTCCTTTTTCCATACAAACCTCTTTCCTCATGAGTTTAAAGCTCATTTGTATGCTCTACATAGCTCTGGACGTTTCCAGACGTGGAGTGAAACTGTTTTGAAAGTAGTACAAATTGCTCCTTCCTGCATATGCTAATTTTTCACACTCACATAGGTTGTATAAGTTTTATGAATCCTGGCTTGACCTATTCAAGTAGCTGAAAGCCTGTCACCACCTCTAGAAACAAGATTCACACCAATCCAATTCATATCATTTTTTCCAAAGGAATATGTTCTGGCCGGTCGAAAATGCATCTCACAAAAATAGGCATTTAAAAATATACTTTGCAGTTTCAGAACACTAACATGACTGTGAAGTGTACACAAGTAAAATGGGACCGTTTCAAAGTACCTAATCCCTCATAAACTTCTGAGAGGAAGCATGTAATAAATCTACCTAATTTTCTGGAAAAGAAAGAGGGAGGATTTTTGTTATCACCTCAGATGGGACTTGAACCCACAATCCCTGGCTTAGGAGGCCAGTGCCTTATCCATTAGGCCACTGAGGCACACATGTATAGCTCTTTTCTAGAGGCATTATTTAAATGTATTCTATGGTCAGACACCGGTGTGTGCACACAGGGCATTTCTCACTTCTCTCTATAAGTAAACTTCCCATTTTCATCCTCTTCCATCCCCGACTTTAACGCTCTCTTCTATGGTATAATGG
This sequence comes from Triturus cristatus, assembly GCF_964204655.1. Classification (NCBI taxonomy): domain Eukaryota; kingdom Metazoa; phylum Chordata; class Amphibia; order Caudata; family Salamandridae; genus Triturus; species Triturus cristatus. The sequence continues at coordinate 137,472,710 of NC_140585.1, forward strand.
AGACTTTGCAATTTTAGCAAGTGGAGAGAAATTGGAGAACCACTTTCGACTCCACACTTCTTCTTCACTTACTTCTTTTCTCAATATACTGGGCTTAGAAAATGGTATCAAGCCATCCTTATCATCAGTAGGACACGGAAAGAGGCACTAAGTCTCCTAACCAAGTTCAACCACACTCTGCAATGCAGCCAATGTGCCGATCCTTTATACATTTTGTGTAGTACTTTTCATACTCGGAGGCAAAATCAGCACTTTAACTGCCCAAATCATACAGATTTTACACATGTACCACTCTATGCACACATAGTCACACACCTTGCAGTTCTTCTACACACACTTAAGCTAAAAACCCATTCTGTCACGTAAAAATTCTGCAAACCTATTACATATTCAGTGCGTCGGCATAGAAGCACTTTTTAATGCCACTAAAATGCACAAGTAGTTAGACTGAAAATGCAACCTGAATGAGTTTACAGTATGTACTCCACTTTATTAATGATTGGTAATGAGAAAGTGAGGACTACAAGAGTATTGGAAAAGACTTTTTCCACTCTGAATGTAAAGCAGATTGTGTGACCATTGGCCAAAAACGACCACGAAGGGACTCGAACCCTCAACCTTCTGATCTGAAGTCAAACGCCTTATCCATTAGGCCACGCGGTCATCCGTTCACCTGAGATGATTTTTATCATGTAGGTGGTATGCATGGATGGAGAACATATTATTGAAAGGTATTCCGGTTTACATCCCATAGTGTTCTTTCAGCTCTTTTCGCTGGAAGCACTTTTTTGGAATCTATATATTGAGAATTTTATGAGTACGATATGCTTTTGTTTTCCTTTTTGCATACAAACCTCTTTCCTCATGAGTTTAAAGCTCATTTGTATGCTCTACATAGCTCTGGACATTTCCAGACGTGGAGTGAAACTGTTTTGAAAGTAGTACAAATTGCTCCTTCCTGCATATGCTAATTTTTCACACTCACATAGGTTGTATACGTTTTATGAATCCTGGCTTGACCTATTCAAGTAGCTGAAAGCCTGTCACCACCTCTAGAAACAAGATTCACACCAATCCAATTCATATCATTTTTTCCAAAGGAATATGTTCTGGCCGGTCGAAAATGAATCTCACAAAAATAGGCATTTAAAAATCTACTTTGCAGTTTCAGAACACTAACATGACTGTGAAGTGTACACAAGTAAAATGGGACAGTTTCAAAGTACCTAATCCCTCATAAACTTCTGAGAGGAAGCATGTAATAAATCTACCTAATTTTCTGGAAAAGAAAGAGGGTGGATTTTTGTTATCACCACAGATGGGACTCGAACCCACAATCCCTGGCGTAGGAGGCCAGTGCCTTATCCATTAGGCCACTGAGGCACACATGCATAGCTCTTTTCTAGAGGCATTATTTAAATGTATTCTATGGTCAGACACCGGTGTGTGCACACAGGGCATTTCTCACTTCTCTCTATAAGTAAACTTCCCATTTTCATCCTCTTCCATCCCCGACTTTAACGCTCTCGTCTATGCTATAATGGAGACTTTGCAATTTTAGCAAGTGGAGAGAAATTGGAGAACCACTTTCGACTCTACACTTCTTCTTCACTTACTTCTTTTCTCAATATACTGAGCTTAGAAAATGGTATCAATCAATCAATCAGTCTTTATTCGATTTAAAAATACAATCATAAAAGACACAAACATAGTACCTAAAAACATACATTTCAATAAATACATTAAAATACCTTATTAAGAAAACTTATTAAAAAAACATTAAACACTTCAATGGACTGACATGTAATAATAAAAAGATTTTGGGATTAAAATTGTCCCTAGCGCAGCTTAAAAATAGGGAAAACCCAAACACAGAATTCATTAGAGGCCATCAAGGGTGCGCTTGATTGATTTTCTCCGCAATGCCCATGCCCAGCCCAGGTATTTTGCCAATGCGACAGAGACTAATGTCAAAGAGCTAGTGCGCAAAATGCGTAAAGCTACAGCGCTGCTCCTAGTGCCGAGAGATTTACACATTGGGGTAAGCCAAACACGCCTTGGAATGGTAAATGCCGGGCAGGCAAACAGAAAGTGGGGAGATGTTTCAATCGCAGCCCCACATGCAGGGCACTGCAGTTCCGAGTTCCTGGCCCACCTTCCAGTCAAAAATCTAAGAGGCAAAGAACCAGCTCTAAACTGGAAGTAGAGTTTCCTGTCGCCCACATTAGTCACCACATCCCAGTATTGTTCAAGACTGGGGGAGTGTTTGAACTCCAGAAAGTTCCCGGACATCCCTGATGCTCTACTCAATACCTGGGAATCAATTCTTTCCCAGTATGCTATTTTAAGAGAACTTTTTGATGGAAACTGGGCAGAAGCTGGGTCAGTCCACATCCCTTCCATACCCATGTCTTTTAAAGACGCATGTAAGTTCTTCAGCCACTCGATTTTATGAAAGACATCAGATTTTATAATGTCTTTGAGGCCATTGGCATAATGGGAAAGTTCAGGAGTAGTCCAAAGCCTCCGCCAGTATAAAACCGGACGGAGCCTTGCAATATCCTTGATGGACCTCCTACCCAGATCATACCTAAGTGGGATCAGAGGGGTGCTCTGAGGAAGACCAGTAATCCTACGAAGGAATTTGTGCTCCACATTTGTCAAAGTCGCTAGCTGGTCAAAGCCCCGGAGCTCCGCCCCATAGAGGACAGAGTTTAGGGCCTTTGCTTCATAAACTTGCAAAACCGGGCTTATTGGTTTCGTGAATGACCTACTAAATTCCCTGCTCAGGGCACCAGTTATCTGCTTAAATCGCAGGGAGGCCATTTCAAGATGCCGGCGCCAATTATTACTATTTGAAATTTGCAATCCAAGATACGTAAAATTGGTTACTAATTCTAAGGGTTCATGAACACTCTTTTCCCTTGGAAGCTGCTATGAGGGTTAAAGGCCATAAACTTCGTTTTTGCCACATTAACCTCTAAACCATGATCAAGGCAAAACCCATCAAACAGGCGAAGGGCTTTTTGCAGACCATTAGATGTTCTGGATACGATAAGCGTATCATCTGCAAACAATAATATGGGGATGGAAACACCAGCCAACCTTGGAGCATCGGTATTAACAGAGAGCATGAGTTCAACTATCCCATTTGTATAATGTGAGAAGAGCGTGGGTGCCATAGTACAACCTTGTCTCACACCACGCTCAACCGGGAACTCAGATGTGTCCTCTCCCGCCCCACCCCACTGGATCCTAGCATAGTTAGACTCGTGCAGACGCATCACCATTGTCAAAATTTCTTTGGGGAGACCTAGCCTCTCAAGGACTGCTCACAGCCGGTGTCGTGGAACAAGATCGAAGGCAGCCCTTAAGTCTACAAAAGCTACATAAAGACTGCCGTTCCCCAATGTCACTACCTTCCAAAGGAGCTGGGCAAAGTAAAAGACTTGGTCCACTGTGCTGGTTAATTTCCGAAAGCCAGCTTGGAAGGGTGACAAAATGTTATTATCATCGATCCATTCTTGTATTTGGTTCAGGACCATCCTCCCTACCACCTTCTGAATGGAATCAATGAGGCTAATTGGCCTATAGTTTCCCGGGAGCGTCCTATCGCCTTTCTTGAATACAGGTATGATAACTGCCCCCCTCCATGATTTTGGGACTGGCGCGCCTGCAGCCACAGCGTTAGCCAATAGGGTTATATACTTGCTCCAGTTATCCTTATTGTGGAGAAAAACGTCCGAAGGAACCCTGTCCTGGCCGGGGGCACGTCCACTGGTGACTGAGCGTAGGGCCCTATTAGCATCTTGGATGCAAAAGGGACCCTGAGAGAAAAAAACCTAATTTGGCACCCATGCAAAGTTAAACGAGATGTTCCAAGCATATTGAGGTTTGAAATATTGAACCCACTCTGCCTGTGAAACGTAGTTAGAGGGACTATCAGGCCGCCCACCACTGCCCCACTTAAGAATGTTCCAAAATAGCCGGGAATCTCGGGTATGGCAGGCGCTTTTTAAATCAAGCCAGCGTTGCTCATCCCAGTTTTTTTTGGCCATTCTTACAGCTTTTTTATATGCTAATCTGGCGAAGCGGATACACTCCTGTCCACCATTAGACAGCTCTTTCACCAGGTTGGTCCTAGATTCTCTGCAAGCACCGTCATACCATCTATTTTTCTTAGTTGGAGCCTTATTCATGTTCCTCAAGGGCTTCGTAAAGTAGGAACCTATTTCAGCAAACAACTTGTCATGACATGCAGCGACTTCAATATTGCCGGGGTCATGGATTAGCATACCCTCAAGCTCAACAATAGAATCAACTAATTTGTTATCTATATCGGCAATGGCCAGGATGTTATGCTCGAGCTCCCCCCACTTAAGTCTACGCATGTTATTTGTTAGAGTTACCTCAGACAGGCACGGAACCATTTCACCAGCTATTAAGCGATTACTAGACCACCATCTGTGAGCTACACAGATAGGGTTATGGTCACTCTCAACTCTAACCTCAACAACCATGTCTAAAGCTGGTTGCCATAGTTGCAAGCTACATAAAACATAATCAATCCTGCTAGAATGTCGACCATTGTCAAATTTCTTCGCCCCTTGTTTGTCACCTGGCGTCCTCCCATTCAAGGCCCTCAAACCATACTCAAAACAAAGAGCATTAGTCTGGACAATAGTCTCAGTCCACCTTTTAATTGGACTGAGATCAAGCGCAGGTACCCCCCACAGTTGGTCTTCCACAGCTTCGTCGCCCCACCCAGAGTCAGGGTCTAGGAGCGGTTCGAAGGTGATATTGAAATCCCCAGCTACAACTATTCGCCTCCCACCTGAGTGCTGATCAATAAGGGAAACTAAGAGAGCCAAAACCTGGGAGCCTGTCCTATTGGGGTCTCTCAGATACAGATTGTAGATATCCAAGTCACCCAGGATCCCAAGTGACACCCTGACTAATTGAATGTCTTCGGACCCAGTAGGTATTGCAGAAGCCTCGGGAAATATGTCCTGTCGAACCCAGATTGCCAGGCCTCCCTTTGGACGTCCCCTTAGACCCAGGATTGCGGGGACATAAAAGTTCAGAAATCCCTGTAGGAACTGAGGCTCACAGGACCAGGTTTCCTGGAAGAGGCAGACATCAAAGTTACCTATGTAGGCTAGCCATTCCGGTGAATCCATTTTTGATTTTAAGCCTGCAATATTCCAGGAGACCATAGACCCCCCCTCCCTTCCTTGGCCTTGGACGTGAGCAGAGTGCGCACACAACTGCTCGTGTCCACGTTGTGATTCCGTAGACAGATCAGGGGTTGTTACAACTGCATCTGCTATCTCGTCCGCCCCGGTGACAGGGGAGTAACGTAGAGGTTCGTAAAGCTTAGGCCCTCCGGCAGGGATACTTGGATTAAGAGGTGTAATAAATGACTGCGGCCCAGGTGTCGGTCAGGCAAAAGCTACTGAGGAGCACAGATCATTTGCTTCCCAATTTTCCAGAGCTGGACTAAATCCTACAGGAATATTGGGGTTAGAATTGTAAAAAAACCCTAAATCATGTACCCCAATTTTTGACTGGTCGCAAGCCAGTGGGGAGTCACAAATATAATGCACTGTACGACTATCTCCAAAGTTGACAATAATGGAGTCCCCAGGGACGTCTTTGGGTCTTGGACCTACCCAACTAACCCTTCTAGTAAAGAGGATCTTTCCATTCAAATGATTTGGAAGCGGTCTGTTCCTATTTAACCAGAACGTAACTTTGTTTTTTAGTTGTTGATATGATTCCAAAACACCTTCCTTTAGTTCCGGGACTCCAGTCAGAACAGCTACATAAGGAGTACAGGCAGGGGGCAAATGAATATGAGCCCTAGGCGATATACTGTTTTTAACCCCAGGTTCCAAGTACCTTCCTTTATTCATAGACTTTTTTCCAGCATTAATACTGGACACACTCGGAAGGTTGTCTCCCACATTATCGGCACATTGATTAGTAAAATTATCAGTGACCTGTGCCTTGGGGAGAGCCACCTCGGGTGCAACCCCGGGCGCTACTTCATTAGCAGAGGATACCAGCGGGAGAATAGGGAGGGCAGAGGACACCCCTACAGAATTGTCCCTTACCTTGGTAGCTAGTTTAATAACATTTTTAAGTGAGCAAAAATTGTCCAAAACAGTTTGTTCTAATCTATCTACCTTTTCACTAACTAGCTTAACCCTTTCCAGCACAGGAAGTATCAGAGAACGGACCATTTTTTCTATTTCGAGAATCATATTACTCGATTGGGGCTGGTCTATATGACAAGTAACATTCCCACTAGGAGATAAGGGAACTTCGCCCTGTGTTGCCCCCATTGGAGATTTTCCCATAACATTAGGGTGTTTAGCCTTTCTCCCTCCCTGGGATACCTCTACTCGTTTCCTCTTAGCATTAGGAGGATTTACAATTCTTTTACTAGCCCTTGTCTGCGGGTGGGTTAAAGCAGATTTATTAGAGACGGGGGGGCTGCGAGTTGTTATAGCAATGTCGCCAGAGTCACCAGGAACATCGCACACAACACTGCAGGACTGCGATATAGAAGGACTGTCCCCAACATTCTCCCGTAGAACTAGATCGCCCCCATCCTGGCCCGCTATCTTCGAAGGAGATTTGGCCACTGCCAAAATTCCCAAGGATGAGCGTCTGGCTTGCGCTAGCTCTACAGAGAAGCGACGCTCAGTTATAGCAAGTTCATGCTCTAGAACTGATACAGCTCTAGTAATGAAATGGTCAAGAGTACCGGTCACAGACCCACCCCCACCGGTGCGTTTACCTTTGGATGCCATTTATACTAAGCATACAATACTAGAGCCAATATAGTCGTTAACCTAGAAGAGGTCAATTAGAAGAAGATAATATATTACTCCACCAGAACAAAATACTAGCAGTGCAAGATAAGTGACTATAAAGCAAAACAAGGAGATGCAACAACACTTTCAAGTCCAAACAAGGTAAGTAAGTGCACCCTTCTACCTCGGGTAGAATGCCGCAAGAGCAGCGTTAGAGATGTGGCCCAGTCCAGTCAGGATCGGTCAGGGCGTGGAGCCTGGAGGGTTTATGAACAGCCCGGGCGCTGCCTGATGACGTCAGCGGCAGGCGCCCGGAGCTGTGGATGCTGGGGCTTGTGGTCTTGAAGCCGTTTACCTCAGGGCTGCGTCCCAGGTCAATAAAGCGTCTCACCCCTCAAAAAGCCGTTCCCCTCACGGCGAGCCTTCGTGGAGCAGGTACAAAGTGAATTTCAAGCGCGTCCCGAAAGGTAGTGTCAGATTCCCACATTAAACTGCACTTTGACTCCGCCCCACAGTAATTCCTCCCTCCTATATGCTACTGTCCCTGCTTGATTGTGTGCTCTCCCAGACTCACCGTCGTAATCTGCAAGTCCAAGCCTGAAATATATAGAGGGAGCAAGAGGCAGGGCCCAATGGAAGGCAGGCTATGCAGCAACACTGAAGATGCAGGCCACTACGATGATCAATGAGGCAGGAATGGCGGGCAGCCGAAATGTAAAGCGAACAGTCCAAAAGACAATCAGGATAGAGTTTCACCACTTAGTCTCCAAAGAGGGGGGAGGTTGCCTACGAGTGAGGACAAGAGAGAGGCATACCAGGAGCACACGCAGTCACAAAAGTCCCCACGTTCAGAGAGGAGTTCAGGAATCCAATAACCAACAAAAAACAAACGAGCTTCCAAAGTTCGAAACTTGCCAAAGAAAGATAAGTGCGGGGGCGCCACCTGCTGGACTTTTGGAGGAAGGAATCTAGCTCTCCTTTTATGGGCTAAGACTCGGAAAGCGAGTGACAGCAATGGATTTAGAATCGCCAACGTTCACACCTGAATACTTCTCACGTCGTCAACAGCAGGCCAATTCCGAAAAGATTCGAGAGAGCAGCTCTACCGCTGTCAAGAGTCTCTCCAGAGACCGGGGTAGCAGGAAACAAGGCAAGAGAGGAGCGACAAGCTCCGTGAGGTTTTCCCCAGAAACCAGTCGTCACAGGTGTGCTCAGGAAGGCGTGGTCCATCCAATAATCCCCCTCTTGCCTCCGCCGGGTCCCACGTCCTCTCTCCTGCTGCCTGTGTCTGATTCCAGGTCGGAACAGGAAGCAGGCAGGTTTTTTTTTTCAAGCCATCCTTATCATCAGTAGGACACGGAAAGAGGCACTAAGTCTCCTAACCAAGTTCAACCACACTCTGCAACTTAACCATTGCACTACAAATTAGGCAACGGGGGCATCAGCAAAGGCAGCCAATGTGCCGATCCTTTATACATTTTGTGTAGTACTTTTCTTACTCGGAGGCAAAATCAGCACTTTAACTGCCCAAATCATACAGATTTTACACATGTACCACTCTATGCACACATAGGCACACACCTTGCAGTTCTTCTACACACACTTAAGCTAAAAACCCATTCTGTCACGTCAAAATTCTGCAAACCTATTACATATTCAGTGCGTCGGCATAGAAGCACTTTTTAATGCCACTAAAATGCACAAGTAGTTAGACTGAAGATGCAACCTGAATGAGTTTACAGTATGTACTCCACTTTATTAATGATTAGTAATGAGAAAGTGAGGACTACAAGAGTATTGGAAAAGACTTTTTCCACTCTGAATGTAAAGCAGATTGTGTGACCATTGGCCAAAAACGACCACGAAGGGACTCGAACCCTCAATCTTCTGGTCCGAAGTCAGACGCCTTATCCATTAGGCCACGCGGTCATCCGTTCACCTGAGATGATTTTTATCATGTAGGTGGTATGCATGGATGGAGAACATATTATTGAAAGGTATTCAGGTTTACATCCCATAGTGTTCTTTCAGCTCTTTTCGCTGGAAGCACTTTTTTGGAATCTATATATTGAGAATTTTATGAGTACGATATTCTTTTGTTTTCCTTTTTGCATACAAACCTCTTTCCTCATGAGTTTAAAGCTCATTTGTATGCTCTACATAGCTCTGGACGTTTCCAGACGTGGAGTGAAACTGTTTTGAAAGTAGTACAAATTGCTCCTTCCTGCATATGCTAATTTTTCACACTCACATAGGTTGTATAAGTTTTATGAATCCTGGCTTGACCTATTCAAGTAGCTGAAAGCCTGTCACCACCTTTAGAAACAAGATTCACACCAATCCAATTCAAATCATTTTTTCCAAAGGAATATGTTCTGGCCGGTCGAAAATGCATCTCAGAAAAATAGGCATTTAAAAATCTACTTTGCAGTTTCAGAACACTAACATGACTGTGAAGTGTACACAAGTAAAACGGGACAGTTTCGAAGTACCTAATCCCTCATAAACTTCTGAGAGGAAGCATGTAATAAATCTACCTAATTTTCTGGAAAAGGAAGAGGGAGGATTTTTGTTATCACCTCAGATGAGACTCAAACCCACAATCCCAGGCTTAGGAGGCCAGTGCCTTATCCATTAGGCCACTGAGTTACACATGCATAGCTCTTTTCTAGAGGCATTATTTAAATGTATTCTATGGTCAGACACCGGTGTGTGCACACAGGGCATTTCTCACTTCTCTCTATAAGTAAACTTCCCATTTTCATCCTCTTCCATCCCCGACTTTAACGCTCTCTTCTATGCTATAATGGAGACTTTGCAATTTTAGCAAGTGGAGAGAAATTGGAGAACCACTTTCGACTCCACACTTCTTCTTCACTTACTTCTTTTCTCAATATACTGGGCTTAGAAAATGGTATCAAGCCATCCTTATCATCAGTAGGACACGGAAAGAGGCACTAAGTCTCCTAACCAAGTTCAACCACACTCTGCAACTTAACCATTGCACTACAAATTAAGCAACGGGGGCATCAGCAAAGGCAGCCAATGTGCCGATCCTTTATACATTTTGTGTAGTACTTTTCTTACTCGGAGGCAAAATCAGCACTTTATCTGCCCAAATCATACAGATTTTACACATGTAGCACTCTATGCACACATAGGCACACACCTTGCAGTTCTTCTACACACACTTAAGCTAAAAACCCATTCTGTCACGTCAAAATTCTGCAAACCTATTACATATTCAGTGCGTCGGCAAAGAAGCACTTTTTAATGCCACTAAAATGCACAAGTAGTTAGACTGAAGATGCAACCTGAATGAGTTTACAGTATGTACTCCACTTTATTAATGATTAGTAATGAGAAAGTGAGGACTACAAGAGTATTGGAAAAGACTTTTTCCACTCTGAATGTAAAGCAGATTGTGTGACCATTGGCCAAAAATGACCGCGAAGGGACTCGAACCCTCAATCTTCTGATCTGAAGTCAGACACCTTATCCATTAGGCCACGCGGTCATCCGTCCACCTGAGATGATTTTTATCATGTAGGTGGTATGCATGGATGGAGAACATATTATTGAAAGGTATTCAGGTTTACATCCCATAGTGTTCTTTCAGCTCTTTTCGCTGGAAGCACTTTTTGGAATCTATATATTGAGAATTTTATGAGTACGATATGCTTTTGTTTTCCTTTTTCCATACAAACCTCTTTCCTCATGAGTTTAAAGCTCATTTGTATGCTCTACATAGCTCTGGACGTTTCCAGACGTGGAGTGAAACTGTTTTGAAAGTAGTACAAATTGCTCCTTCCTGCATATGCTAATTTTTCACACTCACATAGGTTGTATAAGTTTTATGAATCCTGGCTTGAC
>NC_140585.1:137485903-137490903 GCF_964204655.1 Triturus cristatus
AAAAACCCATTCTGTCACGTCAAAATTCTGCAAACCTATTACATATTCAGTGCGTCGGCATAGAAGCACTTTTTAATGCCACTAAAATGCACAAGTAGTTAGACTGAAGATGCAACCTGAATGAGTTTACAGTATGTACTCCACTTTATTAATGATTAGTAATGAGAAAGTGAGGACTACAAGAGTATTGGAAAAGACTTTTTCCACTCTGAATGTAAAGCAGATTGTGTGACCAGTGGCCAAAAACGACCACGAAGGGACTCGAACCCTCAATCTTCTGATCCGAAGTCAGATGCCTTATCCATTAGGCCACGCGGTCATCCGTCCACCTGAGATGATTTTTATCATGTAGGTGGTATGCATGGATGGAGAACATATTATTGAAAGGTATTCAGGTTTACATCCCATAGTGTTCTTTCAGCTCTTTTCGCTGGAAGCACTTTTTTGGAATCTATATATTGAGAATTTTATGAGTACGATATGCTTTTGTTTTCCTTTTTGCATACAAACCTCTTTCCTCATGAGTTTAAAGCTCATTTGTATGCTCTACATAGCTCTGGACGTTTCCAGACGTGGAGTGAAACTGTTTTGAAAGTAGTACAAATTGCTCCTTCCTGCATATGCTAATTTTTCACACTCACATAGGTTGTATAAGTTTTATGAATCCTGGCTTGACCTATTCAAGTAGCTGAAAGCCTGTCACCACCTCTAGAAACAAGATTCACACCAATCCAATTCATATCATTTTTTCCAAAGGAATATGTTCTGGACGGTCGAAAATGCATCTCACAAAAATAGGCATTTAAAAATATACTTTGCAGTTTCAGAACCCTAACATGACTGTGAAGTGTACACAAGTAAAATGGGACCATTTCAAAGTACCTAATCCCTCATAAACTTCTGAGAGGAAGCATGTAATAAATCTACCTAATTTTCTGGAAAAGAAAGAGGGAGGATTTTTGTTATCACGTCAGATGGGACTTGAACCCACAATCCCTGGCTTAGGAGGCCTGTGCCTTATCCATTAGGCCACTGAGGCACACATGTATAGCTCTTTTCTAGAGGCATTATTTAAATTTATTCTATGGTCAGACACCGGTGTGTGCACACAGGGCATTTCTCAATTCTCTCTATAAGTAAACTTCCCATTTTCATCCTCTTCCATCCCCGACTTTAACGCTCTCTTCTATGCTATAATGGAGACTTTGCAATTTTAGCAAGTGGAGAGAAATTGGAGAACCACTTTCGACTCCACACTTCTTCTTCACTTACTTCTTTTCTCAATATACTGGGCTTAGAAAATGGTATCAAGCCATCCTTATCATCAGTAGGACACGGAAAGAGGCACTAAGTCTCCTAACCAAGTTCAACCACACTCTGCAACTTAACCATTGCACTACAAATTAGGCAACGGGGGCATCAGCAAAGGCAGCCAATGTGCCGATCCTTTATACATTTTGTGTAGTACTTTTCTTACTCGGAGGCAAAATCAGCACTTTAACTGCCCAAATCATATAGATTTTACACATGTACCACTCTATGCACACATAGGCACACACCTTGCAGTTCTTCTACACACACTTAAGCTAAAAACCCATTCTGTCATGTCAAAATTCTGCAAACCTATCACATATTCAGTGCGTCGGCATAGAAGCACTTTTTAATGCCACTAAAATGCACAAGTAGTTAGACTGAAGATGCAACCTGAATGAGTTTACAGTATGTACTCCACTTTATTAATGATTAGTAATGAGAAAGTGAGGACTACAAGAGTATTGGAAAATACTTTTTCCACTCTGAATGTAAAGCAGATTGTGTGACCATTGGCCAAAAACGACCACGAAGGGACTCGAACCCTCAATCTTCTGATCCGAAGTCAGACGCCTTATCCATTAGGCCACGCGGTCATCCGTTCACCTGAGATGATTTTTATCATGTAGGTGGTATGCATGGATGGAGAACATATTATTGAAAGGTATTCAGGTTTACATCCCATAGTGTTCTTTCAGCTCTTTTCGCTGGAAGCACTTTTTTGGAATCTATATATTGAGAATTTTATGAGTACGATATGCTTTTGTTTTCCTTTTTCCATACAAACCTCTTTCCTCATGAGTTTAAAGCTCATTTGTATGCTCTACATAGCTCTGGACGTTTCCAGACGTGGAGTGAAACTGTTTTGAAAGTAGTACAAATTGCTCCTTCCTGCATATGCTAATTTTTCACACTCACATAGGTTTTATAAGTTTTATGAATCCTGGCTTGACCTATTCAAGTAGCTGAAAGCCTGTCACCACCTCTAGAAACAAGATTCACACCAATCCAATTCATATCATTTTTTCCAAAGGAATATGTTCTGGCCGGTCGAAAATGCATCTCACAAAAATAGGCATTTAAAAATCTACTTTGCAGTTTCAGAACACTAACATGACTGTGAAGTGTACACAAGTAAAATGGTACCGTTTCAAAGTACCTAATCCCTCATAAACTTCTGATAGGAAGCATGTTTTAAATCTACCTAATTTTCTGGAAAAGAAAGAGGGAGGATTTTTGTTATCACCTCAGATGGGACTTGAACCCACAATCCCTGGCTTAGGAGGCCAGTGCCTTATCCATTAGGCCACTGAGGCACACATGCATATCTCTTTTCTAGAGGCATTATATAAATGTATTCTATGGTCAGACACCGGTGTGTGCACACAGGGCATTTCTCACTTCTCTCTATAAGTAAACTTCCCATTTTCATCCTCTTCCATCCCCGACTTTAACGCTCTCTTCTATGCTATAATGGAGACTTTGCAATTTTAGCAAGTGGAGAGAAATTGGAGAACCACTTTCGACTCCACACTTCTTCTTCACTTACTTCTTTTCTCAATATACTGGGCTTAGAAAATGGTATCAAGCCATCCTTATCATCAGTAGGACACGGAAAGAGGCACTAAGTCTCCTAACCAAGTTCAACCACACTCTGCAACTTAACCATTGCACTACAAATTAGGCAACGGGGGCATCAGCAAAGGCAGCCAATGTGCCGATCCTTTATACATTTTGTGTAGTACTTTTCTTACTCGGAGGCAAAATCAGCACTTTAACTGCCCAAATCATACAGATTGTACACATGTAGCACTCTATGCACACATAGGCACACACCTTGCAGTTCTTCTACACACACTTAAGCTAAAAACCCATTCTGTCACGTCAAAATTCTGCAAACCTATTACATATTCAGTGCGTCGGCATAGAAGCACTTTTTAATGCCACTAAAATGCACAAGTAGTTAGACTGAAGATGCAACCTGAATGAGTTTACAGTATGTACTCCACTTTATTAATGATTAGTAATGAGAAAGTGAGGACTACAAGAGTATTGGAAAAGACTTTTTCCACTCTGAATGTAAAGCAGATTGTGTGACCAGTGGCCAAAAACGACCACGAAGGGACTCGAACCCTCAATCTTCTGATCCGAAGTCAGATGCCTTATCCATTAGGCCACGCGGTCATCCGTCCACCTGAGATGATTTTTATCATGTAGGTGGTATGCATGGATGGAGAACATATTATTGAAAGGTATTCAGGTTTACATCCCATAGTGTTCTTTCAGCTCTTTTCGCTGGAAGCACTTTTTTGGAATCTATATATTGAGAATTTTATGAGTACGATATGCTTTTGTTTTCCTTTTTGCATACAAACCTCTTTCCTCATGAGTTTAAAGCTCATTTGTATGCTCTACATAGCTCTGGACGTTTCCAGACGTGGAGTGAAACTGTTTTGAAAGTAGTACAAATTGCTCCTTCCTGCATATGCTAATTTTTCACACTCACATAGGTTGTATAAGTTTTATGAATCCTGGCTTGACCTATTCAAGTAGCTGAAAGCCTGTCACCACCTCTAGAAACAAGATTCACACCAATCCAATTCATATCATTTTTTCCAAAGGAATATGTTCTGGACGGTCGAAAATGCATCTCACAAAAATAGGCATTTAAAAATATACTTTGCAGTTTCAGAACCCTAACATGACTGTGAAGTGTACACAAGTAAAATGGGACCATTTCAAAGTACCTAATCCCTCATAAACTTCTGAGAGGAAGCATGTAATAAATCTACCTAATTTTCTGGAAAAGAAAGAGGGAGGATTTTTGTTATCACGTCAGATGGGACTTGAACCCACAATCCCTGGCTTAGGAGGCCTGTGCCTTATCCATTAGGCCACTGAGGCACACATGTATAGCTCTTTTCTAGAGGCATTATTTAAATTTATTCTATGGTCAGACACCGGTGTGTGCACACAGGGCATTTCTCAATTCTCTCTATAAGTAAACTTCCCATTTTCATCCTCTTCCATCCCCGACTTTAACGCTCTCTTCTATGCTATAATGGAGACTTTGCAATTTTAGCAAGTGGAGAGAAATTGGAGAACCACTTTCGACTCCACACTTCTTCTTCACTTACTTCTTTTCTCAATATACTGGGCTTAGAAAATGGTATCAAGCCATCCTTATCATCAGTAGGACACGGAAAGAGGCACTAAGTCTCCTAACCAAGTTCAACCACACTCTGCAACTTAACCATTGCACTACAAATTAGGCAACGGGGGCATCAGCAAAGGCAGCCAATGTGCCGATCCTTTATACATTTTGTGTAGTACTTTTCTTACTCGGAGGCAAAATCAGCACTTTAACTGCCCAAATCATATAGATTTTACACATGTACCACTCTATGCACACATAGGCACACACCTTGCAGTTCTTCTACACACACTTAAGCTAAAAACCCATTCTGTCATGTCAAAATTCTGCAAACCTATCACATATTCAGTGCGTCGGCATAGAAGCACTTTTTAATGCCACTAAAATGCACAAGTAGTTAGACTGAAGATGCAACCTGAATGAGTTTACAGTATGTACTCCACTTTATTAATGATTAGTAATGAGAAAGTGAGGACTACAAGAGTATTGGAAAATACTTTTTCCACTCTGAATGTAAAGCAGATTGTGTGACCAT
>NC_140585.1:137495903-137508403 GCF_964204655.1 Triturus cristatus
AGTACGATATGCTTTCGTTTTCCTTTTTCCATACAAACCTCTTTCCTCATGAGTTTAAAGCTCATTTGTATGCTCTACATAGCTCTGGACGTTTCCAGACGTGGAGTGAAACTGTTTTGAAAGTAGTACAAATTGCTCCTTCCTGCATATGCTAATTTTTCACACTCACATAGGTTGTATAAGTTGTATGAATCCTGGCTTGACCTATTCAAGTAGCTGAAAGCCTGTCACCACCTCTAGAAACAAGATTCACACCAATCCAATTCATATCATTTTTTCCAAAGGAATATGTTCTGGCCGGTCGAAAATGCATCTCACAAAAATAGGCATTTAAAAATCTACTTTGCAGTTTCAGAACACTAACATGACTGTGAAGTGTACACAAGTAAAATGGGACCGTTTCAAAGTACCTAATCCCTCATAAACTTCTGAGAGGAAGCATGTAATAAATCTACCTAATTTTCTGGAAAAGAAAGAGGGAGGATTTTTGTTATCACCTCAGATGGGACTTGAACCCACAATCCCTGGCTTAGGAGGCCAGTGCCTTATCCATTAGGCCACTGAGGCACACATGCATAGCTCTTTTCTAGAGGCATTATTTAAATGTATTCTATGGTCAGACACCGGTGTGTGCACACAGGGCATTTCTCACTTCTCTCTATAAGTAAACTTCCCATTTTCATCCTCTTCCATCCCCGACTTTAACGCTCTCTTCTATGCTATAATGGAGACTTTGCAATTTTAGCAAGTGGAGAGAAATTGGAGAACCACTTTCGACTCCACACTTCTTCTTCACTTACTTCTTTTCTCAATATACTGGGCTTAGAAAATGGTATCAAGCCATCCTTATCATCAGTAGGACACGGAAAGAGGCACTAAGTCTCCTAACCAAGTTCAACCACACTCTGCAACTTAACCATTGCACTACAAATTAGGCAACGGGGGCATCAGCAAAGGCAGCCAATGTGCCTATCCTTTATACATTTTGTGTAGTACTTTTCTTACTCGGAGGCAAAATCAGCACTTTAACTGCCCAAATCATACAGATTTTACACATGTAGCACTCTATGCACACATAGGCACACACCTTGCAGTTCTTCTACACACACTTAAGCTAAAAACCCATTCTGTCACGTCAAAATTCTGCAAACCTATTACATATTCAGTGCGTCGGCATAGAAGCACTTTTTAATGCCACTAAAATGCACAAGTAGTTAGACTGAAGATGCAACCTGAATGAGTTTACAGTATGTACTCCACTTTATTAATGATTAGTAATGAGAAAGTGAGGACTACAAGAGTATTGGAAAAGACTTTTTCCACTCTGAATGTAAAGCAGATTGTGTGACCATTGGCCAAAAATGACCACGAAGGGACTCGAACCCTCAATCTTCTGATCTGAAGTCAGACACCTTATCCATTAGGCCACGCGGTCATCCGTCCACCTGAGATGATTTTTATCATGTAGGTGGTATGCATGGATGGAGAACATATTATTGAAAGGTATTCAGGTTTACATCCCATAGTGTTCTTTCAGCTCTTTTCGCTGGAAGCACTTTTTGGAATCTATATATTGAGAATTTTATGAGTACGATATGCTTTTGTTTTCCTTTTTCCATACAAACCTCTTTCCTCATGAGTTTAAAGCTCATTTGTATGCTCTACATAGCTCTGGACGTTTCCAGACGTAGAGTGAAACTGTTTTGAAAGTAGTACAAATTGCTCCTTCCTGCATATGCTAATTTTTCACACTCACATAGGTTGTATAAGTTTTATGAATCCTGGCTTGACCTATTCAAGTAGCTGAAAGCCTGTCACCACCTCTAGAAACAAGATTCACACCAATCCAATTCATATCATTTTTTCCAAAGGAATATGTTCTGGACGGTCGAAAATGCATCTCACAAAAATAGGCATTTAAAAATATATTTTGCAGTTTCAGAACCCTAACATGACTGTGAAGTGTACACAAGTAAAATGGGACCGTTTCAAAGTACCCAATCCCTCATAAACTTCTGAGAGGAAGCATGTAATAAATCTACCTAATTTTCTGGAAAAGAAAGAGGGAGGATTTTTGTTATCACCTCAGATGGGACTTGAACCCACAATCCCTGGCTTAGGAGGCCAGTGCCTTATCCATTAGGCCACTGAGGCACACATGTATAGCACTTTTCTAGAGGCATTATTTAAATGTATTATATGGTCAGACACCGGTGTGTGCACACAGGGCATTTCTCACTTCTCTCTATAAGTAAACTTCCCATTTTCATCCTCTTCCATCCCCGACTTTAACGCTCTCTTCTATGCTATAATGGAGACTTTGCAATTTTAGCAAGTGGAGAGAAATTGGAGAACCACTTTCGACTCCACACTTCTTCTTCACTTACTTCTTTTCTCAATATACTGGGCTTAGAAAATGGTATCAAGCCATCCTTATCATCAGTAGGACACGGAAAGGGGCACTAAGTCTCCTAACCAAGTTCAACCACACTCTGCAACTAAACCATTGCACTACAAATTAGGCAACGGGGGCATCAGCAAAGGCAGTCAATGTGCCGATCCTTTATACATTTTGTGTAGTACTTTTCTTACTCGGAGGCAAAATCAGAACTTTAGCTGCCCAAATCATACAGAGTTTACACATGTAGCACTCTATGCACACATAGACACACACCTTGCAGTTCTTCTACACACACTTAAGCTAAAACCCCATTGTGTCACGTCACAATTCTGCAAACCTATTACATATTCAGTGCGTCGGCATAGAAGCACTTTTTAATGCCACTAAAATGCACAAGTAGTTAGACTGAAGATGCAACCTGAATGAGTTTACAGTATGTACTCCACTTTATTAATGATTAGTGATGAGAAAGTGAGGACTACAAGAGTATTGGAAAATACTTTTTCCACTCTGAATGTAAAGCAGATTGTGTGACCATTGGCCAAAAACGACCACGAAGGGACTCGAACCCTCAATATTCTGATCCGACGTCGGACGCCTTATCCATTAGGCCACGCGGTCATCCGTTCACCTGAGACGATTTTTATCATGTAGGTTATATGCATGGATGGAGAACATATTATTGAAAGGTATTCAGGTTTACATCCCATAGTGTTCTTTCAGCTCTTTTCGCTGGAAGCACTTTTTTGGAATCTATATATTGAGAATTTTATGAGTACGATATGCTTTTGTTTTCCTTTTTGCATACAAACCTCTTTCCTCATGAGTTTAAAGCTCATTTGTATGCTCTACATAGCTCTGGACGTTTCCAGACGTGGAGTGAAACTGTTTTGAAAGTAGTACAAATTGCTCCTTCCTGCATATGCTAATTTTTCACACTCACATAGGTTGTATAAGTTTTATGAATCCTGGTTTGACCTATTCAAGTAGCTGAAAGCCTGTCACCACCTCTAGAAACAAGATTCACACCAATCCAATTCAAATCATTTTTTCCAAAGGAATATGTTCTGGACGGTCGAAAATGCATCTCACAAAAATAGGCATTTAAAAATCTACTTTGCAGTTTCAGAACACTAACATGACTGTGAAGTGTACACAAGTAAAATGATACAGTTTCAAAGTACCTAATCCCTCATAAACTTCTGAGAGGAAGCATGTAATAAATCTACCTAATTTTCTGGAAAAGAAAGAGGGAGGATTTTTGTTATCACCTCAGATGGGACTCGAACCCACAATCCCTGGCGTAGTATGCCAGTGCCTTATCCATTAGGCCACTGAGGCACACATGCATAGCTCTTTTCTAGAGGCATTATTTAAATGTATTCTATGGTCAGACACCGGTGTGTGCACACAGGGCATTTCTCACTTCTCTCTATAAGTAAACTTCCCATTTTCATCCTCTTCCATCCCCGACTTTAACGCT
Source organism: Triturus cristatus (assembly GCF_964204655.1). Classification (NCBI taxonomy): domain Eukaryota; kingdom Metazoa; phylum Chordata; class Amphibia; order Caudata; family Salamandridae; genus Triturus; species Triturus cristatus. The sequence goes on from NC_140585.1 coordinate 137,499,788, forward strand.
CTCGTCTATGCTATAATGGAGACTTTGCAATTTTAGCAAGTGGAGAGAAATTGGAGAACCACTTTCGACTCGACACTTCTTCTTCACTTACTTCTTTTCTCAATATACTGGGCTTAGAAAATGGTATCAAGCCATCCTTATCATCAGTAGGACACGGAAAGAGGCACTAAGTCTCCTAACCAAGTTCAACCACACTCTGCAACTTAACCATTGCACTACAAATTAGGCAACGGGGGCATCAGCAAAGGCAGTCAATGTGCCGATCCTTTATACATTTTGTGTAGTACTTTTCTTACTCGGAGGCAAAATCAGCACTTTAACTGCCCAAATCATACAGATTTTACACATGTACCACTCTATGCACACATAGGCACACACCTTGCAGTTCTTCTACACACAATTAAGCTAAAACCCCATTGTGTCACATCAAAATTCTGCAAACCTATTACATATTCAGTGCGTTGGCATAGAAGCACTTTTTAATGCCACTAAAATGCACAAGTAGTTAGACTGAAGATGCAACCTGAATGAGTTTACAGTATGTACTCCACTTTATTAATGATTAGTAATGAGAAAGTGAGGACTACAAGAGTATTGGAAAAGACTTTTTCCACTCTGAATGTAAAGCAGATTGTGTGACCATTGGCCAAAAACGACCACGAAGGCACTCGAACCCTCAATCTTCTGATCCGACGTCAGACGCCTTATCCATTAGGCCACGCGGTCATCCGTTCACTTGAGATGATTTTTATCATGTAGGTTATATTCATGGATGGAGAACATATTATTGAAAGGTATTCAGGTTTACATCCCATAGTGTTCTTTCAGCTCTTTTCGCTGGAAGCACTTTTTTGGAATCTATATATTGAGAATTTTATGAGTACGATATGCTTTTGTTTTCCTTTTTGCATACAAACCTCTTTCCTCATGAGTTTAAAGCTCATTTGTATGCTCTACATAGCTCTGGACGTTTCCAGACGTGGAGTGAAACTGTTTTGAAAGTAGTACAAATTGCTCCTTCCTGCATATGCTAATTTTTCACACTCACATAGGTTGTATAAGTTTTATGAATCCTGGCTTGACCTATTCAAGTAGCTGAAAGCCTGTCACCACCTCTAGAAACAAGATTCACACCAATCCAATTCATATCATTTTTTCCATAGGAATATGTTCTGGCCGGTCGAAAATGCATCTCACAAAAATAGGCATTTAAAAATCTACTTTGCAGTTTCAGAACACTAACATGACTGTGAAGTGTACACAAGTAAAATGGGACAGTTTCAAAGTACCTAATCCCTCATAAACTTCTGAGAGGAAGCATGTAATAAATCTACCTAATTTTCTGGAAAAGAAAGAGGGAGGATTTTTGTTATCACCTCAGATGGGACTCAAACCCACAATCCCTGGCTTAGGAGGCCAGTGCCTTACCCATTAGGCCACTGAGGCACACATGCATAGCTCTTTTCTAGAGGCATTATTTAAATGTATTCTATGGTCAGACACCGGTGTGTGCACACAGGGCATTTCTCACTTCTCTCTATAAGTAAACTTCCCATTTTCATCCTCTTCCATCCCCGACTTTAACGCTCTCTTCTATGCTATAATGGAGACTTTGCAATTTTAGCAAGTGGAGAGAAATTGGAGAACCACTTTCGACTCCACACTTCTTCTTCACTTACTTCTTTTCTCAATATACTGGGCTTAGAAAATGGTATCAAGCCATCCTTATCATCAGTAGGACACGGAAAGAGGCACTAAGTCTCCTAACCAAGTTCAACCACACTCTGCAACTTAACCCTTGCACTACAAATTAGGCAATGGGGGCATCAGCAAAGGCAGCCAATGTGCCGATCCTTTATACATTTTGTGTAGTACTTTTCTTACTCGGAGGCAAAATCAGCACTTTAACTGCCCAAATCATACAGATTTTACACATGTACCACTCTATGCACACATAGGCACACACCTTGCAGTTCTTCTACACATACTTAAGCTAAAAACCCATTCTGTCACGTCAAAATTCTGCAAACCTATTACATATTCAGTGCGTCGGCATAGAAGCACTTTTTAATGCCACTAAAATGCACAAGTAGTTAGACTGAAGATGCAACCTGAATGAGTTTACAGTATGTACTCCACTTTATTAATGATTAGTAATGAGAAAGTGAGGACTACAAGAGTATTGGAAAAGACTTTTTCCACTCTGAATGTAAAGCAGATTGTGTGACCATTGGCCAAAAACGACCATGAAGGGACTCGAACCCTCAATCTTCTGATCCGAAGTCAGACGCCTTATCCATTAGGCCACGCGGTCATCCGTTCACCTGAGATGATTTTTATCATGTAGGTGGTATGCATGGATGGAGAACATATTATTGAAAGGTATTCAGGTTTACATCCCATAGTGTTCTTTCAGCTCTTTTCGCTGGAAGCACTTTTTTGGAATCTATATATTGAGAATTTTATGAGTACGATATGCTTTTGTTTTCCTTTTTGCATACAAACCTCTTTCCTCATGAGTTTAAAGCTCATTTGTATGCTCTACATAGCTCTGGACGTTTCCAGACGTGGAGTGAAACTGTTTTGAAAGTAGTACAAATTGCTCCTTCCTGCATATGCTAATTTTTCACAATCACATAGGTTGTATAAGTTTTATGAATCCTGGCTTGACCTATTCAAGTAGCTGAAAGCCTGTCACCACCTCTAGAAACAAGATTCACACCAATCCAATTCAAATCATTTTTTCCAAAAGAATATGTTCTGGCCGGTCGAAAATGCATCTCACAAAAATAGGCATTTAAAAATCTACTTTGCAGTTTCGGAACACTAACATGACTGTGAAGTGTACACAAGTAAAATGGGACAGTTTCAAAGTACCTAATCCCTCATAAACTTCCGAGAGGAAGCATGTAATAAATCTACCTAATTTTCTGGAAAAGAAAGAGGGTGGATTTTTGTTATCACCTCAGATGGGACTCAAACCCACAATCCCTGGCTTAGGAGGCCAGTGCCTTATCCATGAGGCCACTGAGGCACACATGCATAGCTCTTTTCTAGAGCCATTATTTAAATGTATTCTATGGTCAGACAACGGTGTGTGCACACAGGGCATTTCTCACTTCTCTCTATAAGTAAACTTCCCATTTTCATCCTCTTCCATCCCCGACTTTAACGCTCTCTTCTATGCTATAATGGAGACTTTGCAATTTTAGCAAGTGGAGAGAAATTGGAGAACCACTTTCGACTCCACACTTCTTCTTCACTTACTTCTTTTCTCAATATACTGGGCTTAGAAAATGGTATCAAGCCATCCTTATCATCAGCAGAACACTGAAAGAGGCACCAAGTCTCCTAACCAAGTTCAACCACACTCTGCAACTTAACCATTGCACTACAAATTAGGCAACGGGGGCATCAGCAAAGGCAGCCAATGTGCCGATCCTTTATACATTTTTTGTAGTACTTTTCTTACTCGGAGGCAAATTCAGCACTTTAACTGCCCAAATCATATAGACTTTACACATGTAGCACTCTATGCACACATAGGCACACACCTTGCAGTTCTTCTACACACACTTAAGCTAAAAACCCATTCTGTCACGTCAAAATTCTGCAAACCTATTACATATTCAGTGCGTCGCCATAGAAGCACTTTTTAATGCCACTAAAATGCACAAGTAGTTAGACTGAAGATGCAACCTGAATGAGTTTACAGTATGTACTCCACTTTATTAATGATTAGAAATGAGAGAGTGAGGACTACAAGAGTATTGGAAAATACTTTTTCCACTCTGAATGTAATGCAGATTGTGTGACCATTGGCCAAAAACGACCATGGAGGGACTCGAACCCTCAATCATCTGATCCGAAGTCAGACGCCTTATCCATTAGGCCACGCGGTCATCCGTTCACCTGAGATGATTTTTATCATGTAGGTGGTATGCATGGATGGAGAACATATTATTGAAAGGTATTCAGGTTTACATCCCATAGTGTTCTTTCAGCTCTTTTCGCTGGAAGCACTTTTTTGGAATCTATATATTGAGTATTTTATGAGTACGATATGCTTTTGTTATCCTTTTTGCATACAAACCTCTTTCCTCATGAGTTTAAAGCTCATTTGTATTCTCTACATAGCTCTGGAAGTTTCCAGACGTGGAGTGAAACTGTTTTGAAAGTAGGACAAATTGCTCCTTCCAGCATATGCTAATTTTTCACACTCACATAGGTTGTATACGTTTTATGAATCCTGGCTTGACCTATTCAAGTAGCTGAAAGCCTGTCACCACCTCTAGAAACAAGATTCACACCAATCCAATTTAAATCATTTTTTCCAAAGGAATATGTTCTGGCCGGTCGAAAATGCATCTCACAAAAATAGGCATTTAAAAATATACTTTGCAGTTTCAGAACACTAACATGACTGTGAAGTGTACACAAGTAAAATGGGACCGTTTCAAAGTAACTAATCCCTCATAAATCTACCTAATTTTCTGGAAAAGATAGAGGGCGGATTTATGTTATAACCTCAGATGGGACTCGAACCCACAGTCCCTGGCTTAGGAGGCCAGTGCCTTACCCATTAGGCCACTGAGGCACACATGCATAGCTCTTTTCTAGAGACATTATTTAAATGTATTCTATGGTCAGACACCGGTGTGTGCACACAGGGCATTTCTCACTTCTCTCTATAAGTAAACTTCCCATTTTCATCCTCTTCCATCCCCGACTTTAACGCTCTCTTCTATGCTATAATGGAGACTTTGCAATTTTAGCAAGTGGAGAGAAATTGGAGAACCACTTTCGACTCCACACTTCTTCTTCACTTACTTCTTTTCTCAATATACTGGGCTTAGAAAATGGTATCAAGCCATCCTTATCATCAGCAGGACACGGAAAGAGGCACCAAGTCTCCTAACCAAGTTCAACCACACTCTGCAACTTAACCATTGCACTACAAATTAGGCAACGGGGGCATCAGCAAAGGCAGCCAATGTGCCGATCCTTTATACATTTTTTGTAGTACTTTTCTTACTCCGACGCAAAATCAGCACTTTAACTGCCCAAATCATACAGACTTTACACATGTAGCACTCTATGCACACATAGGCACACACCTTGCAGTTCTTCTACACACACTTAAGCTAAAAACCCATTCTGTCACGTCAAAATTCTGCAAACCTATTACATATTCAGTGCGTCAGCATAGAAGCACTTTTTAATGCCACTAAAATGCACAAGTAGTTAGACTGAAGATGCAACCTGAATGAGTTTACAGTATGTACTCCACTTTATTAATGATTAGTAATGAGAAAGTGAGGACTACAAGAGTATTGGAAAAGACTTTTTCCACTCTGAATGTAAAGCAGATTGTGTGACCATTGGCCAAAAACGACCACAAAGGGACTCGAACCCTCAATCTTCTGATCCGAAGTCAGACACCTTATCCATTAGGCCACACGGTCATCCGTTCACCTGAGATGATTTTTATCATGTAGGTGGTATGCATGGATGGAGAACATATTATTGAAAGGTATTCAGGTTTACATCCCATAGTGTTCTTTCAGCTCTTTTCTCTAGAAGCACTTTTTTGGAATCTATATATTGAGTATTTTATGAGTACGATATGCTTTTGTTTTCCTTTTTGCATACAAACTTCTTTCCTCATGCGTTTAAAGCTCATTTGTATTCTCTACATAGCTCTGGAAGTTTCCAGACGTGGAGTGAAACTGTTTCGAAAGTAGGACAAATTGCTCCTTCCTGCATATGCTAATTTTTCACACTCACATAGGTTGTATACGTTTTATGAATCCTGGCTTGACCTATTCAAGTAGCTGAAAGCCTGTCACCACCTCTAGAAACAAGATTCACACCAATCCAATTCAAATCATTTTTTCTAAAGGAATATGTTCTGGCCGGTCGAAAATGCATCTCACAAAAATAGGCATTTAAAAATATACTTTGCAGATTCAGAAAACTAACATGACTGTGAAGTGTACACAAGTAAAATGGGACCGTTTCAAAGTAACTAATGCCTCATAAACTTCTGAGAGGAAGCATGTAATAAATCTCCCTAATTTTCTGGAAAAGATAGAGGGAGGATTTTTTTTATCACCTCAGATGGGACTCGAACCCACGATCACTGGCTCAGGAGGCCAGTGCCTTATCCATTAGGCCACTGAGGCACACATGCATAGCTCTTTTCTAGAGACATTATTTAAATGTATTCTATGGTCAGACACCGGTGTGTGCACACAGGGCATTTCTCACTTCTCTCTATAAGTAAACTATCCATTTTCATCCTCTTCCATCCCCGACTTTAACGCTCTCTTCTATGCTATAATGGAGACTTTGCAATTTTAGCAAGTGGAGAGAAATTGGAGAACCACTTTCGACTCCACACTTCTTCTTCACTTACTTCTTTTCTCAATATACTGTGCTTAGAAAATGGTATCAAGCCATCCTTATCATCAGCAGGACACGGAAAGAGGCACCAAGTCTCCTAACCAAGTTCAACCACACTCTGCAACTTAACCATTGCACTACAAATTAGGCAACGGGGGCATCAGCAAAGGCAGCCAATGTGCCGATCCTTTATACATTTTTTGTAGTACTTTTCTTACTCGGAGGCAAAATCAGCACTTTAACTGCCCAAATCATACAGACTTTACACATGTAGCACTCTATGCACACATAGGCACACACCTTGCAGTTCTTCTACACACACTTAAGCTAAAAACCCATTCTGTCACGTTAAAATTCTGCAAACCTATTACATATTCAGTGCGTCGGCATAGAAGCACTTTTTAATGCCACTAAAATGCACAAGTAGTTAGACTGAAGATGCAACCTGAATGAGTTTACAGTATGCACTTCACTTTATTAATGATTAGTAATGAGAAAGTGAGGACTACAAGAGTATTGGAAAAGACTTTTTCCACTCTGAATGTAAAGCAGATTGTGTGACCATTGGCCAGAAACGACCACGAAGGGACTCGAACCCTCAATCTTCTGATCCGAAGTCATACGCCTTATCCATTAGGCCACGCGGTCATCCGTTCACCTGAGATGATTTTTATCTTGTAGGTGGTATGCATGGATGGAGAACATATTATTGAAAGGTATTCAGGTTTACATCCCATAGTGTTCTTTCAGCTCTTTTCGCTGGAAGCACTTTTTTGGAATCTATATATTGAGAATTTTATTAGTACAATATGCTTTTGTTTTCCTTTTTGCATACAAATCTCTTTCCTCATGAGTTTAAAGCTCATTTGTATTCTCTACATAGCTCTGGACGTTTCCAGACGTGGAGTGAAACTGTTTTGAAAGTAGGACAAATTGCTCCTTCCTGCATATGCTAATTTTTCACACTCACATAGGTTGTATACGTTTTATGAATCCTGGCTTGACCTATTCAAGTAGCTGAAAGCCTGTCACCACCTCTAGAAACAAGATTCACACCAATCCAATTCAAATCATTTTTTCCAAAGGAATATGTTCCGGCCGGTCGAAAATACATCTCACAAAAATAGGCATTTAAAAATATACTTTGCAGTTTCAGAACACTAACATGACTGTGAAGTGTACACAAGTAAAACGGGACGTTGCAAAGTACCTAATCCCTCATAAACTTCTGAGAGGAAGCATGTAATAAATCTACCTAATTTTCTGGAAAAGGAAGAGGGAGGATTTTTGTTATCACCTCAGATGGGACTCGAACCCACAATCCCTGGCTTAGGAGGCCAGTGCCTTATCCATTAGGCCACTGAGGCACACATGCATATCTCTTTTCTAGAGGCATTATTTAAATGTATTCTATGGTCAGACACCGGTGTGTGCACACAGGGCATTTCTCACTTCTCTCTATAAGTAAACTTCCCATTTTCATCCTCTTCCATCCCCGACTTTAACGCTGTCTTCTATGCTATAATGGAGACTGCAATTTTAGCAAGTGGAGAGAAATTGGAGAACCACTTTCGACTCCACACTTCTTTTTCACTTACTTCTTTTCTCAATATATTGGGCTTAGAAAATGTTATCAAGCCATCCTTATCATCAGCAGTACGCGGAAAGAGGCACCAAGTTTCCTAACCAAGTTCAACCACACTCTGCAACTTAACCATTGCACTACAAATTAGGCAACGGTGGCATCAGCAAAGGCAGCCAATGTGCTGATCCTTTATACATTTTGTGTAGTACTTTTCTTACTCGGAGGCAAAATCAGCACTTTAACTGCCCAAATCATACAGACTTTACACATGTAGCACTCTATGCACACATAGGCACACACCTTGCAGTTCTTCTACACACACTTAAGCTAAAAACCCATTCTGTCACGTTAAAATTCTGCAAACCTATTACATATTCAGTGCGTCGGCATAGAAGCACTTTTTAATGCCACTAAAATGCACAAGTAGTTAGACTGAAGATGCAACCTGAATGAGTTTACAGTATGCACTTCACTTTATTAATGATTAGTAATGAGAAAGTGAGGACTACAAGAGTATTGGAAAAGACTTTTTCCACTCTGAATGTAAAGCAGATTGTGTGACCATTGGCCAAAAACGACCACAAAGGGACTCGAACCCTCAATTTTCTGATCCGAAGCCAGACGCC
>NC_140585.1:137510903-137555903 GCF_964204655.1 Triturus cristatus
ATTTTAGCAAGTGGAGAGAAATTGGAGAACTACTTTCGACACCACACTTCTTCTTCACTTACTTCTTTTCTCAATATACTGGGCTTAGAAAATGGTATCAAGCCATCCTTATCATCAGCAGGACACGGAAAGAGGCACCAAGTCTCCTAACCAAGTTCAACCACACTCTGCAACTTAACCATTGCACTACAAATTAGGCAACGGGGGCATCAGCAGAGGCAGCCAATGTGCCGATCCTTTATACATTTTGTGTAGTCCTTTTCTTACTCGGAGGCAAAATCAGCACTTTAACTGCCCAAATCATACAGATTTTACACATGTAGCACTCTATGCACACATAGGCACACACCTTGCAGTTCTTCTACACACACTTAAGCTAAAACCCATTCTGTCACGTCAAAATTCTGCAAACCTATTACATATTCAGTGCGTCGGCATAGAAGCACTTTTTAATGCCACTAAAATGCACAAGTAGTTAGACTGAAGATGCAACCTGAATGAGTTTACAGTATGTACTCCACTTTATTGATGATTAGTAATGAGAAAGTGAGGACTACAAGAGTATTGGAAAAGACTTTTTCCACTCTGAATGTAAAGCAGATTGTGTGACCATTGGCCAAAAACGACCACGAAGGGACTCGAACCCTCAATCTTCTGATCCGAAGTCAGACGCCTTATCCATTAGGCCACGCGGTCATCCGTTCACCTGAGATGATTTTTATCATGTAGGTGGTATGCATGGATGGAGAACATATTATTGAAAGGTATTCAGGTTTACATCCCATAGTGTTCTTTCAGCTCTTTTAGCTGGAAGCACTTTTTTGAAATCTATATATTGAGAATTTTATGAGTACGATATGCTTTTGTTTTCCTTTTTGCATACAAACCTCTTTCCTCATGAGTTTAAAGCTCATTTGTATGCTCTACATAGCTCTGGACGTTTCCAGACGTGGAGTGAAACTGTTTTGAAAGTAGTACAAATTGCTCCTTCCTGCATATGCTAATTTTTCACACTCACATAGGTTGTATAAGTTTTATGAATCCTGGCTTGACCTATTCAAGTAGCTGAAAGCCTGTCACCACCTCTAGAAACAAGATTCACACCAATCCAATTCAAATCATTTTTTCCAAAGGAATATGTTCTGGCCGGTCGAAAATGCATCTCACAAAAATAGGCATTTAAAAATCTACTTTGCAGTTTCAGAACACTAACATGACTGTGAAGTGTACACAAGTAAAATGGGACCGTTTCAAAGTACCTAATCCCTCATAAACTTCTGAGAGGAAGCATGTAATAAATCTACCTAATTTTCTGGAAAAGAAAGAGGGAGGATTTTTGTTATCACCTCAGATGGGACTCAAACCCACAACCCTTGGCTTAGGAGGCCAATGCCTTATCCATTAGGCCACTAAGCACACATGCATAGCTCTTTTCTAGAGGCATTATTTAAATGTATTCTATGGTCAGACACCGGTGTGTGCACACAGGGCATTTCTCACTTCTCTCTATAAGTAAACTTCCCATTTTCATCCTCTTCCATCCCCGACTTTAACGCTCTCTTCTATGCTATAATGGAGACTTTGCAATTTTAACAAGTGGAGAGAAATTGGAGAACCACTTTGGACTCCACACTTCTTCTTCACTTACTTCTTTTCTCAATATACTGGGCTTAGAAAATGGTATCAAGCCATCCTTATCATCAGCAGGACCCGGAAAGAGGCACCAAGTCTCCTAACCAAGTTCAACCACACTCTGCAACTTAACCATTGCACTACAAATTAGGCAACGGGGGCATCAGCAAAGGCAGCCAATGTGCCGATCCTTTATACATTTTTTGTAGTACTTTTCTTACTCGGAGGTAAAATCAGCGCTTTAACTGCCCAAATCATACAGACTTTACACATGTAGCACTCTATGCACACATAGGCACACACCTTGCAGTTCTTCTACACACACTTAAACTAAAAACCCATTCTGTCACGTCAAAATTCTGCAAACCTATTACATATTCAGTGCGTCGGCATAGAAGCACTTTTTAATGCCACTAAAATGCACAAGTAGTTAGACTGAAGATGCAACCTGAATGAGTTTACAGTATGTACTCCACTTTATTAATGATTAGTAATGAGAAAGTGAGGACTACAAGAGTATTGGAAAAGACTTTTTCCACTCTGAATGTAAAGCAGATTGTGTGACCATTCGCCAAAAACGCCCACGAAGGGACTCGAACCCTCAATTTTCTGATCCGAAGCCAGACGCCTTATCCATTAGGCCATGCGGTCATGCGTTCACCTGAGGTGATTTTTATCATGTAGGTGGTATGCATGGATGGAGAACATATTATTGAAAGGTATTCAGGTTTACATCCCATAGTGTTCTTTCAGCTCTTTTCGCTGGAAGCACTTTTTTGGAATCTATATATTGAGAATTTTATTAGTACGATATGCTTTTGTTTTCCTTTTTGCATACAAATCTCTTTCCTCATGAGTTTAAAGCTCATTTGTATTCTCTACATAGCTCTGGACGTTTCCAGACGTGGAGTGAAACTGTTTTGAAAGTAGGACAAATTGCTCCTTCCTGCATATGCTACTTTTTCACACTCACATAGGTTGTACACGTTTTATGAATCCTGGCTTGACCTATTCAAGTAGCTGAAAGCCTGTCACCACCTCTAGAAACAAGATTCACACCAATCCAATTCAAATCATTTTTTCCAAAGGAATATGTTCTGGCCGGTGGAAAATGCATCTCACAAAAATAGGCATTTAAAAATCTACTTTGCAGTTTCAGAACACTAACATGACTGTGAAGTGTACACAAGTAAAATGGGACCGTTTCAAAGTACCTAATCCCTCATAAACTTCTGAGAGGAAGCATGTAAGAAATCTACTTAATTTTCTGGAAAAGAAAGAGGGAGGATTTTTGTTATCACCTCAGATGGGACTCAAACACACAACCCTTGGCTTAGGAGGCCAGTGCCTTATCCATTAGGCCACTGAGGCACACATGCATAGCTCTTTTCTAGAGGCATTATTTAAATGTATTCTATGGTCAGACACCGGTGTGTGCACACAGGGCATTTCTCACTTCTCTCTATAAGTAAACTTCCCATTTTCATCCTCTTCCATCCCCGACTTTAACGCTCTCTTCTATGCTATAATGGAGACTTTGCAATTTTAGCAAGTGGAGAGAAATTGGAGAACTACTTTCGACTCCACACTTCTTCTTCACTTACTTCTTTTCTCAATATACTGGGCTTAGAAAATGGTATCAAGCCATCCTTATCATCAGTAGGACACGGAAAGAGGCACCAAGTCTCCTAACCAAGTTCAACCACACTCTGCAACTTAACCATTGTACTACAAATTAGGCAACGGGGGCATCAGCAGAGGCAGCCAATGTGCCGATCCTTTATACATTTTGTGTAGTCCTTTTCTTACTCGGAGGCAAAATCAGCACTTTAACTGCCCAAATCATACAGATTTTACACATGTAGCACTCTATGCACACATAGGCACACACCTTGCAGTTCTTCTACACACACTTAAGCTAAAACCCATTCTGTCACGTCAAAATTCTGCAAACCTATTACATATTCAGTGCGTCGGCATAGAAGCACTTTTTAAAGCCACTAAAATGCACAAGTAGTTAGACTGAAGATGCAACCTGAATGAGTTTACAGTATGTACTCCACTTTATTGATGATTAGTAATGAGAAAGTGAGGACTACAAGAGTATTGGAAAAGACTTTTTCCACTCTGAATGTAAAGCAGATTGTGTGACCATTGTCCAAAAACGACCACGAAGGGACTCGAACCCTTAATCTTCTGATCCGAAGTCAGACGCCTTATCCATTAGGCCACGCAGTCATCCGTTCACCTGAGATGATTTTTATCATGTAGGTGGTATGCATGGATGGAGAACATATTATTGAAAGGTATTCAGGTTTAGATCCCATAGTGTTCTTTCAGCTCTTTTAGCTGGAAGCACTTTTTTGAAATCTATATATTGAGAATTTTATGAGTACGATATGCTTTTGTTTTCCTTTTTGCATACAAACCTCTTTCCTCATGAGTTTAAAGCTCATTTGTATGCTCTACATAGCTCTGGACGTTTCCAGACGTGGAGTGAAACTGTTTTGAAAGTAGTACAATTTGCTCCTTCCTGCATATGCTAATTTTTCACACTCACATAGGTTGTATAAGTTTTATGAATCCTGGCTTGACCTATTCAAGTAGCTGAAAGCCTGTCACCACCTCTAGAAACAAGATTCACACCAATCCAATTCAAATCATTTTTTCCAAAGGAATATGTTCTGGCCGGTCGAAAATGCATCTCACAAAAATAGGCATTTAAAAATCTACTTTGCAGTTTCAGAACACTAACATGACTGTGAAGTGTACACAAGTAAAATGGGACCGTTTCAAAGTACCTAATCCCTCATAAACTTCTGAGAGGAAGCATGTAATGAATCTACCTAATTTTCTGGAAAAGAAAGAGGGAGAATTTTTGTTATCACCTCAGATGGGACTCAAACCCACAACCCTTGGCTTAGGAGGCCAATGCCTTATCCATTAGGCCACTAAGCACACATGCATAGCTCTTTTCTAGAGGCATTATTTAAATGTATTCTATGGTCAGACACCGGTGTGTGCACACAGGGCATTTCTCACTTCTCTCTATAAGTAAACTTCCCATTTTCATCCTCTTCCATCCCCGACTTTAACGCTCTCTTCTATGCTATAATGGAGACTTTGCAATTTTAGCAAGTGCAGAGAAATTGGAGAACCACTTTGGACTCCACACTTCTTCTTCACTTACTTCTTTTCTCAATATACTGGGCTTAGAAAATGGTATCAAGCCATCCTTATCATCAGCAGGACCCGGAAAGAGGCACCAAGTCTCCTAACCAAGTTCAACCACACTCTGCAACTTAACCATTGCACTACAAATTAGGCAACGGGGGCATCAGCAAAGGCAGCCAATGTGCCGATCCTTTATACATTTTTTGTAGTACTTTTCTTACTCGGAGGTAAAATCAGCGCTTTAACTGCCCAAATCATACAGACTTTACACATGTAGCACTCTATGCACACATAGGCACACACCTTGCAGTTCTTCTACACACAATTAAACTAAAAACCCATTCTGTCACGTCAAAATTCTGCAAACCTATTACATATTCAGTACGTCGGCATAGAAGCACTTTTTAATGCCACTAAAATGCACAAGTAGTTAGACTGAAGATGCAACCTGAATGAGTTTACAGTATGTACTCCACTTTATTAATGATTAGTAATGAGAAAGTGAGGACTACAAGAGTATTGGAAAATACTTTTTCCACTCTGAATGTAAAGCAGAATGTGTGACCATTGGCCAAAAACGACCACGAAGGGACTCGAACCCTCAATTTTCTGATCCGAAGCCAGACGCCTTATCCATTAGGCCATGCGGTCATCCGTTCACCTGAGGTGATTTTTATCATGTAGGTGGTATGCATGGATGGAGAACATATTATTGAAAGGTATTCAGGTTTACATCCCATAGTGTTCTTTCAGCTCTTTTTGCTGGAAGCACATTTTTTGGAATCTATATATTGAGAATTTTATGAGTACGATATGCTTTTGTTTTCCTTTTTGCATACAAACCTCTTTCCTCATGAGTTTAAAGCTCATTTGTATGCTCTACATAGCTCTGGACGTTTCCAGACTTGGAGTGAAACTGTTTTGAAAGCAGTACAAATTGCTCCTTCCTGCATATGCTAATTTTTCACACTCACATAGGTTGTATAAGTTTTATGAATCCTTGCTTGACCTATTCAAGTAGCTGAAAGCCTGTCACCACCTCTAGAAACAAGATTCACACCAATCCAATTCATATCATTTTTTCCAAAGGAATATGTTCTGGCCGGTCGAAAATGCATCTCACAAAAATAGGCATTTAAAAATCTACTTTGCAGTTTCAGAACACTAACATGACTGTGAAGTGTACACAAGTAAAATGGGACCGTTTCAAAGTACCTAATCCCTCATAAACTTCTGAGAGGAAGCATATAATAAATCTACCTAATTTTCAGGAAAAGAAAGAGGGAGGATTTTTGTTATCACCTCAGATGGGACTCGAACCCACAATACCTGGCTTAAGAGGCCAGTGCCTTATCCATTAGGCCACCGAGGCACACATGCATAGCTCTTTTCTAGAGGCATTATTTAAATGTATTCTATGGTCAGACACCGGTGTGTGCACACAGGGCATTTCTCACTTCTCTCTATAAGTAAACTTCCCATTTTCATCCTCTTCCATCCCCGACTTTAACGCTCTCTTCTATGCTATAATGGAGACTTTGCAATTTTAGCAAGTGGAGAGAAATTGGAGAACTACTTTCGACTCCACACTTCTTCTTCACTTACTTCTTTTCTCAATATACTGGGCTTAGAAAATGGTATCAAGCCATCCTTATCATCAGCAGGACACGGAAAGAGGCACCAAGTCTCCTAACCAAGTTCAACCACACTCTGCAACTTAACCATTGCACTACAAATTAGGCAACGGGGGCATCAGCAGAGGCAGCCAATGTGCCGATCCTTTATACATTTTGTGTAGTCCTTTTCTTACTCGGAGGCAAAATCAGCACTTTAACTGCCCAAATCATACAGATTTTACACATGTAGCACTCTATGCACACATAGGCACACACCTTGCAGTTCTTCTACACACACTTAAACTAAAAACCCATTCTGTCACGTCAAAATTCTGCAAACCTATTACATATTCAGTGCGTCGGCATAGAAGCACTTTTTAATGCCACTAAAATGCACAAGTAGTTAGACTGAAGATGCAACCTGAATGAGTTTACAGTATGTACTCCACTTTATTAATGATTAGTAATGAGAAAGTGAGGACTACAAGAGTATTGGAAAAGACTTTTTCCACTCTGAATGTAAAGCAGATTGTGTGACCATTGGCCAAAAACGACCACGAAGGGACTCGAACCCTCAATTTTCTGATCCGAAGCCAGACGCCTTATCCATTAGGCCATGCGGTCATCAGTTCACCTGAGGTGATTTTTATCATGTAGGTGGTATGCATGGATGGAGAACATATTATTGAAAGGTATTCAGGTTTACATCCCATAGTGTTCTTTCAGCTCTTTTTGCTGGAAGCACATTTTTTGGAATCTATATATTGAGAATTTTATGAGTACGATATGCTTTTGTTTTCCTTTTTGCATACAAACCTCTTTCCTCATGAGTTTAAAGCTCATTTGTATGCTCTACATAGCTCTGGACGTTTCCAGACTTGGAGTGAAACTGTTTTGAAAGCAGTACAAATTGCTCCTTCCTGCATATGCTAATTTTTCACACTCACATAGGTTGTATACGTTTTATGAATACTGGCTTGACCTATTCAAGTAGCTGAAAGCCTGTCACCACCTCTAGAAACAAGATTCACACCAATCCAATTCATATCATTTTTTCCAAAGGAATATGTTCTGGCCGGTCGAAAATGCATCTCACAAAAATAGGCATTTAAAAATCTACTTTGCAGTTTCAGAACACTAACATGACTGTGAAGTGTACACAAGTAAAATGGGACCGTTTCAAAGTACCTAATCCCTCATAAACTTCTGAGAGGAAGCATATAATAAATCTACCTAATTTTCTGGAAAAGAAAGAGGGAGATTTTTGTTATCACCTCAGATGGGACTCGAACCCACAATACCTGGCTTAGGAGGCCAGTGCCTTATCCATTAGGCCACCGAGGCACACATGCATAGCTCTTTTCTAGAGGCATTATTTAAATGTATTCTATGGTCAGACACCGGTGTGTGCACACAGGGCATTTCTCACTTCTCTCTATAAGTAAACTTCCCATTTTCATCCTCTTCCATCCGCGACTTTAACGCTCTCTTCTATGCTATAATGGAGACTTTGCATTTTTAGCAAGTGGAGAGAAATTGGAGAACTACTTTCGACTCCACACTTCTTCTTCACTTCTTTTCTCAATATACTGGGCTTAGAAAATGGTATCAAGCCATCCTTATCATCAGCAGGACACGGAAAGAGGCACCAAGTCTCCTAACCAAGTTCAACCACACTCTGCAACTTAACCATTGCACTACAAATTAGGCAACGGGGGCATCATCAGAGGCAGCCAATGTGCCGATCCTTTATACATTTTGTGTAGTACTTTTCTTACTCGGAGGCAAAATTAGCACTTTAACTGCCCAAATCATACAGATTTTACCAATGTAGCACTCTATGCACACATAGGCACACACCTTGCAGTTCGTCTACACACACTTAAGCTAAAAACCCATTCTGTCACGTCAAAATTCTGCAAACCTATTACATATTCAGTGCGTCGGCATAGAAGCACTTTTTAATGCCACTAAAATGCACAAGTAGTTAGACTGAAGATGCAACCTGAATGAGTTTACAGTATGTACTCCACTTTATTAATGATTAGTAATGAGAAAGTGAGGACTACAAGAGTATTGGAAAATACTTTTTCCACTCTGAATGTAAAGCAGATTGTGTGACCATTGGCCAAAAACTACAACGAAGGGACTCGAACCCTCAATCTTCTGATCCGAAGTCAGACGCCTTATCCATTAGGCCACGCGGTCATCCGTCCACCTGAGATGATTTTTATCATCTAGGTGGTATCCATGGATGGAGAACATATTATTGAAAGGTATTCAGGTTTACATCCCATACTGTTCTTTCAGCTCTTTTAGCTGGAATCACTTTTTTGGAATCGATATATTGAGAATTTTATGAGTACGATATGCTTTTGTTTTCCTTTTTGCATACAAATCTCTTTCCTCATGAGTTTAAAGCTCATTTGTATGCTCTACATAGCTCTGGACGTTTCCAGACGTGGAGTGAAACTGTTTTGAAAGTAGTACAAATTGCTCCTTCCTGCATATGCTAATTTTTCACACTCACATAGGTTGTATAAGTTTTATGAATCCGGGCTTGACCTATTCAAGTAGCTGAAAGCCTGTCACCACCTCTAGAAACAAGATTCACACCAATCCAATTCAAATCATTTTTTCCAAAAGAATATGTTCTGGCCGGTCGAAAATGCATCTCACAAAAATAGGCATTTAAAAATATACTTTGCAGTTTCAGAACACTAACATGACTGTGAAGTGTACACAAGTAAAATGGGACCGTTTCAAAGTACCTAATCCCTCATAAACTTCTGAGAGGAAGCATTTAATAAATCTACCTCATTTTCTGGAAAAGAAAGAGGGAGGATTTTTGTTATCACCTCAGATGGGACTCGAACCCACAATCCCTGGCTTAGGAGGCCAGTGCCTGATCCGTTAGGCACTGAGGCACACATGCATAGCTGTTTTCTAGAGGCATTATTTAAATGTATTCTATGGTCATACACCGGTGTGTGCACACAGGGCATTTCTCACTTCTCTCTACAAGTAAACTTCCCATTTTCATCCTCTTCCATCCTCGACTTTAACGCTCTCTTCTATGCTATAATGGAGACTTTGCAATTTTAGCAAGTGGAGAGAAATTGGAGAACCACTTTCGACTCCACACTTCTTCTTCACTTACTTCTTTTCTCAATATACTGGGCTTAGAAAATGGTATCAAGCCATCCTTATCAGCAGGACACGGAAAGAGGCACCAAGTCTCCTATCCAAGTTCAACCACACTCTGCAACTTAACCATTGCACTACAAATTAGGCAACGGGGGCATCAGCAAAGGCAGCCTATGTGCTGATCCTTTATACATTTTGTGTAGTACTTTTCTTACTCGGAGGCAAAATCAGCACTTTAACTGCCCAAATCATACACATTTTACACATGTAGCACTCTATGCACACATAGGCACATACCTTGCAGTTCTTCTACACACACTTAAGCTAAAAACCCATTCTGTCACTTCAAAATTCTGCAAGCCTATTACATATTCAGTGCGTCGGCATAGAAGCACTTTTTAATGCCACTAAAATGCACAAGTAGTTAGACTGAAGATGCAACCTGAATGTACTCCACTTTATTAATGATTAGTAATGAGAAAGTGAGGACTACAAGAGTATTGGAAAATACTTTTTCCACTCAGAATGTAAAGCAGATTGTGTGACCATTGGCCAAAAACGACCACAAGGGACTTGAACCCTCAATCTTCTGATCCGAAGTCAGACGCCTTATCCATTAGGCCACGCGGTCATCCGTTCACCTGAGGTGATTTTTATCATGTAGGTGGTATGCATGGATGGAGAACATATTATTGAAAGGTATTCAGGTTTACATCCCATAGTGTTCTTTCAGCTCTTTTCGCTGGAAGCACTTTTTTGGAATCTATATATTGAGAATTTTATGAGTACGATATGCTTTTGTTTTCCTTTTTGCATACAAACCTTTTTCCTCATGAGTTTAAAGCTCATTTGTATGCTCTACATAGCTCTGGACGTTTCCAGACGTGGAGTGAAACTGTTTTGAAAGTAGTACAAATTGCTCCTTCCTGCATATGCTAATTTTTCACACTCACATAGGTTGTATAAGTTTTATGAATCCTGGCTTGACCTATTCAAGTAGCTGAAATCCTGTCACCACCTCTAGAAACAAGATTCACACCAATCCAATTCAAATAATTTTTTCCAAAGGAATATTTTCTGGCCGGTCGAAAATGCATCTCACAAAAATAGGCATTTAAAAATATACTTTACAGTTTCCTAACACTAACATGACTGTGAAGTGTACACAAATAAATGGGACTGTTTCAAAGTACCTAATACCTCATAAACTTCTGAGAGGAAGCATGTAATAAATCTACCTAATTTTCTGAAAAAGAAAGAAGGAGGATTTTTGTTATCACCTCAGACTGGGACTCAAACCCACAATCCCTGGCTTAGGATGCCAGTGCCTTATCCATTAGGCCACTGAGGCACACATGCATTGCGCTTTTCTAGAGGCATTATTTAAATGTATTCTATGGTCAGACACCGGTGTGTGCACACAGGGCATTTCTCACTTCTCTCTATAAGTAAACTTCCCATTTTCATCCTCTTCCATCCCCGACTTTAACGCTCTCTTCTATGCTATAATGGAAACTTTGCAATTTTAGCAAGTGGAGAGAAATTGGAGAACCACTTTCAACTCCACACTTCTTCTTCACTTACTTCTTTTCTCAATATACTGGGCTTAGCAAATGGTATCAAGCCATCCTTATCATCAGCAGGACACGGAAAGATGCACCAAGTCTCCTAACCAAGTTCAACCACACTCTGCAACTTAACCATTGCACTACAAATTAGGCAACGGGGGCATCAGCAAAGGCAGCCAATGTGCCGATCCTTTATACATTTTGTGTAGTACTTTTCTTACTCGGAGGCAAAATCAGCACTTTAACTGCCCAAATCATACAGATTTTACCAATGTAGCAATCTATGCACACATAGGCACACACCTTGCAGTTCTTCTACACACACTTAAGCTAAAACCCATTCTGTCACGTCAAAATTCTGCAAACCTATTACATATTCAGTGCGTCGGCATAGAAGCACTTTTTAATGCCACTAAAATGCACAAGTAGTTAGACTGAAGATGCAACCTGAATGAGTTTACAGTATGTACTCCACTTTATTAATTATTAGTAATGAGAAAGTGAGGACTACAAGAGTATTGGAAAATACTTTTTTCACTCTGAATGTAAAGAAGATTGTGTGACCATTGGCCAAAAATGACCACGAAGGGACTCGAACCCTCAATCTTCTGATCCGAAGTCAGACGCCTTATCCATTAGGCCACGCAGTCATCCGTTCACCTGAGAGGATTTTTATCATGTAGGTGGTATGCATGGATGGAGAACATATTATTGAAAGGTATTCAGGTTTACATCCCATAGTGTTCTTTCAGCTCTTTTCGCTGGAAGCACTTTTTTGGAATCTATATATTGAGAATTTTATGAGTACGATATGCTTTTGTTTTCCTTTTTGCATACAAACCTCTTTCCTCGTGAGTTTAAAGCTCATTTGTGTGCTCTACATAGCTCTGGACGTTTCCAGATGTGGAGTGAAACTGTTTTGAAAGTAGTACAAATTGCTCCTTCCTGCATATGCTAATTTTTCACACTCACATAGGTTGTATAAGTTTTATGAATCCTGGCTTGACCTATTCAAGTAGCTGAAAGCCTGTCACCACCTCTAGAAACAAGATTCACACCAATCCAATTCAAATCATTTTTTCCAAAGGAATATGTTCTGGCCGGTCGAAAATGCATCTCACAAAAATAGGCATTTAAAAATATACTTTGCAGTTTCAGAACACTAACATGACTGTGAAGTGTACACAAGTAAAATGGGACCGTTTCAAAGTACCTAATCCCTCATAAACTTCTGAGAGGAAGCATTTAATAAATCTACCTCATTTTCTGGAAAAGAAAGAGGGAGGATTTTTGTTATCACCTCAGATGGGACTCGAACCCACAATACCTGGCTTAGGAGGCCAGTGCCTTATCCATTAGGCCACCGAGGCACACATGCATAGCTCTTTTCTAGAGGCATTATTTAAATGTATTCTATGGTCAGACACTGGTGTGTGCACACAGGGCATTTCTCACTTCTCTCTATAAGTAAACTTCCCATTTTCATCCTCTTCCATCTCCGACTTTAACGCTCTCTTCTATGCTATAATGGAGACTTTGCAATTTTAGCAAGTGGAGAGAAATTGGAGAACTACTTTCGACTCCACACTTCTTCTTCACTTACTTCTTTTCTCAATATACTGGGCTTAGAAAATGGTATCAAGCCATCCTTATCATCAGCAGGACACGGAAAGAGGCACCAAGTCTCCTAACCAAGTTCAACCACACTCTGCAACTTAACCATTGCACTACAAATTAGGCAACGGGGGCATCAGCAGAGGCAGCCAATGTGCCGATCCTTTATACATTTTGTGTAGTCCTTTTCTTACTCGGAGGCAAAATCAGCACTTTAACTGCCCAAATCATACAGATTTTACACATGTAGCACTCTATGCACACATAGGCACACACCTTGCAGTTCTTCTACACACACTTAAGCTAAAACCCATTCTGTCACGTCAAAATTCTGCAAACCTATTACATATTCAGTGCGTCGGCATAGAAGCACTTTTTAATGCCACTAAAATGCACAAGTAGTTAGACTGAAGATGCAACCTGAATGAGTTTACAGTATGTACTCCACTTTATTGATGATTAGTAATGAGAAAGTGAGGACTACAAGAGTATTGGAAAAGACTTTTTCCACTCTGAATGTAAAGCAGATTGTGTGACCATTGGCCAAAAACGACCACGAAGGGACTCGAACCCTCAATTTTCTGATCCGAAGTCAGACGCCTTATCCATTAGGCCACGCGGCCATCCGTTCACCTGAGATGATTTTTATCATGTAGGTGGTATGCATGGATGGAGAACATATTATTGAAAGGTATTCAGGTTTACATCCCATAGTGTTCTTTCAGCTCTTTTCGCTGGAAGCACTTTTTTGAAATCTATATATTGAGAATTTTATGAGTACGATATGTTTTTGTTTTCCTTTTTGCATACAAACCTCTTTCCTCATGAGTTTAAAGCTCATTTGTATGCTCTACATAGCTCTGGACGTTTCCAGACGTGGAGTGAAACTGTTTTGAAAGTAGTAAAAATTGCTCCTTCCTGCATATGCTAATTTTTCACACTCACATAGGTTGTATAAGTTTTATGAATCCTGGCTTGACCTATTCAAGTAGCTGAAAGCCTGTCACCACCTCTAGAAACAAGATTCACACCAATCCAATTCAAATCATTTTTTCCAAAGGAATATGTTCTGGCCGGTCGAAAATGCATCTCACAAAAATAGGCATTTAAAAATCTACTTTGCAGTTTCAGAAGACTAAGATGACTGTGAAGTGTACACAAGTAAAATGGGACCGTTTCAAAGTACCTAATCCCTCATAAACTTCTGAGAGGAAGCATGTAATAAATCTACCTAATTTTCTGGAAAAGAAAGAGGGAGAATTTTTGTTATCACCTCAGATGGGACTCAAACCCACAACCCTTAGCTTAGGAGGCCAATGCCTTATCCATTAGGCCACTAAGCACACATGCATAGCTCTTTTCTAGAGGCATTATTTAAATGTATTCTATGGTCAGACACCGGTGTGTGCACACAGGGCATTTCTTACTTCTCTCTATAAGTAAACTTCCCATTTTCATCCTCTTCCATCCCCGACTTTAACGCTCTCTTCTATGCTATAATGGAGACTTTGCAATTTTAGCAAGTGGAGAGAAATTGGAGAACCACTTTGGACTCCACACTTCTTCTTCACTTACTTCTTTTCTCAATATACTGGGCTTAGAAAATGGTATCAAGCCATCCTTATCATCAGCAGGACCCGGAAAGAGGCACCAAGTCTCCTAACCAAGTTCAACCACACTCTGCAACTTAACCATTGCACTACAAATTAGGCAACGGGGGCATCAGCAAAGGCAGCCAATGTGCCGATCCTTTATACATTTTTTTTAGTACTTTTCTTACTCGGAGGTAAAATCAGCGCTTTAACTGCCCAAATCATACAGACTTTACACATGTAGCACTCTATGCACACATAGGCACACACCTTGCAGTTCTTCTACACACACTTAAACTAAAAACCCATTCTGTCACGTCAAAATTCTGCAAACCTATTACATATTCAGTGCGTCGGCATAGAAGCACTTTTTAATGCCACTAAAATGCACAAGTAGTTAGACTGAAGATGCAACCTGAATGAGTTTACAGTATGTACTCCACTTTATTAATGATTAGTAATGAGAAAGTGAGGACTACAAGAGTATTGGAAAAGACTTTTTCCACTCTGAATGTAAAACAGATTGTGTGACCATTGGCCAAAAACGACCACGAAGGGACTCGAACCCTCAATTTTCTGATCCGAAGCCAGACGCCTTATCCATTAGGCCATGCGGTCATCAGTTCACCTGAAGTGATTTTTATCATGTAGGTGGTATGCATGGATGGAGAACATATTATTGAAAGGTATTCAGGTTTAGATCCCATAGTGTTCTTTCAGCTCTTTTAGCTGGAAGCACTTTTTTGAAATCTATATATTGAGAATTTTATGAGTACGATATGCTTTTGTTTTCCTTTTTGCATACAAACCTCTTTCCTCATGAGTTTAAAGCTCATTTGTATGCTCTACATAGCTCTGGACGTTTCCAGACTTGGAGTGAAACTGTTTTGAAAGCAGTACAAATTGCTCCTTCCTGCATATGCTAATTTTTCACACTCACATAGGTTGTATAAGTTTTATGAATCCTGGCTTGACCTATTCAAGTAGCTGAAAGCCTGTCACCACCTCTAGAAACAAGATTCACACCAATCCAATTCATATCATTGTTTCCAAAGGAATATGTTCTGGCCGGTCGAAAATGCATCTCACAAAAATAGGCATTTAAAAATCTACTTTGCAGTTTCAGAACACTAACATGACTGTGAAGTGTACACAAGTAAAATGGGACCGTTTCAAAGTACCTAATCCCTCATAAGCTTCTGAGAGGAAGCATATAATAAATCTACCTAATTTTCTGGAAAAGAAAGAGGGAGATTTTTGTTATCACCTCAGATGGGACTCGAACCCACAATACCTGGCTTAGGAGGCCAGTGCCTTATCCATTAGGCCACCGAGGCACACATGCATAGCTCTTTTCTAGAGGCATTATTTAAATGTATTCTATGGTCAGACACCGGTGTGTGCACACAGGGCATTTCTCACTTCTCTCTATAAGTAAACTTCCCATTTTCATCCTCTTCCATCCGCGACTTTAACGCTCTCTTCTATGCTATAATGGAGACTTTGCATTTTTAGCAAGTGGAGAGAAATTGGAGAACTACTTTCGACTCCACACTTCTTCTTCACTTCTTTTCTCAATATACTGGGCTTAGAAAATGGTATCAAGCCATCCTTATCATCAGCAGGACACGGAAAGAGGCACCAAGTCTCCTAACCAAGTTCAACCACACTCTGCAACTTAACCATTGCACTACAAATTAGGCAACGGGGGCATCATCAGAGGCAGCCAATGTGCCGATCCTTTATACATTTTGTGTAGTACTTTTCTTACTCGGAGGCAAAATTAGCACTTTAACTGCCCAAATCATACAGATTTTACCAATGTAGCACTCTATGCACACATAGGCACACACCTTGCAGTTCGTCTACACACACTTAAGCTAAAAACCCATTCTGTCACGTCAAAATTCTGCAAACCTATTACATATTCAGTGCGTCGGCATAGAAGCACTTTTTAATGCCACTAAAATGCACAAGTAGTTAGACTGAAGATGCAACCTGAATGAGTTTACAGTATGTACTCCACTTTATTAATGATTAGTAATGAGAAAGTGAGGACTACAAGAGTATTGGAAAATACTTTTTCCACTCTGAATGTAAAGCAGATTGTGTGACCATTGGCCAAAAACTACAACGAAGGGACTCGAACCCTCAATCTTCTGATCCGAAGTCCGACGCCTTATCCATTAGGCCACTCGGTCATCCGTTCACCTGAGATGATTTTTATCATCTAGGTGGTATCCATGGATGGAGAACATATTATTGAAAGGTATTCAGGTTTACATCCCATACTGTTCTTTCAGCTCTTTTAGCTGGAAGCACTTTTTTGGAATCTATATATTGAGAATTTTATGAGTACGATATGCTTTTGTTTTCCTTTTTGCATACAAATCTCTTTCCTCATGAGTTTAAAGCTCATTTGTATGCTCTACATATCTCTGGACGTTTCCAGACGTGGAGTGAAACTGTTTTGAAAGTAGTACAAATTGCTCCTTCCTGCATATGCTAATTTTTCACACTCACATAGGTTGTATAAGTTTTATGAATCCGGGCTTGACCCATTCAAGTAGCTGAAAGCCTGTCACCACCTCTAGAAACAAGATTCACACCAATCCAATTCAAATCATTTTTTCCAAAAGAATATGTTCTGGCCGGTCGAAAATGCATCTCACAAAAATAGGCATTTAAAAATATACTTTGCAGTTTCAGAACACTAACATGACTGTGAAGTGCACACAAGTAAAATGGGACCGTTTCAAAGTACCTAATCCCTCATAAACTTCTGAGAGGAAGCATTTAATAAATCTACCTCATTTTCTGGAAAAGAAAGAGGGAGGATTTTTGTTATCACCTCAGATGGGACTCGAACCCACAATCCCTGGCTTAGGAGGCCAGTGCCTGATCCGTTAGGCACTGAGGCACACATGCATAGCTGTTTTCTAGAGGCATTATTTAAATGTATTCTATGGTCAGACACCGGTGTGTGCACACAGGGCATTTCTCACTTCTCTCTACAAGTAAACTTCCCATTTTCATCCTCTTCCATCCTCGACTTTAACGCTCTCTTCTATGCTATAATGGAGACTTTGCAATTTTAGCAAGTGGAGAGAAATTGGAGAACCACTTTCGACTCCACACTTCTTCTTCACTTACTTCTTTTCTCAATATACTGGGCTTAGAAAATGGTATCAAGCCATCCTTATCAGCAGGACACGGAAAGAGGCACCAAGTCTCCTATCCAAGTTCAACCACACTCTGCAACTTAACCATTGCACTACAAATTAGGCAACGGGGGCATCAGCAAAGGCAGCCAATGTGCTGATCCTTTATACATTTTGTGTAGTACTTTTCTTACTCGGAGGCAAAATCAGCACTTTAACTGCCCAAATCATACACATTTTACACATGTAGCACTCTATGCACACATAGGCACATACCTTGCAGTTCTTCTACACACACTTAAGCTAAAAACCCATTCTGTCACTTCAAAATTCTGCAAGCCTATTACATATTCAGTGCGTCGGCATAGAAGCACTTTTTAATGCCACTAAAATGCACAAGTAGTTAGACTGAAGATGCAACCTGAATGTACTCCACTTTATTAATGATTAGTAATGAGAAAGTGAGGACTACAAGAGTATTGGAAAATACTTTTTCCACTCAGAATGTAAAGCAGATTGTGTGACCATTGGCCAACAACGACCACAAGGGACTTGAACCCTCAATCTTCTGATCCGAAGTCAGACGCCTTATCCATTAGGCCACGCGGTCATCCGTTCACCTGAGGTGATTTTTATCATCTAGGTGGTATGCATGGATGGAGAACATATTATTGAAAGGTATTCAGGTTTATATCCCATAGTGTTCTTTCAGCTCTTTTCGCTGGAAGCACTTTTTTGGAATCTATACATTGAGAATTTTATGAGTACGATATGCTTTTGTTTTCCTTTTTGCATACAAACCTCTTTCCTCATGAGTTTAAAGCTCATTTGTATGCTCTACATAGCTCTGGACGTTTCCAGACGTGGAGTGAAACTGTTTTGAAAGTAGTACAAATTGCTCCTTCCTGCATATGCTAATTTTTCACACTCACATAGGTTGTATAAGTTTTATGAATCCTGGCTTGACCTATTCAAGTAGCTGAAATCCTGTCACCACCTCTAGAAACAAGATTCACACCAATCCAATTCAAATAATTTTTTCCAAAGGAATATTTTCTGGCCGGTCGAAAATGCATCTCACAAAAATAGGCATTTAAAAATATACTTTACAGTTTCAGAACACTAACATGACTGTGAAGTGTACACAAATAAATGGGACTGTTTCAAAGTACCTAATACCTCATAAACTTCTGAGAGGAAGCATGTAATAAATCTACCTAATTTTCTGAAAAAGAAAGAGGGAGGATTTTTGTTATCACCTCAGACTGGGACTCAAACCCACAATCCCTGGCTTAGGATGCCAGTGCCTTATCCATTAGGCCACTGAGGCACACATGCATTGCGCTTTTCTAGAGGCATTATTTAAATGTATTCTATGGTCAGACACCGGTGTGTGCACACAGGGCATTTCTCACTTCTCTCTATAAGTAAACTTCCCATTTTCATCCTCTTCCATCCCCGACTTTAACGCTCTCTTCTATGCTATAATGGAGACTTTGCAATTTTAGCAAGTGGAGAGAAATTGGAGAACCACTTTCGACTCCACACTTCTTCTTCACTTACTTCTTTTCTCAATATACTGGGCTTAGCAAATGGTATCAAGCCATCCTTATCATCAGCAGGACACGGAAAGAGGCACCAAGTCTCCTAACCAAGTTCAACCACACTCTGCAACTTAACCATTGCACTACAAATTAGGCAACGGGGGCATCAGCAAAGGCAGCCAATGTGCCGATCCTTTATACATTTTGTGTAGTACTTTTCTTACTCGGAGGCAAAATCAGCACTTTAACTGCCCAAATCATACAGATTTTACCAATGTAGCAATCTATGCACACATAGGCACACACCTTGCAGTTCTTCTACACACACTTAAGCTAAAACCCATTCTGTCACGTCAAACTTGTGCAAACCTATTACATATTCAGTGCGTCGGCATAGAAGCACTTTTTAATGCCACTAAAATGCACAAGTAGTTAGACTGAAGATGCAACCTGAATGAGTTTACAGTATGTACTCCACTTTATTAATTATTAGTAATGAGAAAGTGAGGACTACAAGAGTATTGGAAAATACTTTTTTCACTCTGAATGTAAAGAAGATTGTGTGACCATTGGCCAAAAATGACCACGAAGGGACTCGAACCCTCAATCTTCTGATCCGAAGTCAGACGCCTTATCCATTAGGCCACGCAGTCATCCGTTCACCTGAGAGGATTTTTATCATGTAGGTGGTATGCATGGATGGAGAACATATTATTGAAAGGTATTCAGGTTTACATCCCATAGTGTTCTTTCAGCTCTTTTCGCTGGAAGCACTTTTTTGGAATCTATATCTTGAGAATTTTATGAGTACGATATGCTTTTGTTTTCCTTTTTGCATACAAACCTCTTTCCTCGTGAGTTTAAAGCTCATTTGTGTGCTCTACATAGCTCTGGACGTTTCCAGATGTGGAGTGAAACTGTTTTGAAAGTAGTACAAATTGCTCCTTCCTGCATATGCTAATTTTTCACACTCACATAGGTTGTATAAGTTTTATGAATCCTGGCTTGACCTATTCAAGTAGCTGAAAGCCTGTCACCACCTCTAGAAACAAGATTCACACCAATCCAATTCAAATCATTTTTTCCAAAGGAATATGTTCTGGCTGGTCGAAAATGCATCTCACAAAAATAGGCATTTAAAAATATACTTTGCAGTTTCAGAACACTAACATGACTGTGAAGTGTACACAAGTAAAATGGGACCGTTTCAAAGTACCTAATCCCTCATAAACTTCTGAGAGGAAGCATTTAATAAATCTACCTCATTTTCTGGAAAAGAAAGAGGGAGGATTTTTGTTATCACCTCAGATGGGACTTGAACCCACAATCCCTGGCTTAGGAGGCCAGTGCCTTATCCGTTAGGCACTGAGGCACACATGCGAAGCTGTTTTCTAGAGGCATTATTTAAATGTATTCTATGGTCAGACACCGGTGTGTGCACACAGGGCATTTCTCACTTCTTTCTACAAGTAAACTTCCCATTTTCATCCTCTTCCATCCCCGACTTTAACGCTCTCTTCTATGCTATAATGGAGACTTTGCAATTTTAGCAAGTGGAGAGAAATTGGAGAACCACTTTCGACTCCACACTTCTTCTTCCCTTACTTCTTTTCTCAATATACTGGGCTTAGAAAATGGTATCAAGCCATCCTTATCATCAGCAGGACACGGAAAGAGCCACCAAGTCTCCTATCCAAGTTCAACCACACTCTGCAACTTAACCATTGCACTACAAATTAGGCAACGGGGGCATCAGCAAAGGCAGCCAATGTGCCGATCCTTTATACATTTTGTGTAGTACTTTTCTTACTCGGAGGCAAAATCAGCACTTTAACTGCCCAAATCATACAAATTTTACACATGTAGCACTCTATGCACACATAGGCACATACCTTGCAGTTCTTCTACACACACTTAAGCTAAAAACCCATTCTGTCACTTCAAAATTCTGCAAACCTATTACATATTCAGTGCGTCGGCATAGAAGCACTTTTTAATGCCACTAAAATGCACAAGTAGTTAGACTGAAGATGCAACCTGAATGTACTCCACTTTATTAATGATTAGTAATGAGAAAGTGAGGACTACAAGAGTATTGGAAAATACTTTTTCCACTCAGAATGTAAAGCAGATTGTGTGACCATTGGCCAAAAACGACCACGAAGGGACTCGAACTCTCAATTTTCTGATCCGAAGCCAGACGCCTTATCCATTAGGCCATGCGGTCATCAGTTCACCTGAGGTGATTTTTATCATGTAGGTGGTATGCATGGATGGAGAACATATTATTGAAAGGTATTCAGGTTTACATCCCATAGTGTTCTTTCAGCTCTTTTTGCTGGAAGCACATTTTTTGGAATCTATATATTGAGAATTTTATGAGTACGATATGCTTTTGTTTTCCTTTTTGCATACAAACCTCTTTCCTCATGAGTTTAAAGCTCATTTGTATGCTCTACATAGCTCTGGACGTTTCCAGACGTGGAGTGAAACTGTTTTGAAAGCAGTACAAATTGCTCCTTCCTGCATATGCTAATTTTTCACACTCACATAGGTTGTATAAGTTTTATGAATCCTGGCTTGACCTATTCAAGTAGCTGAAAGCCTGTCACCACCTCTAGAAACAAGATTCACACCAATCCAATTCATATCATTTTTTCCAAAGGAATATGTTCTGGCCGGTCGAAAATGCATCTCACAAAAATAGGCATTTAAAAATCTACTTTGCAGTTTCAGAACACTAACATGACTGTGAAGTGTACACAAGTAAAATGGGACCGTTTCAAAGTACCTAATCCCTCATAAGCTTCTGAGAGGAAGCATATAATAAATCTACCTAATTTTCTGGAAAAGAAAGAGGGAGATTTTTGTTATCACCTCAGATGGGACTCGAACCCACAATACCTGGCTTAGGAGGCCAGTGCCTTATCCATTAGGCCACCGAGGCACACATGCATAGCTCTTTTCTAGAGGCATTATTTAAATGTATTCTATGGTCAGACACCGGTGTGTGCACACAGGGCATTTCTCACTTCTCTCTATAAGTAAACTTCCCATTTTCATCCTCTTCCATCCGCGACTTTAACGCTCTCTTCTATGCTATAATGGAGACTTTGCATTTTTAGCAAGTGGAGAGAAATTGGAGAACTACTTTCGACTCCACACTTCTTCTTCACTTCTTTTCTCAATATACTGGGCTTAGAAAATGGTATCAAGCCATCCTTATCATCAGCAGGACACGGAAAGAGGCACCAAGTCTCCTAACCAAGTTCAACCACACTCTGCAACTTAACCATTGCACTACAAATTAGGCAACGGGGGCATCATCAGAGGCAGCCAATGTGCCGATCCTTTATACATTTTGTGTAGTACTTTTCTTACTCGGAGGCAAAATTAGCACTTTAACTGCCCAAATCATACAGATTTTACCAATGTAGCACTCTATGCACACATAGGCACACACCTTGCAGTTCGTCTACACACACTTAAGCTAAAAACCCATTCTGTCACGTCAAAATTCTGCAAACCTATTACATATTCAGTGCGTCGGCATAGAAGCACTTTTTAATGCCACTAAAATGCACAAGTAGTTAGACTGAAGATGCAACCTGAATGAGTTTACAGTATGTACTCCACTTTATTAATGATTAGTAATGAGAAAGTGAGGACTACAAGAGTATTGGAAAATACTTTTTCCACTCTGAATGTAAAGCAGATTGTGTGACCATTGGCCAAAAACTACAACGAAGGGACTCGAACCCTCAATCTTCTGATCCGAAGTCAGACGCCTTATCCATTAGGCCACTCGGTCATCCGTTCACCTGAGATGATTTTTATCATCTAGGTGGTATCCATGGATGGAGAACATATTATTGAAAGGTATTCAGGTTTACATCCCATACTGTTCTTTCAGCTCTTTTAGCTGGAAGCACTTTTTTGGAATCTATATATTGAGAATTTTATGAGTACGATATGCTTTTGTTTTCCTTTTTGCATACAAATCTCTTTCCTCATGAGTTTAAAGCTCATTTGTATGCTCTACATATCTCTGGACGTTTCCAGACGTGGAGTGAAACTGTTTTGAAAGTAGTACAAATTGCTCCTTCCTGCATATGCTAATTTTTCACACTCACATAGGTTGTATAAGTTTTATGAATCCGGGCTTGACCCATTCAAGTAGCTGAAAGCCTGTCACCACCTCTAGAAACAAGATTCACACCAATCCAATTCAAATCATTTTTTCCAAAAGAATATGTTCTGGCCGGTCGAAAATGCATCTCACAAAAATAGGCATTTAAAAATATACTTTGCAGTTTCAGAACACTAACATGACTGTGAAGTGTACACAAGTAAAATGGGACCGTTTCAAAGTACCTAATCCCTCATAAACTTCTGAGAGGAAGCATTTAATAAATCTACCTCATTTTCTGGAAAAGAAAGAGGGAGGATTTTTGTTATCACCTCAGATGGGACTCGAACCCACAATCCCTGGCTTAGGAGGCCAGTGCCTGATCCGTTAGGCACTGAGGCACACATGCATAGCTGTTTTCTAGAGGCATTATTTAAATGTATTCTATGGTCAGACACCGGTGTGTGCACACAGGGCATTTCTCACTTCTCTCTACAAGTAAACTTCCCATTTTCATCCTCTTCCATCCTCGACTTTAACGCTCTCTTCTATGCTATAATGGAGACTTTGCAATTTTAGCAAGTGGAGAGAAATTGGAGAACCACTTTCGACTCCACACTTCTTCTTCACTTACTTCTTTTCTCAATATACTGGGCTTAGAAAATGGTATCAAGCCATCCTTATCAGCAGGACACGGAAAGAGGCACCAAGTCTCCTATCCAAGTTCAACCACACTCTGCAACTTAACCATTGCACTACAAATTAGGCAACGGGGGCATCAGCAAAGGCAGCCAATGTGCTGATCCTTTATACATTTTGTGTAGTACTTTTCTTACTCGGAGGCAAAATCAGCACTTTAACTGCCCAAATCATACACATTTTACACATGTAGCACTCTATGCACACATAGGCACATACCTTGCAGTTCTTCTACACACACTTAAGCTAAAAACCCATTCTGTCACTTCAAAATTCTGCAAGCCTATTACATATTCAGTGCGTCGGCATAGAAGCACTTTTTAATGCCACTAAAATGCACAAGTAGTTAGACTGAAGATGCAACCTGAATGTACTCCACTTTATTAATGATTAGTAATGAGAAAGTGAGGACTACAAGAGTATTGGAAAATACTTTTTCCACTCAGAATGTAAAGCAGATTGTGTGACCATTGGCCAACAACGACCACAAGGGACTTGAACCCTCAATCTTCTGATCCGAAGTCAGACGCCTTATCCATTAGGCCACGCGGTCATCCGTTCACCTGAGGTGATTTTTATCATCTAGGTGGTATGCATGGATGGAGAACATATTATTGAAAGGTATTCAGGTTTATATCCCATAGTGTTCTTTCAGCTCTTTTCGCTGGAAGCACTTTTTTGGAATCTATATATTGAGAATTTTATGAGTACGATATGCTTTTGTTTTCCTTTTTGCATACAAACCTCTTTCCTCATGAGTTTAAAGCTCATTTGTATGCTCTACATAGCTCTGGACGTTTCCAGACGTGGAGTGAAACTGTTTTGAAAGTAGTACAAATTGCTCCTTCCTGCATATGCTAATTTTTCACACTCACATAGGTTGTATAAGTTTTATGAATCCTGGCTTGACCTATTCAAGTAGCTGAAATCCTGTCACCACCTCTAGAAACAAGATTCACACCAATCCAATTCAAATAATTTTTTCCAAAGGAATATTTTCTGGCCGGTCGAAAATGCATCTCACAAAAATAGGCATTTAAAAATATACTTTACAGTTTCAGAACACTAACATGACTGTGAAGTGTACACAAATAAATGGGACTGTTTCAAAGTACCTAATACCTCATAAACTTCTGAGAGGAAGCATGTAATAAATCTACCTAATTTTCTGAAAAAGAAAGAGGGAGGATTTTTGTTATCACCTCAGACTGGGACTCAAACCCACAATCCCTGGCTTAGGATGCCAGTGCCTTATCCATTAGGCCACTGAGGCACACATGCATTGCGCTTTTCTAGAGGCATTATTTAAATGTATTCTATGGTCAGACACCGGTGTGTGCACACAGGGCATTTCTCACTTCTCTCTATAAGTAAACTTCCCATTTTCATCCTCTTCCATCCCCGACTTTAACGCTCTCTTCTATGCTATAATGGAGACTTTGCAATTTTAGCAAGTGGAGAGAAATTGGAGAACCACTTTCGACTCCACACTTCTTCTTCACTTACTTCTTTTCTCAATATACTGGGCTTAGCAAATGGTATCAAGCCATCCTTATCATCAGCAGGACACGGAAAGAGGCACCAAGTCTCCTAACCAAGTTCAACCACACTCTGCAACTTAACCATTGCACTACAAATTAGGCAACGGGGGCATCAGCAAAGGCAGCCAATGTGCCGATCCTTTATACATTTTGTGTAGTACTTTTCTTACTCGGAGGCAAAATCAGCACTTTAACTGCCCAAATCATACAGATTTTACCAATGTAGCAATCTATGCACACATAGGCACACACCTTGCAGTTCTTCTACACACACTTAAGCTAAAACCCATTCTGTCACGTCAAACTTGTGCAAACCTATTACATATTCAGTGCGTCGGCATAGAAGCACTTTTTAATGCCACTAAAATGCACAAGTAGTTAGACTGAAGATGCAACCTGAATGAGTTTACAGTATGTACTCCACTTTATTAATTATTAGTAATGAGAAAGTGAGGACTACAAGAGTATTGGAAAATACTTTTTTCACTCTGAATGTAAAGAAGATTGTGTGACCATTGGCCAAAAATAACCACGAAGGGACTCGAACCCTCAATCTTCTGATCCGAAGTCAGACGCCTTATCCATTAGGCCACGCAGTCATCCGTTCACCTGAGAGGATTTTTATCATGTAGGTGGTATGCATGGATGGAGAACATATTATTGAAAGGTATTCAGGTTTACATCCCATAGTGTTCTTTCAGCTCTTTTCGCTGGAAGCACTTTTTTGGAATCTATATCTTGAGAATTTTATGAGTACGATATGCTTTTGTTTTCCTTTTTGCATACAAACCTCTTTCCTCGTGAGTTTAAAGCTCATTTGTGTGCTCTACATAGCTCTGGACGTTTCCAGATGTGGAGTGAAACTGTTTTGAAAGTAGTACAAATTGCTCCTTCCTGCATATGCTAATTTTTCACACTCACATAGGTTGTATAAGTTTTATGAATCCTGGCTTGACCTATTCAAGTAGCTGAAAGCCTGTCACCACCTCTAGAAACAAGATTCACACCAATCCAATTCAAATCATTTTTTCCAAAGGAATATGTTCTGGCTGGTCGAAAATGCATCTCACAAAAATAGGCATTTAAAAATATACTTTGCAGTTTCAGAACACTAACATGACTGTGAAGTGTACACAAGTAAAATGGGACCGTTTCAAAGTACCTAATCCCTCATAAACTTCTGAGAGGAAGCATTTAATAAATCTACCTCATTTTCTGGAAAAGAAAGAGGGAGGATTTTTGTTATCACCTCAGATGGGACTTGAACCCACAATCCCTGGCTTAGGAGGCCAGTGCCTTATCCGTTAGGCACTGAGGCACACATGCGTAGCTGTTTTCTAGAGGCATTATTTAAATGTATTCTATGGTCAGACACCGGTGTGTGCACACAGGGCATTTCTCACTTCTTTCTACAAGTAAACTTCCCATTTTCATCCTCTTCCATCCCCGACTTTAACGCTCTCTTCTATGCTATAATGGAGACTTTGCAATTTTAGCAAGTGGAGAGAAATTGGAGAACCACTTTCGACTCCACACTTCTTCTTCCCTTACTTCTTTTCTCAATATACTGGGCTTAGAAAATGGTATCAAGCCATCCTTATCATCAGCAGGACACGGAAAGAGCCACCAAGTCTCCTATCCAAGTTCAACCACACTCTGCAACTTAACCATTGCACTACAAATTAGGCAACGGGGGCATCAGCAAAGGCAGCCAATGTGCCGATCCTTTATTCATTTTGTGTAGTACTTTTCTTACTCGGAGGCAAAATCAGCACTTTAACTGCCCAAATCATACAAATTTTACACATGTAGCACTCTATGCACACATAGGCACATACCTTGCAGTTCTTCTACACACACTTAAGCTAAAAACCCATTCTGTCACTTCAAAATTCTGCAAACCTATTACATATTCAGTGCGTCGGCATAGAAGCACTTTTTAATGCCACTAAAATGCACAAGTAGTTAGACTGAAGATGCAACCTGAATGTACTCCACTTTATTAATGATTAGTAATGAGAAAGTGAGGACTACAAGAGTATTGGAAAATACTTTTTCCACTCAGAATGTAAAGCAGATTGTGTGACCATTGGCCAAAAACGACCACGAAGGGACTCGAACTCTCAATTTTCTGATCCGAAGCCAGACGCCTTATCCATTAGGCCATGCGGTCATCAGTTCACCTGAGGTGATTTTTATCATGTAGGTGGTATGCATGGATGGAGAACATATTATTGAAAGGTATTCAGGTTTACATCCCATAGTGTTCTTTCAGCTCTTTTTGCTGGAAGCACATTTTTTGGAATCTATATATTGAGAATTTTATGAGTACGATATGCTTTTGTTTTCCTTTTTGCATACAAACCTCTTTCCTCGTGAGTTTAAAGCTCATTTGTATGCTCTACATAGCTCTGGACGTTTCCAGACGTGGAGTGAAACTGTTTTGAAAGCAGTACAAATTGCTCCTTCCTGCATATGCTAATTTTTCACACTCACATAGGTTGTATAAGTTTTATGAATCCTGGCTTGACCTATTCTAGTAGCTGAAAGCCTGTCACCACCTCTAGAAACAAGATTCACACCAATCCAATTCATATCATTTTTTCCAAAGGAATATGTTCTGGCCGGTCGAAAATGCATCTCACAAAAATAGGCATTTAAAAATCTACTTTGCAGTTTCAGAACACTAACATGACTGTGAAGTGTACACAAGTAAAATGGGACCGTTTCAAAGTACCTAATCCCTCATAAACTTCTGAGAGGAAGCATATAATAAATCTACCTAATTTTCTGGAAAAGAAAGAGGGAGATTTTTGTTATCACCTCAGATGGGACTCGAACCCACAATACCTGGCTTAGGAGGCCAGTGCCTTATCCATTAGGCCACCGAGGCACACATGCAAAGCTCTTTTCTAGAGGCATTATTTAAATGTATTCTATGGTCAGACACCGGTGTGTGCACACAGGGCATTTCTCACTTCTCTCTATAAGTAAACTTCCCATTTTCATCCTCTTCCATCCGCGACTTTAACGCTCTCTTCTATGCTATAATGGAGACTTTGCATTTTTAGCAAGTGGAGAGAAATTGGAGAACTACTTTCGACTCCACACTTCTTCTTCACTTCTTTTCTCAATATACTGGGCTTAGAAAATGGTATCAAGCCATCCTTATCATCAGCAGGACACGGAAAGAGGCACCAAGTCTCCTAACCAAGTTCAACCACACTCTGCAACTTAACCATTGCACTACAAATTAGGCAACGGGGGCATCATCAGAGGCAGCCAATGTGCCGATCCTTTATACATTTTGTGTAGTACTTTTCTTACTCGGAGGCAAAATTAGCACTTTAACTGCCCAAATCATACAGATTTTACCAATGTAGCACTCTATGCACACATAGGCACACACCTTGCAGTTCGTCTACACACACTTAAGCTAAAAACCCATTCTGTCACGTCAAAATTCTGCAAACCTATTACATATTCAGTGCGTCGGCATAGAAGCACTTTTTAATGCCACTAAAATGCACAAGTAGTTAGACTGAAGATGCAACCTGAATGAGTTTACAGTATGTACTCCACTTTATTAATGATTAGTAATGAGAAAGTGAGGACTACAAGAGTATTGGAAAATACTTTTTCCACTCTGAATGTAAAGCAGATTGTGTGACCATTGGCCAAAAACTACAACGAAGGGACTCGAACCCTCAATCTTCTGATCCGAAGTCAGACGCCTTATCCATTAGGCCACGCGGTCATCCGTTCACCTGAGATGATTTTTATCATCTAGGTGGTATCCATGGATGGAGAACATATTATTGAAAGGTATTCAGGTTTACATCCCATACTGTTCTTTCAGCTCTTTTAGCTGGAAGCACTTTTTTGGAATCTATATATTGAGAATTTTATGAGTACGATATGCTTTTGTTTTCCTTTTTGCATACAAATCTCTTTCCTCATGAGTTTAAAGCTCATTTGTATGCTCTACATAGCTCTGGACGTTTCCAGACGTGGAGTGAAACTGTTTTGAAAGTAGTACAAATTGCTCCTTCCTGCATATGCTAATTTTTCACACTCACATAGGTTGTATAAGTTTTATGAATCCGGGCTTGACCTATTCAAGTAGCTGAAAGCCTGTCACCACCTCTAGAAACAAGATTCACACCAATCCAATTCAAATCATTTTTTCCAAAAGAATATGTTCTGGCCGGTCGAAAGTGCATCTCACAAAAATAGGCATTTAAAAATATACTTTGCAGTTTCAGAACACTAACATGACTGTGAAGTGTACACAAGTAAAATGGGACCGTTTCAAAGTACCTAATCCCTCATAAACTTCTGAGAGGAAGCATTTAATAAATCTACCTCATTTTCTGGA
This sequence comes from Triturus cristatus, assembly GCF_964204655.1. Taxonomy (NCBI): domain Eukaryota; kingdom Metazoa; phylum Chordata; class Amphibia; order Caudata; family Salamandridae; genus Triturus; species Triturus cristatus. The sequence goes on from NC_140585.1 coordinate 137,540,699, forward strand.
AAAGAAAGAGAGAGGATTTTTGTTATCACCTCAGATGGGACTAGAACCCACAATCCCTGGCTTAGGAGGCCAGTGCCTGATCCGTTAGGCACTGAGGCACACATGCATAGCTGTTTTCTAGAGGCATTATTTAAATGTATTCTATGGTCAGACACCGGTGTGTGCACACAGGGCATTTCTCACTTCTCTCTACAAGTAAACTTCCCATTTTCATCCTCTTCCATCCTCGACTTTAACGTTCTCTTCTATGCTATAATGGAGACTTTGCAATTTTAGCAAGTGGAGAGAAATTGGAGAACCACTTTCGACTCCACACTTCTTCTTCACTTACTTCTTTTCTCAATATACTGGGCTTAGAAAATGGTATCAAGCCATCCTTATCAGCAGGACACGGAAAGAGGCACCAAGTCTCCTATCCAAGTTCAACCACACTCTGCAACTTAACCATTGCACTACAAATTAGGCAACAGGGGCATCAGCAAAGGCAGCCAATGTGCCGATCCTTTATACATTTTGTGTAGTACTTTTCTTACTCGGAGGCAAAATCAGCACTTTAACTGCCCAAATCATACACATTTTACACATGTAGCACTCTATGCACACATAGGCACATACCTTGCAGTTCTTCTACACACACTTAAGCTAAAAACCCATTCTGTCACTTCAAAATTCTGCAAACCTATTACATATTCAGTGCGTCGGCATAGAAGCACTTTTTAATGCCACTAAAATGCACAAGTAGTTAGACTGAAGATGCAACCTGAATGTACTCCACTTTATTAATGATTAGTAATGAGAAAGTGAGGACTACAAGAGTATTGGAAAATACTTTTTCCACTCAGAATGTAAAGCAGATTGTGTAACCATTGGCCAAAAACGACCACAAGGGACTTGAACCCTCAATCTTCTGATCCGAAGTCAGACGCCTTATCCATTAGGCCACGCGGTCATCCGGTCACCTGAGGTGATTTTTATCATGTAGGTGGTATGCATGGATGGAGAACATATTATTGAAAGGTATTCAGGTTTACATCCCATAGTGTTCTTTCAGCTCTTTTCGCTGGAAGCACTTTTTTGGAATCTATATATTGAGAATTTTATGAGTACGATATGCTTTTGTTTTCCTTTTTGCATACAAACCTCTTTCCTCATGAGTTTAAAGCTCATTTGTATGCTCTACATAGCTCTGGACGTTTCCAGACGTGGAGTGAAACTGTTTTGAAAGTAGTACAAATTGCTCCTTCCTGCATATGCTAATTTTTCACACTCACATAGGTTGTATAAGTTTTATGAATCCTGGCTTGACCTATTCAAGTAGCTGAAAGCCTGTCACCACCTCTAGAAACAAGATTCACACCAATCCAATTCAAATAATTTTTTCCAAAGGAATATTTTCTGGCCGGTCGAAAATGCATCTCACAAAAATAGGCATTTAAAAATATACTTTACAGTTTCAGAACACTAACATGACTGTGAAGTGTACACAAATAAATGGGACTGTTTCAAAGTACCTAATACCTCATAAACTTCTGAGAGGAAGCATGTAATAAATCTACCTAATTTTCTGAAAAAGAAAGAGGGAGGATTTTTGTTATCACCTCAGACTGGGACTCAAACCCACAATCCCTGGCTTAGGATGCCAGTGCCTTATCCATTAGGCCACTGAGACACACATGCATAGCGCTTTTCTAGAGGCATTATTTAAATGTATTCTATGGTCAGACACCGGTGAGTGCACACAGGGCATTTCTCACTTCTCTCTATAAGTAAACTTCCCATTTTCATCCTCTTCCATCCCCGACTTTAACGCTCTCGTCTATGCTATAATGGAGACTTTGCAATTTTAGCAAGTGGAGAGAAATTGGAGAACCACTTTCGACTCCACACTTCTTCTTCACTTACTTCTTTTCTCAATATACTGGGCTTAGCAAATGGTATCAAGCCATCCTTATCATCAGCAGGACACGGAAAGAGGCACCAAGTCTCCTAACCAAGTTCAACCACACTCTGCAACTTAACCATTGCACTACAAATTAGGCAACGGGGGCATCAGCAAAGGCAGCCAATGTGCCGATCCTTTATACATTTTGTGTAGTACTTTTCTTACTCGGAGGCAAAATCAGCACTTTAACTGCCCAAATCATACAGATTTTACCAATGTAGCACTCTATGCACACATAGGCACACACCTTGCAGTTCTTCTACACACACTTAAGCTAAAACCCATTCTGTCACGTCAAAATTCTGCAAACCTATTACATATTCAGTGCGTCGGCATAGAAGCACTTTTTAATGCCACTAAAATGCACAAGTAGTTAGACTGAAGATGCAACCTGAATGAGTTTACAGTATGTACTCCACTTTATTAATGATTAGTAATGAGAAAGTGAGGACTACAAGAGTATTGGAAAAGACTTTTTCCACTCTGAATGTAAAGCAGATTGTGTGACCATTGGCCAAAAATGACCACGAAGGGACTCGAACCCTCAATTTTCTGATCCGAAGTCAGCCGCCTTATCCATTAGGCCACGCGGTCATCCGTTCACCTGAGATGATTTTTATCATGTAGGTGGTATGCATGGATGGAGAACATATTATTGAAAGGTATTCAGGTTTACATCCCATAGTGTTCTTTCAGCTCTTTTCGCTGGAAGCACTTTTTTGGAATCTATATATTGAGAATTTTATGAGTACGATATGCTTTTGTTTTCCTTTTTGCATACAAACCTCTTTCCTCGTGAGTTTAAAGCTCATTTGTGTGCTCTACATAGCTCTGGACGTTTCCAGATGTGGAGTGAAACTGTTTTGAAAGTAGTACAAATTGCTCCTTCCTGCATATGCTAATTTTTCACACTCACATAGGTTGTATCAGTTTTATGAATCCTGGCTTGACCTATTCAAGTAGCTGAAAGCCTGTCACCACCTCTAGAAACAAGATTCACACCAATCCAATTCAAATAATTTTTTCCAAAGGAATATGTTCTGGCCGGTCAAAAATGCATCTCACAAAAATAGGCATTTAAAAATATACTTTACAGTTTCAGAACACTAACATGACTGTGAAGTGTATACAAGTAAAATGGGACTGTTTCAAAGTACCTAATAAACTTGTGAGAGGAAGCATGTAATAAATCTACCTAATTTTCTGGAAAAGAAAGAGGGAGGATTTTTGTTATCACCTCAGATGGGACTCGAACCCACAATCCCTGACTTAGGAGGCCAGTGCCTTATCTGGTAGGCACTGAGGCACACATGCGTAGCTGTTTTCTAGAGGCATTATTTAAATGTATTCTATGGTCAGACACCGGTGTGTGCACACAGGGCATTTCTCACTTCTCTCTACAAGTAAACTTCCCATTTTCATCCTCTTCCATCCCCGACTTTAACGCTCTCTTCTATGCTATAATGGAGACTTTGCAATTTTAGCAAGTGGAGAGAAATTGGAGAACCACTTTCGACTCCACACTTCTTCTTCACTTACTTCTTTTCTCAATATACTGGGCTTAGAAAATGGTATCAAGCCATCCTTATCATCAGCAGGACACGGAAAGAGGCACCAAGTCTCCTATCCAAGTTCAACCACACTCTGCAACTTAACCATTGCACTACAAATTAGGCAACGGGGACTTCAGCAAAGGCAGCCAATGTGCCGATCCTTTCTACATTTTGTGTAGTACTTTTCTTACTCGGAGGCAAAATCAGCACTTTAACTGCCCAAATCATACAAATTTTACACATGTAGCACTCTATGCACACATAGGCACATACCTTGCAGTTCTTCTACACACACTTAAGCTAAAAACCCATTCTGTTACTTCAAAATTCTGCAAACCTATTACATATTCAGTGCGTCGGCATAGAAGCACTTTTTAATGCCACTAAAATGCACAAGTAGTTAGACTGAAGATGCAACCTGAATGTACTCCACTTTATTAATGATTAGTAATGAGAAAGTGAGGACTACAAGAGTATTGGAAAATACTTTTTCCACTCAGAATGTAAAGCAGATTGTGTGACCATTGGCCAAAAATGACCATAAGGGACTTGAACCCTCAATCTTCTGATCCGAAGTCAGACGCCTTATCCATTAGGCCACGCGGTCATCCGTTCACGTGAGGTGATTTTTATCATGTAGGTGGTATGCATGGATGGAGAACATATTATTGAAAGGTATTCAGGTTTACATCCCATAGTGTTCTTTCAGCTCTTTTCGCTGGAAGCACTTTTTTGGAATCTATATATTGAGAATTTTATGAGTACGATATGCTTTTGTTTTCCTTTTTGCATACTGTTAGAACCGGCGGTCTCTAGTTGGCAGAGGTATACACTTCTGACAAATAGGGACCAACCAACTCTAGTCAGGGAAAGGGGATTACACACTCAGATAACCCCTGCTACCCCCTTGGTAGCTTGGCAGAGCAGACAGGCTTATCTCAGAGGCAGTGTGTTAAGCATTTATGACCACATACAGTAATAAAGTGAATACACTACAGATGGACACGACACAGAAGTTATTATAAAAATAGAATTTTTATATAAGGCTTAGCACAAGACCAAATAACGACAAAAATATACCACAGTCTTAATAAATACTCTTTGGAAGGAAAAGTAATAGTTCAAGTAAGGTTTCTTCTTGGCAAATAGTTCTTTAGCAAAGTATTCTTCTGAGCACAGTTCTTTGGCAACAATGTAACCCCCACAGGAGTCACACGACGTCGAGTCTACAAGATTCCCAAGGTTCGGCGTCGACCGCGAGGAGCGCTACGTCGAGCCTGGAGTTGCAACAGACCCCACAAGTACAGTACCTTGAGAAACGAAGAAAACGATGATCCACGGCGTCGAGATGTCGGCGTCGAGGTCGGCGTCGATCGTGCCTCGGAGTCGGGTCAATCCGCAGCGGTGTCGAGGGATGTCGGGCCGGAGCAGCGCTCACGGCGTCGAGAAGGGCGTCGAGTCGATGCGATCAGCAGCGGCGTCGGGACGGGGTCGCTTGGAGGTGGAGCCGATACTCACTCCTCACTGGCGTTGATACCGGCGTCGAGACGGGGTCACTTGGAGCCGGGGCCGATACCCACTGCTCACTGGCGTTGCTGCTGGCATCGAGACTGCAGATTTTCCCTTGTGTACTGGAAACACACTTTCCAGCAATTCAGCAAATGGTGAAGTCCTTTGGCCCTGTGACTTCAGCAGGAGACTGGCACTCTTCCAGCCCTTGGAGATTTCCTAGCAAGTGTTCAGAGAGTACACACCAAGTTCCTCTCTCCTTGTTCCTTGGCAAAAATAAAGAAGCAGCTTTCAGGTTCCTCCACAGCAAAACAGCACTCTGGCAGAAAGGGGAGGCAAGTCCTTAGATCAGCAGGCTTCTTGTCCTTGGTACAGGTTTCCTTGTCAGAAGTGATCTGAGTTCTTGGTTCAGGGGTCCTTCTCTTATACCCCTTTTCTCCTTTGTTCCCTTTGTCCAAACAGGGAAATTCCCACCAGCTCAGGTTTGTTGTGGGTGTTGCCAGGCAGAGGCACCTGGCCTATTCACTGAGCAGGGCAGAGTCCTCAGCCGCCCAGCAGGAGGCGGAGCCAGTATTGTCACTGGCAGGAGCAGGGCTATCAGTCGCCCAGCAGGAGGCGGAGCCAGTATTGTGTCAGGCAGGGCAGGCTACTCTTCCCTCACTCTATGTGTAAACGCCCCATTCACCCCACACTGACTCATTCAGACCTCTGGAGCCACCCAGCCCCTGACACACACACCAAACCAGCAGAGACCGGTAGATAGTTGGACAAGAAAATAGCCACTTTCTAAAAGTGCTATTTTCGAACATAGAATTTAAAAACCATCCATCCTAAAGGGTGTGTTATTAAATTCTGAGTTCAGGGATACTAAACTCGACTTGCTACCATGCTCCCTGAGTCAGATAGATTATAATGGAGTTAATAATCAGTCTGCCCAGTCTGGCCTATTGGAGGCAGGTAGCCCTTCAATAGTGAAAACCGAAAATGGCTGTAATTCACTATTAGGTCATGCCACACACATCAGGGCATGACCTACCTTTTACCAACAATGCACCCTGCCCTAGGGCCTACCATAGAGGTGTCTGAAATGTGGCAAAGTGAAGGTTTAGAGACTGGCAAGTAGGTTTCCTTGCCAAGTCGACATGGCAGTCAGGGACTGCACGCAGGCGCTGCGGTGGCAGGCCTGAGACACATTTTACACGCTGCTTCTGTGGGTGGCACAACCAGTGCTGCAAGCCCACCAGCAGTAGTTAACTTACACGCCCTTGGCACACGCAGTGCACTAGACTAGGGTCTGAACAGTAAGTCAACCAAGCCAATCATGGTAACACCAATCAATGCAACAATTTAACATAGGGAGCACTTGCACTGTGGCACTGATCAGCAGTGGCACAGTGCCCAAAGCAATAATCCAGCAAAAACATCGTAAACAGAGGAGGCAAACAGAAAAAAATGGAGGAGAGACTCATGCCAATGATGCCAGGTCTAACACGTGTCCCCTCCAGCTGAAATGTGGGGAGAACTACCCTTCACCCAGGGAGTCCTCATCACTAAGGCGGAAAAATCTGGACAGACCATCAGCATTGGCGTGATCTGTACCAGGGTGGTGTTCCACCGTAAAGTCCATCCCCTGTAGGGAAATGGACCACCTCAACAGCTTTGGGTTCTCACCCCTCATCTGCATTAACCATCTGAGGGGCCTGTGGTCTGTCTGAACCCGGAAGTGAGTCCCAAACAGGTAGGGTCTTAGCTTCTTCAGCGCCCAGACCACAGCAAATGCCTCACGCTCTATCGCACTCCACCTTTGTTCCCTGGGAAGTAACCTCCGGCTGATGAAGGCTACAGGTAAGTCTCGGCCCTCCTAATTCATCTGTGCTAGAACAGCCCCCACACCATGCTCTGAAGCGTCTGTCTGGACAATGAATTCTTTTGAAAAGTCGGGTGCCTGGAGGACCGGTGCTGTACACATTGCAGTTTTCAGGGTGTCAAAGGCGTTCTGACAGGCCTCAGTCCAGATCACAAGTCTCGGCTGCTTCCTGGAAGTCAGCGAGGTCAAGGGGTGCACAATGTTGCCATACCCCTTGACAAACCTCCTGTAGTAACCCGTGAGACCCAAGAAGGCTCTCACCTGAGTCTGGGTTTTGGGCGGTTCCCAAGCCAGGATGGTATCTATCTTGGGTTGCAGGGGGGCCACCTTGCCACTCCCTACTTGGTGGCCCAAGTACACCACTGAACCCTGCCCAATCTGGCACTTACTAGCCTTGATTGTGAGGCCTGCTCTGCGCAGGGCCAACAACACTTCCTGGAGGTGGCGCAAGTGTTCCTCCCAGCTGGCGCTGAACACTGCTATATCGTCCAGGTAGGCGGCGCTGAAATCTTCCAGCCCGGCCAATACCTGGTTAACCAACCTCTGGAATGTGGCAGGGGCATTCTTCATCCCAAAGGGCATCACACGGAACTGGTAGTGCCCATCTGGTGTGGAGAATGCAGACCTCTCTTTTGCCCCATCAGTCAAGGCGATCTGTCAGTACCCAGACGTTAGATCAAACGTACTAAGGTACCGGGCAGCCCCCAACCGATCGATGAGCTCATCAGCTCTGGGGATGGGGTGCGCGTCAGTCTTGGTGACCGAATTGAGTCCTCGGTAATCCACACAGAACCGAAGTTCTGGTGAAGCACCAGGCGCGGCAGCCTTTGGGACCAAGACCACTGGGCTGGCCCAAGGACTGCTAGAGGACTCAACCACCCCTAAGGCAAACATCTTGGAGACCTCCTCCTTGATATATGCTCTGACCTTTTCAGTCACCCTGTAGGCCTTGTGCCTCACAGGAGTGCTGTCCCCAGTGTCCACATCATGGACACACCACTGAGTGACACCAGGGATTAAGGAGAACAGATCAGGGAATTGTACCAACAGATGGCGACAATCTTGCTGCTGCTCAGGGGTCAGTGTGTCAGAGAGGACAACACCATCCACTGACCCATCTTTTTCTTTTGCACACAGGAGGTCAGGAAGAGGCTCACTCTCCTCCTCCATCCCAGCATCTGTGGCAAGGAGCTTGCCCACTTCGGACCTTTCTAAGTGGGGCTTTAACCGGTTGACATGCAGGACCCTTAAGGGGTTCCTGGGAGACTTCAAGTCCACCAAGTAGGTGACATCGCTCTTTTTCTCCACAACCTCAAATGGTCCAGTCCACCTGTCCTTGAGCGCACAAGGTTCCACAGGGGCCATGACCCAAACTTTCTGACCAGGTTGAAGCTCAACCAGAGTGGCATTCTGATCGTACCACCGCTTCATCTCTTCCTGGCTGGCCTCCAGATTTGCCTGAGCAAGATCCCTGAAGCGCCGAGTCTGGTTCCTAAAGGCCAGCATGTAACTATATACATCCTGGGGAGGTTTCCTGGGAGATTGCTCCCAGCCTTCTTTGACCAGACTCAAAGGTCCTCTTACCGGGTGACCATACAAAAGCTCAAAGGGGCTGAACCCTAGAGACTTCTGTGGCACCTCACGGTAAGCAAACAGCAGGCTTTGCAAGAGGACGTCCCATTTACGCCTCATTGGTTCTTCAAGACCCATGATCATGCCTTTTAGGGTCCGGTTGAATCTCTCAACCAGCCCATTACCTTGAGGGTGGTAAGGAGTGGTAAACTTGTAGGTTACCCCACACTCCTTCCACAGAGACTTCATATAATTCGAAATGAAGTTGGTGCCCCGGTCTGACACCACCCATCAGTGCCCGTCCCACCACGGGGGCCGTCACTGTTCGGAGAGGGATGGCTTCCGGGTACCGGGTGGCATGGTCCACCAAGACCAGGATAAACCTGTTGCCCATGGCTGTCTTGGGGTCCAGTGGCCCCACAATGTCAATTCCCACTCGCTCAAAGGGGGTACTGACGACGGGAAAAGGTTGGAGGGGAGCCTTCTGCTTCCGCCCACTTTTCCCACTTGCCTGGCAAGTTTGACAGGTCCTACAATGGATATCTGAATCCCTTCTCATCTGGGGCCAATAAAAATGGGTGACAAGCCTGTCATAGGTCTTGTCCTGCCCCAGATGTCCAGCTAACGGAACGTCATGAGCCAACCCCAGTAGGAAGGCTCTGAAGCGCTGGGGTACCACCAGCACACGGGCTGACCCAGGTTCAGCAGCCTTAGGCTCGCTATACAGGAGGTCGTTCTCCCAGTAGACCCAATGTGATCCTGACTGATCACCTGTCGTTTGGGCTGAGGCCTGCTGCCTCATACCCACAAGAGAAGGGCACACTTTCTGTTCAGCACAAAATTCCTCCCGGGAGGGACCACCATCCTGCTGCCAATGGGTCAGCTCGGGCAGGTCTCCCAGTTCGGCCACTTGTTCTCCTGTCGGTTCCAGGGCATCCCCCTCAGGGTCTGCTCCCTCCTGGACCGCGGGAACGATGGGGGACGGTTTCCCGCGCCCCCTGCCCCTTCTCTTCACGGTTGGGACCTGGGCCATACTTCCAGGGCCCCATCAACACCCTTACTGACTGACATGGACCGGGTGGTCGCACACACCCACTCAGGCAGACCCAACATTTCCAGATGCGATTTTCTCTCTCATTTGTATGCTCTACATAGCTCTGGACGTTTCCAGACGTGGAGTGAAACTGTTTTGAAAGTAGTACAAATTGCTCTTTCCTGCATATGCTAATTTTTCACACTCACATAGGTTGTATAAGTTTTATGAATCCTGGCTTGACCTATTCAAGTAGCTGAAAGCCTGTCACCACCTCTAGAAACAAGATTCACACCAATCCAATTCAAATAATTTTTTCCAAAGGAATATTTTCTGTCCGGTCGAAAATGCATCTCACAAAAATAGGCATTTAAAAATATACTTTACAGTTTCAGAACACTAACATGACTGTGAAGTGTACACAAATAAATGGGACTGTTTCAAAGTACCTAATACCTCATAAACTTCTGAGAGGAAGCATGTAATAAATCTACCTAATTTTCTGAAAAAGAAGGAGGGAGGATTTTTGTTATCACCTCAGACTGGGACTCAAACCCACAATCCCTGGCTTAGGATGCCAGTGCCTTATCCAGTAGGCCACTGAGACACACATGCATAGCGCTTTTCTAGAGGCATTATTTAAATGTATTCTATGGTCAGACACCGGTGTGTGCACACAGGGCATTTCTCACTTCTCTCTATAAGTAAACTTCCCATTTTCATCCTCTACCGTCCCCGACTTTAACGCTCTCTTCTATGCTATAATGGAGACTTTGCAATTTTAGCAAGTGGAGAGAAATTGGAGAACCACGTTCGCCTCCACACTTCTTCTTCACTTACTTCTTTTCTCAATATACTGGGCTTAGCAAATGGTATCAAGCCATCCTTATCATCAGCAGGACACGGAAAGAGGCACCAAGTCTCCTAACCAAGTTCAACCACACTCTGCAACTTAACCATTGCACTACAAATTAGGCAACGGGGGCATCAGCAAAGGCAGCCAATGTGCCGATCCTTTATACATTTTGTGTAGTACTTTTCTTACTCGGAGGCAAAATCAGCACTTTAACTGCCCAAATCATACAAATTTTACACATGTAGCACTCTATGCACACATAGGCACATACCTTGCAGTTCTTCTACACACACTTAAGCTAAAAACCCATTCTGTCACTTCAAAATTCTGCAAACCTATTACATATTCAGTGCGTCGGCATAGAAGCACTTTTTAATGCCACTAAAATGCACAATTAGTTAGACTGAAGATGCAACCTGAATGTACTCCACTTTATTAATGATTAGTAATGAGAAAGTGAGGACTACAAGAGTATTGGAAAATTCTTTTTCCACTCAGAATGTAAAGCAGATTGTGTGACCATTGGCCAAAAACGACCACAAGGGACTTGAACCCTCAATCTTCTGATCTGAAGTCAGACGCCTTATCCATTAGGGCACGCGGTCATCCGTTCAACTGAGGTGATTTTTATCATGTAGGTGGTATGCATGGATGGAGAACATATTATTGAAAGGTATTCAGGTTTACATCCCATAGTGTTCTTTCAGCTCTTTTCGCTGGAAGCACTTTTTTGGAATCTATATATTGAGAATTTTATGAGTACGATATGCTTTTGTTTTCCTTTTTGCATACAAACCTCTTTCCTCATGAGTTTAAAGCTCATTTGTGTGCTCTACATAGCTCTGGACGTTTCCAGATGTGGAGTGAAACTGTTTTGAAAGTAGTACAAATTGCTCCTTCCTGCATATGCTAATTTTTCACTCTCACATAGGTTGTATCAGTTTTATGAATCCTGGCTTGACCTATTCAAATAGCTGAAAGCCTGTCACCACCTCTAGAAACAAGATTCACACCAATCCAATTCAAATCATTTTTTCCAAAGGAATATGTTCTAGCCGGTCAAAAATGCATGTCACAAAAATAGGCATTTAAAAATATACTTTACAGTTTCAGAACACTAACATGACTGTGAAGTGTATACAAGTAAAATGGGACTGTTTCAAAGTACCTAATAAACTTGTGAGAGGAAGCATGTAATAAATCTACCTAATTTTCTGGAAAAGAAAGAGGGAGGATTTTTGTTATCACCTCGGATGGGACTCAAACCCACAATCCCTGGTTTAGGAGGCCAGTGCCTTATCCATTAGGCCACTGAGACACACATGCATAGCTCTTTTCTAGAGGCATTATTTAAATGTATTCTATGGTCAGACACCGGTGTGTGCACACAGGGCATTTCTCACTTCTCTCTACAAGTAAACTTCCCATTTTCATCCTCTTCCATCCCCGACTTTAACGCTCTCTTCTATGCTATAATGGAGACTTTGCAATTTTAGCAAGTGGAGAGAAATTGGAGAACCACTTTCGACTCCACACTTCTTCTTCACTTACTTCTTTTCTCAATATACTGGGCTTAGAAAATGGTATCAAGCCATCCTTATCATCAGCAGGACACGGAAAGAGGCACCAAGTCTCCCATCCAAGTTCAACCACACTCTGCAACTTAACCATTGCACTACAAATTAGGCAACGGGGGCATCAGCAAAGGCAGCCAATGTGCCGATCCTTTATACATTTTGTGTAGTACTTTTCTTACTCGGAGGCAAAATCAGCACTTTAACTGCCCAAATCATACAAATTTTACACATGTAGCACTCTATGCACACATAGGCACATACCTTGCAGTTCTTCTACACACACTTAAGCTAAAAACCCATTCTGTCACTTCAAAATTCTGCAAACCTATTACATATTCAGTGCGTCGGCATAGAAGCACTTTTTAATGCCACTAAAATGCACAAGTAGTTAGACTGAAGATGCAACCTGAATGTACTCCACTTTATTAATGATTAGTAATGAGAAAGTGAGGACTACAAGAGTATTGGAAAATACTTTTTCCACTCAGAATGTAAAGCAGATTGTGTGACCATTGGCCAAAAACGACCACAAGGGACTTGAACCCTCAATCTTCTGATCTGAAGTCAGACGCCTTATCCATTAGGCCACGCGGTCATCCGTTCACCTGAGGTGATTTTTATCATGTAGGTGGTATGCATGGATGGAGAACATATTATTGAAAGGTATTCAGGTTTACATCCCATAGTGTTCTTTCAGCTCTTTTCGCTGGAAGCACTTTTTTGGAATCTATATATTGAGAATTTTATGAGTACGATATGCTTTTGTTTTCCTTTTTGCATACAAACCTCTTTCCTCATGAGTTTAAAGCTCATTTGTGTGCTCTACATAGCTCTGGACGTTTCCAGATGTGGAGTGAAACTGTTTTGAAAGTAGTACAAATTGCTCCTTCCTGCATATGCTAATTTTTCACTCTCACATAGGTTGTATCAGTTTTATGAATCCTGGCTTGACCTATTCAAGTAGCTGAAAGCCTGTCACCACCTCTAGAAACAAGATTCACACCAATCCAATTCAAATCATTTTTTCCAAAGGAATATGTTCTAGCCGGTCAAAAATGCATGTCACAAAAATAGGCATTTAAAAATATACTTTACAGTTTCAGAACACTAACATGACTGTGAAGTGTATACAAGTAAAATGGGACTGTTTCAAAGTACCTAATAAACTTGTGAGAGGAAGCATGTAATAAATCTACCTAATTTTCTGGAAAAGAAAGAGGGAGGATTTTTGTTATCACCTCGGATGGGACTCGAACCCACAATCCCTGGTTTAGGAGGCCAGTGCCTTATCCATTAGGCCACTGAGACACACATGCATAGCTCTTTTCTAGAGGCAATATTTAAATGTATTCTATGGTCAGACACCGGTGTGTGCACACAGGGCATTTCTCACTTCTCTCTATAAGTAAACTTCCCATTTTCATCCTCTTCCATCCCCGACTTTAACGCTCTCTTCTATGCTATAATGGAGACTTTGCAATTTTAGCAAGTGGAGAGAAATTGGAGAACCACTTTCGACTCCACACTTCTTCTTCACTTACTTCTTTTCTCAATATACTGGGCTTAGAAAATGTTATCAAGCCATCCTTATCATCAGCAGGACACGGAAAGAGGCACCAAGTCTCCTGACCAAGTTCAACCACACTCTGCAACTTAACCATTGCACTACAAATTAGGCAACGGGGGCATCAGCAAAGGCAGCCAATGTGCCGATCCTTTATACATTTTGTGTAGTACTTTTCTTACTCGGAGGCAAAATCAGCACTTTAACTGCCCAAATCATACAAATTTTACACATGTAGCACTCTATGCACACATAGGCACATACCTTGCAGTTCTTCTACACACACTTAAGCTAAAAACCCATTCTGTCACTTCAAAATTCTGCAAACCTATTACATATTCAGTGCGTCGGCATAGAAGCACTTTTTAATGCCACTAAAATGCACAAGTAGTTAGACTGAAGATGCAACCTGAATGTACTCCACTTTATTAATGATTAGTAATGAGAAAGTGAGGACTACAAGAGTATTGGAAAATACTTTTTCCACTCAGAATGTAAAGCAGATTGTGTGACCATTGGCCAAAAACGACCCCAAGGGACTTGAACCCTCAATCTTCTGATCTGAAGTCAGACGCCTTATCCATTAGGCCACGCGGTCATCCGTTCACCTGAGGTGATTTTTATCATGTAGGTGGTATGCATGGATGGAGAACATATTATTGAAAGGTATTCAGGTTTACATCCCATAGTGTTCTTTCAGCTCTTTTCGCTGGAAGCACTTTTTTGGAATCTATATATTGAGAATTTTATGAGTACGATATGCTTTTGTTTTCCTTTTTGCATACAAACCTCTTTCCTCATGAGTTTAAAGCTCATTTGTGTGCTCTACATAGCTCTGGACGTTTCCAGATGTGGAGTGAAACTGTTTTGAAAGTAGTACAAATTGCTCCTTCCTGCATATGCTAATTTTTCACTCTCACATAGGTTGTATCAGTTTTATGAATCCTGGCTTGACCTATTCAAGTAGCTGAAAGCCTGTCACCACCTCTAGAAACAAGATTCACACCAATCCAATTCAAATCATTTTTTCCAAAGGAATATGTTCTAGCCGGTCAAAAATGCATGTCACAAAAATAGGCATTTAAAAATATACTTTACAGTTTCAGAACACTAACATGACTGTGAAGTGTATACAAGTAAAATGGGACTGTTTCAAAGTACCTAATAAACTTGTGAGAGGAAGCATGTAATAAATCTACCTAATTTTCTGGAAAAGAAAGAGGGAGGATTTTTGTTATCACCTCGGATGGGACTCGAACCCACAATCCTTGGTTTAGGAGGCCAGTGCCTTATCCATTATGCCACTGAGACACACATGCATAGCTCTTTTCTAGAGGCAATATTTAAATGTATTCTATGGTCAGACACCGGTGTGTGCACACAGGGCATTTCTCACTTCTCTCTATAAGTAAACTTCCCATTTTCATCCTCTTCCATCCCCGACTTTAACGCTCTCTTCTATGCTATAATGGAGACTTTGCAATTTTAGCAAGTGGAGAGAAATTGGAGAACCACTTTCGACTCCACACTTCTTCTTCACTTACTTCTTTTCTCAATATACTGGGCTTAGAAAATGTTATCAAGCCATCCTTATCATCAGCAGGACACGGAAAGAGGCACCAAGTCTCCTAAACAAGTTCAACCACACTCTGCAACTTAACCATTGCACTACAAATTAGGCAACGGGGGCATCAGCAAAGGCAGCCAATGTGCCGATCCTTTATACATTTTG
>NC_140585.1:137558403-137575903 GCF_964204655.1 Triturus cristatus
TAAACTTCTGAGAGGAAGCATGTAATAAATCTACCTAATTTTCTGGAAAAGAAAGAGGAAGGATTTTTGTTATCACCTCAGATGGGACTTGAACCCACAATCCCTGGCTTAAGAGGCCAGTGCCTTATCCATTAGGCCACTGAGGCACACATGCATAGCTCTTTTCTATAGGCATTAATCAAATGTATTCTATGGTCCGACACCTGTGTGTGCACACAGGGCATTTCTCACTTCTCTCTATAAGTAAACTTCCCATTTTCATCCTCTTCCATCCCCGACTTTAACGCTCTCTTCTATGCTATAATGGAGACTTTGCAATTTTAGCAAGTGGAGAGAAATTGGAGAACCACTTTCGACTCCACACTTCTTCTTCACTTACTTCTTTTCTCAATATACTGGGCTTAGCAAATGGTATCAAGCCATCCTTATCATCAGCAGGACACGGAAAAAGGCACCAATTCTCCTAACCAAGTTCAACCACACTCTGCAACTTAACCATTGCACTACAAATTAGGCAACGGGGGCATCAGCAAAGGCAGCCAATGTGCCGATCCTTTATACATTTTGTGTAGTACTTTTCTTACTCGGAGGCAAAATCAGCACTTTAACTGCCCAAATCATACAGATTTTACACATGTAGCACTCTATGCACACATAGGCACACACCTTGCAGTTCTTCTACACACACTTAAGCTAAAACCCATTCTGTCACGTCAAAATTCTGCAAACCTATTACATATTCAGTGCGTCGGCATAGAAGCACTTTTTAATGCCACTAAAATGCACAAGTAGTTAGACTGCAGATGCAACCTGAATGAGTTTACAGTATGTACTCCACTTTATTAATGATTAGTAATGAGAAAGTGAGGACTACAAGAGTATTGGAAAATACTTTTTTCACTCTGAATGTAAAGAAGATAGTGTGACCATTGGCCAAAAACGACCACGAAGGGACTCGAACCCTCAATCTTCTGATCCAAAGTCAGACGCCTTATCCATTAGTCCACGAGGTCATTCGTTCACCTGAGATGATTTTTATCATGTAGGTGGTATGCATGGATGGAGAACATATTATTGAAAGGTATTCAGGTTTACATCCCATAGTGTTCTTTCAGCTCTTTTCGCTGGAAGCACTTTTTTGGAATCTATATATTGAGAATTTTATGAGTACGATATGCTTTTGTTTTCCTTTTTGCATACAAACCTCTTTCCTCATGAGTTTAAAGCTCATTTGTATGCACTACATAGCTCTGGACGTTTCCAGACGTGGAGTGAAACTGTTTTGAAAGTAGTACAAATTGCTCCTTCCTGCATATGCTAATTTTTCACACTCACATAGGTTGTATAAGTTTTATGAATCCTGGCTTGACCTATTCAAGTAGCTGAAAGCCTGTCACCACCTCTAGAAACAAGATTCACACCAATCCAATTCAAATCATTTTTTCCAAAGGAATATGTTCTGGCCGGTCGAAAATGCATCTCACAAAAATAGGCATTTAAAAATATACTTTGCAGTTTCAGAACACTAACATGACTGTGAAGTGTACACAAGTAAAATGGGACCGTTTCAAAGTACCTAATTCCTCATAAACTTCTGAGAGGAAGCATTTAATAAATCTACCTCATTTTCTGGAAAAGAAAGAGGGAGGATTTTTGTTATCACCTCAGATGGGACTTTAACCCACAATCCCTGGCTTAGGAGGCCAGTGCCTTATCCGTTAGGCACTGAGGCACACATGCGTAGCTGTTTTCTAGAGGCATTATTTAAATGTATTCTATGGTCAGACACCGGTGTGTGCACACAGGGCATTTCTCACTTCTCTCTACAAGTAAACTTCCCATTTTCATCCTCTTCCATCCCCGACTTTAACGCTCTCTTCTATGCTATAATGGAGACTTTGCAATTTTAGCAAGTGGAGAGAAATTGGAGAACCACTTTCGACTCCACACTTTTTCTTCACTTACTTCTTTTCTCAATATACTGGGCTTAGAAAATGGTATCAAGCCATCCTTATCATCAGCAGGACACGGAAAGAGGCACCAAGTCTCCCATCCAAGTTCAACCACACTCTGCAACTTAACCATTGCACTACAAATTAGGCAACGGGGGCATCAGCAAAGGCAGCCAATGTGCCGATCCTTTATACATTTTGTGTAGTACTTTTCTTACTCGGAGGCAAAATCAGCACTTTAACTGCCCAAATCATACAAATTTTACACATGTAGCACTCTATGCACACATAGGCACATACCTTGCAGTTCTTCTACACACACTTAAGCTAAAAACCCATTCTGTCACTTCAAAATTCTGCAAACCTATTACATATTCAGTGCGTCGGCATAGAAGCACTTTTTAATGCCACTAAAATGCACAAGTAGTTAGACTGAAGATGCAACCTGAATGTACTCCACTTTATTAATGATTAGTAATGAGAAAGTGAGGACTACAAGAGTATTGGAAAATACTTTTTCCACTCAGAATGTAAAGCAGATTGTGTGACCATTGGCCAAAAACGACCACAAGGGACTTGAACCCTCAATCTTCTGATCTGAAGTCAGACGCCTTATCCATTAGGCCACGCGGTCATCCGTTCACCTGAGGTGATTTTTATCATGTAGGTGGTATGCATGGATGGAGAACATATTATTGAAAGGTATTCAGGTTTACATCCCATAGTGTTCTTTCAGCTCTTTTCGCTGGAAGCACTTTTTTGGAATCTATATATTGAGAATTTTATGAGTACGATATGCTTTTGTTTTCCTTTTTGCATACAAACCTCTTTCCTCATGAGTTTAAAGCTCATTTGTGTGCTCTACATAGCTCTGGACGTTTCCAGATGTGGAGTGAAACTGTTTTGAAAGTAGTACAAATTGCTCCTTCCTGCATATGCAAATTTTTCACTCTCACATAGGTTGTATCAGTTTTATGAATCCTGGCTTGACCTATTCAAGTAGCTGAAAGCCTGTCACCACCTCTAGAAACAAGATTCACACCAATCCAATTCAAATCATTTTTTCCAAAGGAATATGTTCTAGCCGGTCAAAAATGCATGTCACAAAAATAGGCATTTAAAAATATACTTTACAGTTTCAGAACACTAACATGACTGTGAAGTGTATACAAGTAAAATGGGACTGTTTCAAAGTACCTAATAAACTTGTGAGAGGAAGCATGTAATAAATCTACCTAATTTTCTGGAAAAGAAAGAGGGAGGATTTTTGTTATCACCTCGGATGGGACTCGAACCCACAATCCCTGGTTTAGGAGGCCAGTGCCTTATCCATTAGGCCACTGAGACACACATGCATAGCTCTTTTCTAGAGGCAATATTTAAATGTATTCTATGGTCAGACACCGGTGTGTGCACACAGGGCATTTCTCACTTCTCTCTATAAGTAAACTTCCCATTTTCATCCTCTTCCATCCCCGACTTTAACGCTCTCTTCTATGCTATAATGGAGACTTTGCAATTTTAGCAAGTGGAGAGAAATTGGAGAACCACTTTCGACTCCACACTTCTTCTTCACTTACTTCTTTTCTCAATATACTGGGCTTAGAAAATGTTATCAAGCCATCCTTATCATCAGCAGGACACGGAAAGAGGCACCAAGTCTCCTGACCAAGTTCAACCACACTCTGCAACTTAACCATTGCACTACAAATTAGGCAACGGGGGCATCAGCAATGGCAGCCAATGTGCCGATCCTTTATACATTTTGTGTAGTACTTTTCTTACTCGGAGGCAAAATCAGCACTTTAACTGCCCAAATCATACAAATTTTACACATGTAGCACTCTATGCACACATAGGCACATACCTTGCAGTTCTTCTACACACACTTAAGCTAAAAACCCATTCTGTCACTTCAAAATTCTGCAAACCTATTACATATTCAGTGCGTCGGCATAGAAGCACTTTTTAATGCCACTAAAATGCACAAGTAGTTAGACTGAAGATGCAACCTGAATGTACTCCACTTTATTAATGATTAGTAATGAGAAAGTGAGGACTACAAGAGTATTGGAAAATACTTTTTCCACTCAGAATGTAAAGCAGATTGTGTGACCATTGGCCAAAAACGACCACAAGGGACTTGAACCCTCAATCTTCTGAGCTGAAGTCAGACGCCTTATCCATTAGGCCACGCGGTCATCCGTTCACCTGAGGTGATTTTTATCATGTAGGTGGTATGCATGGATGGAGAACATATTATTGAAAGGTATTCAGGTTTACATCCCATAGTGTTCTTTCAGCTCTTTTCGCTGGAAGCACTTTTTTGGAATCTATATATTGAGAATTTTATGAGTACGATATGCTTTTGTTTTCCTTTTTGCATACAAACCTCTTTCCTCATGAGTTTAAAGCTCATTTGTGTGCTCTACATAGCTCTGGACGTTTCCAGATGTGGAGTGAAACTGTTTTGAAAGTAGTACAAATTGCTCCTTCCTGCATATGCTAATTTTTCACTCTCACATAGGTTGTATCAGTTTTATGAATCCTGGCTTGACCTATTCAAGTAGCTGAAAGCCTGTCACCACCTCTAGAAACAAGATTCACACCAATCCAATTCAAATCATTTTTTCCAAAGGAATATGTTCTAGCCGGTCAAAAATGCATGTCACAAAAATAGGCATTTAAAAATATACTTTACAGTTTCAGAACACTAACATGACTGTGAAGTGTATACAAGTAAAATGGGACTGTTTCAAAGTACCTAATAAACTTGTGAGAGGAAGCATGTAATAAATCTACCTAATTTTCTGGAAAAGAAAGAGGGAGGATTTTTGTTATCACCTCGGATGGGACTCGAACCCACAATCCTTGGTTTAGGAGGCCAGTGCCTTATCCATTATGCCACTGAGACACACATGCATAGCTCTTTTCTAGAGGCAATATTTAAATGTATTCTATGGTCAGACACCGGTGTGTGCACACAGGGCATTTCTCACTTCTCTCTATAAGTAAACTTCCCATTTTCATCCTCTTCCATCCCCGACTTTAACGCTCTCTTCTATGCTATAATGGAGACTTTGCAATTTTAGCAAGTGGAGAGAAATTGGAGAACCACTTTCGACTCCACACTTCTTCTTCACTTACTTCTTTTCTCAATATACTGGGCTTAGAAAATGTTATCAAGCCATCCTTATCATCAGCAGGACACGGAAAGAGGCACCAAGTCTCCTAAACAAGTTCAACCACACTCTGCAACTTAACCATTGCACTACAAATTAGGCAACGGGGGCATCAGCAAAGGCAGCCAATGTGCCGATCCTTTATACATTTTGTGTAGTACTTTTCTTACTCGGAGGCAAAATCAGCACTTTAACTGCCCAAATCATACAGATTTTACACATGTAGCACTCTATGCACACATAGGCACACACCTTGCAGTTCTTCTACACACACTTAAGCTAAAACCCATTCTGTCACGTCAAAATTCTGCAAACCTATTACATATTCAGTGCGTCGGCATAGAAGCACTTTTTAATGCCACTAAAATGCACAAGTAGTTAGACTGAAGATGCAACCTGAATGAGTTTACAGTATGTACTCCACTTTATTAATGATTAGTAATGAGAAAGTGAGGACTACAAGAGTATTGGAAAAGACTTTTTCCACTCTGAATGTAAAGCAGATTGTGTGACCATTGGCCAAAAACAACCACGAAGGGACTCGAACCCTCAATTTTCTGATCCGAAGTCAGACGCCTTATCCATTAGGCCACGCAGTCATCCGTTCACCTGAAATGATTTTTATCATGTAGGTGGTATGCATGGATGGAGAACATATTATTGAAAGGTATTCAGGTTTACATCCCATAGTGTTCTTTCAGCTCTTTTAGCTGGAAGCACTTTGTTGGAATCTATATATTGAGAATTTTATGAGTACGATATGCTTTTGTTTTCCTTTTTGCATACAAACCTCTTTCCTCATGAGTTTAAAGCTCATTTGTATGCTCTACATAGCTCTGGACGTTTCCAGACGTGGAGTGAAACTGTTTTGAAAGTAGTACAAATTGCTCCTTCCTGCATATGCTAATTTTTCACACTCACATAGGTTGTATAAGTTTTATGAATCCTGGCTTGACCTATTCAAGTAGCTGAAAGCCTGTCACCACCTCTAGAAACAAGATTCACACCAATCCAATTCAAATCATTTTTTCCAAAGGAATATGTTCTGGCCGGTCGAAAATGCATCTCACAAAAATAGGCATTTAAAAATATACTTTGCAGGTTCAGAACACTAACATGACTGTGAAGTGTACACAAGTAAAATGGGACCGTTTCAAAGTACCTAATCCCTCATAAACTTCTGAGAGGAAGCATGTAATAAATCTACCTAATTTTCTGGAAAAGAAAGAGGGAGGATTTTTGTAATCACCTCAGATGGGACTCAAACCCACAATCCCTGGCTTAGGAGGTCAGTGCCTTATCCATTAGGCCACTGAGGCACACATGCATAGCTCTTTTCTAGAGGCATTATTTAAATGTATTCTATGGTCAGACACCGGTGTGTGCACACAGGGCATTTCTCACTTCTCTCTATAAGTAAACTTCCCATTTTCATCCTCTTCCATCCCCGACCTTAACGCTCTCTTCTATGCTATAATGGAGACTTTGCAATTTTAGCAAGTGGAGAGAAATTGGAGAACCACTTTCGACTCCACACTTCTTCTTCACTTACTTCTTTTCTCAATATACTGGGCTTAGCAAATGGTATCAAGCCATCCTTATCATCAGCAGGACACGGAAAGAGGCACCAAGTCTCCTAACCAAGTTCAACCACACTCTGCAACTTAACCATTGAACTACAAATTAGGCAACAGGGGCATCAGCAAAGGCAGCCAATGTGCCGATCCTTTATACATTTTGTGTAGTACTTTTCTTACTCGGAGGCAAAATCAGCACTTTAACTGCCCAAATCATACAGATTTTACACATGTAGCACTCTATGCACACATAGGCACACACCTTGCAGTTCTTCTACACACACTTAAGCTAAAACCCATTGTCACGTCAAAATTCTGCAAACCTATTACATATTCAGTGCGTCGGCATAGAAGCACTTTTTAATGCCACTAAAATGCACAAGTAGTTAGACTGAAGATGCAACCTGAATGAGTTTACAGTATGTACTCCACTTTATTAATGATTAGTAATGAGAAAGTGAGGACTACAAGAGTATTGGAAAAGACTTTTTTCACTCTGAATGTAAAGAAGATTGTGTGACCATTGGCCAAAAACAACCACGAAGGAACTCGAACCCTCAATCTTCTGATCCGAAGTCAGACGCCTTATCCATTAGGCCACGCAGTCATCCGTTCACCTGAGATGATTTTTATCATCTAGGTGGTATCCATGGATGGAGAACATATTATTGAAAGGTATTCAGGTTTACATCCCATAGTGTTCTTTCAGCTCTTTTCGCTGGAAGCACTTTTTTGGAATCTATATATTGAGTAAATTATGAGTACGATATGCTTTTGTTTTCCTTTTTGCATACAAACCTCTTTCCTCATGAGTTTAAAGCTCATTTGTATGGTCTACATAGCTCTGGATTTTTCCAGACGTGGAGTGAAACTGTTTTGAAAGTAGGACAAATTGCTCCTTCCTGCATATGCTAATTTTTCACACTCACATAGGTTGTATAAGTTTTATGAATCCGGGCTTGACCTATTCAAGTAGCTGAAAGCCGGTCACCACCTCTAGAAACTACATTCACACCAATCCAATTCAAATCATTTTTTCCAAAGGAATATGTTCTGGCCGGTTGAAAATGCATCTCACAAAAATAGGCATTTAAAAATATACTTTGCAGTTTCAGAACACTAACATGACTGTGAAGTGTACACAAGTAAAATGGGACCGTTTCAAAGTACCTAATCCCTCATAAACTTCTGAGAGGAAGCATTTAATAAATCTACCTCATTTTCTGGAAAAGAAAGAGGGAGGATTTTTGTTATCACCTCAGATGGGACTTGAACCCACAATCCCTGGCTTAGGAGGCCAGTGCCTTATCCGTTAGGCACTGAGGCACACATGCGTAGCTGTTTTCTAGAGGCATTATTTAAATGTATTCTATGGTCAGACACCGGTGTGTGCACACCGGGCATTTCTCACTTCTCTCTACAAGTAAACTTCCCATTTTCATCCTCTTCCATCCCCGACTTTAACGCTCTCTTCTATGCTATAATGGAGACTTTGCAATTTTAGCAAGTGGAGAGAAATTGGAGAACCACTTTCGACTCCACATTTCTTCTTCACTTACTTCTTTTCTCAATATACTGGGCTTAGAAAATGGTATCAAGCCATCCTTATCATCAGCAGGACAAGGAAAGAGGCAACAAGTCTCCTATCCAAGTTCAACCACACTCTGCAACTTAACCATTGCACTACAAATTAGGCAACGGGGGCATCAGCAAAGGCAGCCAATGTGCTGATCCTTTATACATTTTGTGTAGTACTTTTCTTACTCGGAGGCAAAATCAGCACTTTAACTGCCCAAATCATACAAATTTTACACATGTAGCACTCTATGCACACATAGGCACATACCTTGCAGTTCTTCTACACACACTTAAGCTAAAAACCCATTCTGTCACTTCAAAATTCTGCAAACCTATTACATATTCAGTGCGTCGGCATAGAAGCACTTTTTAATGCCACTAAAATGCACAAGTAGTTAGACTGAAGATGCAACCTGAATGTACTCCACTTTATTAATGATTAGTAATGAGAAAGTGAGGACTACAAGAGTATTGGAAAATACTTTTTCCACTCAGAATGTAAAGCAGATTGTGTGACCATTGGCCAAAAACGACCACAAGGGACTTGAACCCTCAATCTTCTTATCCGAAGTCAGACGCCTTATCCATTAGGCCACGCGGTCATCCATTCACCTGAGGTGATTTTTATCATGTAGGTGGTATGCATGGATGGAGAACATATTATTGAAAGGTATTCAGGTTTACATCCCATAGTGTTCTTTCAGCTCTTTTCGCTGGAAGCACTTTTTTGGAATCTATATATTGAGAATTTTATGAGTACGATATGCTTTTGTTTTCCTTTTTGCATACAAACCTCTTTCCTCATGAGTTTAAAGCTCATTTGTATGCTCTACATAGCTCTGGAAATTTCCAGACGTGGAGTGAAACTGTTTTGAAAGTAGTACAAATTGCTCCTTCCTGCATATGCTAATTTTTCACACTCACATAGGTTGTATAAGTTTTATGAATCCTGGCTTGACCTATTCAAGTAGCTGAAAGCCTGTCACCACCTCTAGAAACAAGATTCACACCAATCCAATTCAAATAATTTTTTCCAAAGGAATATTTTCTGGCCGGTCGAAAATGCATCTCACAAAAATAGGCATTTAAAAATATACTTTACAGTTTCAGAACACTAACATGACTGTGAAGTGTACACAAATAAATGGGACTGTTTCAAAGTACCTAATACCTCATAAACTTCTGAGAGGAAGCATGTAATAAATCTACCTAATTTTCTGAAAAAGAAAGAGGGAGGATTTTTGTTATCACCTCAGACTAGGACTCAAACCCACAATCCCTGGCTTAGGATGCCAGTGCCTTATCCATTAGGCCACTGAGACACACATGCATAGTGCTTTTCTAGAGGCATTATTTAAATGTATTCTATGGTCAGACACCGGTGTGTGCACACAGGGCATTTCTCACTTCTCTCTATAAGTAAACTTCCCATTTTCATCCTCTTCCGTCCCCGACTTTAACGCTCTCTTCTATGCTATAATGGAGACTTTGCAATTTTAGCAAGTGGAGAGAAATTGGAGAACCACTTTCGCCGCCACACTTCTTCTTCACTTTCTTCTTTTCTCAATATACTGGGCTTAGCAAATGGTATCAAGCCATCCTTATCATCAGCAGGACACGGAAAGAGGCACCAAGTCTCCTAACCAAGTTCAACCACACTCTGCAACTTAACCATTGCACTACAAATTAGGCAACGGGGGCATCAGCAAAGGCAGACAATGTGCCGATCATTTATACATTTTGTGTAGTACTTTTCTTACTCGGAGGCAAAATCAGCACTTTAACTGCCCAAATCATACAGATTTTACCAATGTAGCACTCTATGCACACATAGGCACACACCTTGCAGTTCTTCTATACACACTTAAGCTAAAACCCATTCTGTCACGTCAAAATTCTGCAAACCTATTACATATTCAGTGCGTCGGCATAAAAGCACTTTTTAATGCCACTAAAATGCACAAGTAGTTAGACTGAAGATGCAACCTGAATGAGTTTACAGTATGTACTCCACTTTATTAATTATTAGTAATGAGAAAGTGAGGACTACAAGAGTATTGGAAAATACTTTTTTCACTCTGAATGTAAAGAAGATTGTGTGACCATTGGCCAAAAATGACCACGAAGGGACTTGAACCCTCAATCTTCTGATCCGAAGTCAGACGCCTTATCCATTAGGCCACGCGGTCATCCGTTCACCTGAGATGATTTTTATCATGTAGGTGGTATGCATGGATGGAGAACATATTATTGAAAGGTATTCAGGTTTACATCCCATAGTGTTCTTTCAGCTCTTTTCGCTGGAAGCACTTTTTTGGAATCTATATATTGAGAATTTTATGAGTACGATATGCTTTTGTTTTCCTTTTTGCATACAAACCTCTTTCCTCGTGAGTTTAAAGCTCATTTGTGTGCTCTACATAGCTCTGGACGTTTCCAGATGTGGAGTGAAACTGTTTTGAAAGTAGTACAAATTGCTCCTTCCTGCATATGCTAATTTTTCACACTCACATAGGTTGTATCAATTTTATGAATCCTGGCTTGACCTATTCAAGTAGCTGAAAGCCTGTCACCACCTCTAGAAACAAGATTCACACCAATCCAATTCAAATCATTTTTTCCAAAGGAATATGTTCTAGCCGGTCAAAAATGCATCTCACAAAAATAGGCATTTAAAAATATACTTTACAGTTTCAGAACACTAACATGACTGTGAAGTGTACACAAGTAAAATGGGACTGTTTCAAAGTACCTAATAAACTTGTGAGAGGAAGCATGTAACAAATCTACCTAATTTTCTGGAAAAGAAAGAGGGAGGATTTTTGTTATCACCTCAGATGGGACTCGAACCCACAATCCCTGGTTTAGGAGACAAGTGCCTTATCCATTAGGCCACTGAGACACACATGCATAGCTCTTTTCTAGAGGCATTATTTAAATGTATTCTATGGTCAGACACCGGTGTGTGCACACAGGGCATTTCTCACTTCTCTCTATAAGTAAACTTCCCATTTTCATCCTCTTCCATCCCCGACTTTAACGCTCTCTTCTATGCTATAATGGAGACTTTGCAATTTTAGCAAGTGGAGAGAAATTGGAGAACCACTTTCGACTCCACACTTCTTCTTCACTTACTTCTTTTCTCAATATACTGGGCTTAGGAAATGGTATCAAGCCATCCTTATCATCAGCAGGACACGGAAAGAGGCACCAAGTCTCCTAACCAATTTCAACCACACTCTGCAACTTAACCATTGCACTACAAATTAGGCAACGGGGGCATCAGCAAAGGCAGCCAATGTGCCGATCTATTATACATTTTGTGTAGTACTTTTCTTACTCGGAGGCAAAATCAGCACTTTAACTGCCCAAATCATACAGATTTTACACATATAGCACTCTATGCACACATAGGCACACACCTTGCAGTTCTTCTACACACACTTAAGCTAAAAACCCATTGTGTCACGTCAAAATTCTGCAAACCTATTACATATTCAGTGCGTCGGCATAGAAGCACTTTTTAATGCCACTAAAATGCACAAGTAGTTAGACTGAAGATGCAACCTGAATGAGTTTACAGTATGTACTCCACTTTATTAATGATTAGTAATGAGAAAGTGAGGACTACAAGCGTATTGGAAAATACTTTTTCCACTCTGAATGTAAAGCAGAATGTGTGACCATTGGCCAAAAACGACCACGAAGGGACTCGAACCCTCAATCTTCTGATCCGAAGACAGACGCCTTATCCATTAGGCAACGCGGTCATCCGTTCACCTGAGATGATTTTTATCATCTAGGTGGTATCCATGGATGGAGAACATATTATTGAAAGGTATTCAGGTTTACATCCCATAGTGTTCTTTCAGCTCTTTTAGCTGGAAGCACTTTTTTGGAATCTACATATTGAGAATTTTATGAGTACGATATGCTTTTGTTTTCCTTTTTGCATACAAATCTCTTTCCTCATGATTTTAAAGCTAATTTGTATGCTCTACATAGCTCTGGACGTTTCCAGACGTGGAGTGAAACTGTTTTGAAAGTAGTACAAATTGCTCCTTCCTGCATATGCTAATTTTTCACACTCACATAGGCTGTATAAGTTTTATGAATCCTTGCTTGACCTATTCAAGTAGCTGAAAGCCTGTCACCACCTCTAGAAACAAGATTCACACCAATCCAATTCAAATCATTTTTTCCAAAGGAATATGTTCTGGCCGGTCGAAAATGCATCTCACAAAAATAGGCATTTAAAAATATACTTTGCAGTTTCAGAACACTAACATGACTGTGAAGTGTACACAAGTAAAATGGGACCGTTTCAAAGTACCTAATCCCTCATAAACTTCTGAGAGGAAGCATGTAATAAATCTACCTAATTTTCTGGAAAAGAAAGAGGGTGGATTTTTGTTATCACCTCAGATAGGACTCAAACCCACAATCCCTGGCTTAGGAGGCCAGTGCCTTATCCATTAGGCCACTGAGGCACACATGCATAGCTCTTTTCTAGAGACATTATTTAAATGTATTCTATGGTCAGACACCGGTGTGTGCACACAGGGCATTTCTCACTTCTCTCTATAAGTAAACTTCCCATTTTCATCCTCTTCCATCCCCGACTTTAACGCTCTCTTCTATGCTATAATGGAGACTTTGCAATTTTAGCAAGTGGAGAGAAATTGGAGAACCACTTTCGACTCCACACTTCTTCTTCACTTACTTCTTTTCTCAATATACTGCGCTTAGCAAATGGTATCAAGCCATCCTTATCATCGGCAGGACACGGAAAAAGGCACCAATTCTCCTAACCAAGTTCAACCACACTCTGCAACTTAACCATTGCACTACAAATTAGGCAACGGGGGCATCAGCAAAGGCAGCCAATGTGCCGATCCTTTATACATTTTGTGTAGTACTTTTCTTACTCGGAGGCAAAATCAGCACTTTAACTGCCCAAATCATACAGATTTTACACATGTAGCACTCTATGCACACATAGGCACACACCTTGCAGTTCTTCTACACACACTTAAGCTAAAACCCATTCTGTCACGTCAAAATTCTGCAAACCTATTACATAATCAGTGCGTCGGCATAGAAGCACTTTTTAATGCCACTAAAATGCACAAGTAGTTAGACTGCAGATGCAACCTGAATGAGTTTACAGTATGTACTCCACTTTATTAATGATTAGTAATGAGAAAGTGAGGACTACAAGAGTATTGGAAAATACTTTTTCCACTCAGAATGTAAAGCAGATTGTGTGACCATTGGCCAAAAACGACCACAAGGGACTTGAACCCTCAATCTTCTGATCTGAAGTCAGACGCCTTATCCATTAGGCCACGCGGTCATCCGTTCACCTGAGGTGATTTTTATCATGTAGGTCGTATGCATGGATGGAGAACATATTATTGAAAGGTATTCAGGTTTACATCCCATAGTGTTCTTTCAGCTCTTTTCGCTGGAAGCACTTTTTTGGAATCTATATATTGAGAATTTTATGAGTACGATATGCTTTTGTTTTCCTTTTTGCATACAAACCTCTTTCCTCATGAGTTTAAAGCTCATTTGTATGCTCTACATAGCTCTGGACGTTTCCAGACGTGGAGTGAAACTGTTTTGAAAGTAGTACAAATTGCTCCTTCCTGCATATGCTAATTTTTCACACTCACATAGGTTGTATAAGTTTTATGAATCCTGGCTTGACCTATTCAAGTAGCTGAAAGCCTGTCACCACCTCTAGAAACAAGATTCACACCAATCCAATTCAAATTATTTTTTCCAAAGGAATATTTTCTGGCCGGTCGAAAATGCATCTCACAAAAATAGGCATTTAAAAATATACTTTACAGTTTCAGAACACTAACATGACTGTGAAGTGTACACAAATAAATGGGACTGTTTCAAAGTACCTAATACCTCATAAACTTCTGAGAGGAAGCATGTAATAAATCTACCTAATTTTCTGAAAAAGAAAGAGGGAGGATTTTTGTTATCACCTCAGACTGGGACTCAAACCCACAATCCCTGGCTTAGGATGCCAGTGCCTTATCCATTAGGCCACTGAGACACACATGCATAGCGCTTTTCTAGAGGCATTATTTAAATGTATTCTATGGTCAGACACCGGTGTGTGCACACAGGGCATTTCTCACTTCTCTCTATAAGTAAACTTCCCATTTTCATCCTCTTCCATCCCCGACTTTAACGCTCTCTTCTATGCTATAATGGAGACTTTGCCATTTTAGCAAGTGGAGAGAAATTGGAGAACCACTTTCGACTCCACACTTCTTCTTCACTTACTTCTTTTCTCAATATACTGGGCTTAGCAAATGGTATCAAGCCATCCTTATCATCAGCAGGACACGGAAAGAGGCACCAAGTCTCCTAACCAAGTTCAACCACACTCTGCAACTTAACCATTGCACTACAAATTAGGCAACGGGGGCATCAGCAAAGGCTGCCAATGTGCCGATCCTTTATACATTTTGTGTATTACTTTTCTTACTCAGAGGCAAAATCAGCACTTTAACTGCCCAAATCATACAGATTTTACCAATGTAGCACTCTATGCACACATAGGCACACACCTTGCAGTTCTTCTACACACACTTAAGCTAAAACCCATTCTGTCACGTCAAAATTCTGCAAACCTATTACATATTCAGTGCGTCAGCATAGAAGCACTTTTTAATGCCACTAAAATGCACAAGTAGTTAGACTGAAGATGCAACCTGATTGAGTTTACAGTATGTACTCCACTTTATTAATGATTAGTAATGAGAAAGTGAGGACTACAAGAGTATTGGAAAATAATTTTTCCACTCTGAATGTAAAGCAGATTGTGTGACCATTGGCCAAAAACGACCACGAAGGGACTTGAACCCTCAATCTTCTGATCCGAAGTCAGACGCCTTATCCATTAGGCCACACGGTCATCCGTTCACCTGCGATGATTTTTAACATGTAGGTGGTATGCATGGATGGAGAACATATTATTGAAAGGTATTCAGGTTTACATCCCATAGTGTTCTTTCAGCTCTTTTCGCTGGAAGCACTTTTTTGGAATCTATATATTGAGAATTTTATGAGTACTATATGCTTTTGTTTTCCTTTTTGCATACAAACCTCTTTCCTCATGAGTTTAAAGCTCATTTGTGTGCTCTACATAGCTCTGGACGTTTCCAGACTTGGAGTGAAACTGTTTTGAAAGTAGTACAAATTGCTCCGTCCTGCATATGGTAATTTATCACACTCACATAGGTTGTATACGTTTTATGAATCCTGGCTTGACCTATTCAAGTAGCTGAAAGCCTGTCACCACCTCTAGAAACAAGATTCACACCAATCCAATTCATATCATTTTTTCCAAAGGAATATGTTCTGACCGGTCGAAAATGCATCTCACAAAAATAGGCATTTAAAAATCTACTTTGCAGTTTCAGAACACTACCATGACTGTGAAGTGTACACAAGTAAAATGGGACCGTTTCAAAGTACCTAATCCCTCATAAACTTCTGAGAGGAAGCATGTAATAAATCTACCTAATTTTCTGGAAAAGAAAGAGGGAGAATTTTTGTTATCACCTCAGATGGGACTTGAACCCACAATCCCTGGCTTAGGAGGCCAGTGCCTTATCCATTAGGCCACTGAAGCACACATGCATAGCTCTTTTCTAGAGGCATTATTTAAATGTATTCTATGGTCAGACACCGGTGTGTGCACACAGGGCATTTCTCACTTCTCTCTATAAGTAAACTTCCCATTTTCATCCTCTTCCATCCCCGACTTTAACGCTCTCTTCTATGCTATAATGGAGACTTTGCAATTTTAGCAAGTGGAGAGAAATTGGAGAACCACTTTCGACTCCACACTTCTTCTTCACTTACTTCTTTTCTCAATATACTGGGCTTAGAAAATGGTATCAAGCCATCCTTATCATCAGTAGGACACGGAAAGAGGCACTAAGTCTCCTAACCAAGTTCAACCACACTCTGCAACTTAACCATTGCACTACAAATTAGGCAACGGGGGCATCAGCAAAGGCAGCCAATGTGCCGATCCTTTATACATTTTGTGTAGTACTTTTCTTACTCGGAGGCAAAATCAGCACTTTAACTGCCCAAATCATACAGATTTTACACATGTAGCACTCTATGCACACATAGGCACACACCTTGCAGTTCTTCTACACACACTTAAGCTAAAACCCATTCTGTCACGTCAAAATTCTGAAAACCTATTACATATTCAGTGCGTCGGCATAGAAGCACTTTTTAATGCCACTAAAATGCACAAGTAGTTAGACTGAAGATGCAACCTGAATGAGTTTACAGTATGTACTCCACTTTATTAATGATTAGTAATGAGAAAGTGAGGACTACAAGCGTATTGGAAAATACTTTTTCCACTCTGAATGTAAAGCAGAATGTGTGACCATTGGCCAAAAACGACCACGAAGGGACTCGAACCCTCAATCTTCTGATCCGAAGACAGACGCCTTATCCATTAGGCAACGCGGTCATCCGTTCACCTGAGATGATTTTTATCATCTAGGTGGTATCCATGGATGGAGAACATATTATTGAAAGGTATTCAGGTTTACATCCCATAGTGTTCTTTCAGCTCTTTTAGCTGGAAGCACTTTTTTGGAATCTACATATTGAGAATTTTATGAGTACGATATGCTTTTGTTTTCCTTTTTGCATACAAATCTCTTTCCTCATGATTTTAAAGCTAATTTGTATGCTCTACATAGCTCTGGACGTTTCCAGACGTGGAGTGAAACTGTTTTGAAAGTAGTACAAATTGCTCCTTCCTGCATATGCTAATTTTTCACACTCACATAGGCTGTATAAGTTTTATGAATCCTGGCTTGACCTATTCAAGTAGCTGAAAGCCTGTCACCACCTCTAGAAACAAGATTCACACCAATCCAATTCAAATCATTTTTTCCAAAGGAATATGTTCTGGCCGGTCGAAAATGCATCTCACAAAAATAGGCATTTAAAAATATACTTTGCAGTTTCAGAACACTAACATGACTGTGAAGTGTACACAAGTAAAATGGGACCGTTTCAAAGTACCTAATCCCTCATAAACTTCTGAGAGGAAGCATGTAATAAATCTACCTAATTTTCTGGAAAAGAAAGAGGGTGGATTTTTGTTATCACCTCAGATAGGACTCAAACCCCAATCCCTGGC
>NC_140585.1:137585903-137595903 GCF_964204655.1 Triturus cristatus
AAAACCCATTCTGTCACTTCAAAATTCTGCAAACCTATTACATATTCAGTGCGTCGGCATAGAAGCACTTTTTAATGCCACTAAAATGCACAAGTAGTTAGACTGAAGATGCAACCTGAATGAGTTTACAGTATGTACTCCACTTTATTAATGATTAGTAATGAGAAAGTGAGGACTACAAGAGTATTGGAAAATACTTTTTCCACTCTGAATGTAAAGCAGATTGTGTGACCATTGGCCAAAAACAACCACGAAGGGACTCAAACCCTCAATCTTCTGATCCGAAGTCAGAAGCCTTATCGATTAGGCCACGCAGTCATCCGTTCACCTGAGATGATTTTTATCATGTAGGTGGTATGCATGGATGGAGAACATATTATTGAAAGGTATTCAGGTTTACATCCCATAGTGTTCTTTCAGCTCTTTTCGCTGGAAGCACTTTTTTGGAATCTATATATTGAGAATTTTATGAGTACGATATGCTTTTGTTTTCCTTTTTGTATACAAACCTCTTTCCTCATGAGTTTAAAGCTCATTTGTGTGCTCTACATAGCTCTGGACGTTTCCAGACGTGGAGTGAAACTGTTTTGAAAGTAGTACAAATTGCTCCTTCCTGCATATGCTAATTTTTCACACTCACATAGGTTGTATAAGTGTTATGAATCCTGGCTTGACCTATTCAAGTAGCTGAAAGCCTGTCACCACCTCTAGAAACAAGATTCACACCAATCCAATTCAAATCATTTTTTCCAAAGGAATATGTTCTGGCCGGTCGAAAAAGCATCTCACAAAAATAGGCATTTAAAAATCTACTTTGCAGTTTCAGAACACTAACATGACGGTGAAGTGTACACAAGTAAAATGGGACCGTTTCAAAGTACCTAATCCCTCATAAACTTCTGAGAGGAAGCATGTAATAAATCTACCTAATTTTCTGGAAAAGAAAGAGGAAGGATTTTTGTTATCACCTCAGATGGGACTTGAACCCACAATCCCTGGCTTAAGAGGCCAGTGCCTTATCCATTAGGCCACTGAGGCACACATGCATAGCTCTTTTCTATAGGCATTAATCAAATGTATTCTATGGTCCGACACCTGTGTGTGCACACAGGGCATTTCTCACTTCTCTCTATAAGTAAACTTCCCATTTTCATCCTCTTCCATCCCCGACTTTAACGCTCTCTTCTATGCTATAATGGAGACTTTGCAATTTTAGCAAGTGGAGAGAAATTGGAGAACCACTTTCGACTCCACACTTCTTCTTCACTTACTTCTTTTCTCAAAATACTGGGCTTAGAAAATGTTATCAAGCCATCCTTATCATCAGCAGGACACGGAAAGAGGCACCAAGTCTCCTAACCAAGTTCAACCACACTCTGCAACTTAACCATTGCACTACAAATTAGGCAACGGGGGCATCAGCAAAGGCAGCCAATGTGCCGATCCTTTATACATTTTGTGTAGTACTTTTCTTACTCTGAGGCAAAACCAGCACTTTAACTGCCCAAATCATACAGATTTTACACATGTAGCACTCTATGCACACATAGGCACACACCTTGCAGTTCTTCTACACACTTAAGCTAAAAACCCATTCTGTCACGTCAAAATTCTGCAAACCTATTACATATTCAGTGCGTCGGCATAGAAGCACTTTTTAATGCCACTAAAATGCACAAGTAGTTAGACTGAAGATGCAACCTGAATGAGTTTACAGTATGTACTCCACTTTATTATTGATTAGTAATGAGAAAGTGAGGACTACAAGAGTATTGGAAAATACTTTTTCCACTCTGAATGTGAAGCAGATTGTGTGACCATTGGCCGAAAACAACCACGAAGGGACTCGTACCCTCAATTTTCTGATCCGAAGTCAGACGCCTTATCCATTAGGCCACGCGGTCATCTGTTCCCCTGAGATGATTTTTATCATGTAGGTGGTATGCATGGATGGAGAACATATTATTGAAAGGTATTCAGGTTTACATCCCATAGTGTTCTTTCAGGTCTTTTCGCTGGAAGCACTTTTTTGGAATCTATATATTGAGAATTTTATGAGTATGATATGCTTTTGTTTTCCTTTTTGCATACAAACCTCTTTCCTCATGAGTTTAAAGCTCATTTGTATGCTCTACATAGCTCTGGACGTTTCCAGACGTGTAGTGAAACTGTTTTGAAAGTAGTACAAATTGCTCATTCCTGCATATGCTAATTTTTCACACTCACATAGGTTGTATAAGTTTTATGAATCCTGGCTTGACCTATTCAAGTAGCTGAAAGCCTGTCACCACCTCTAGAAACAAGATTCACACCAATCCAATTCATATCATTTTTTCCAAAGGAATATGTTCTGGCCGGTCGAAAATGCATCTCACAAAAATAGGCATTTAAAAATCTACTTTGCAGTTTCAGAACTGAGAGGAAGCATGTAATAAATCTACCTAATTTTCTGGAAAAGTAAGAGGGAGGATTTTTTTTATCACCTCAGATGGGACTCGAACCCACAATCCCTGGCTTAGGAGGCCAGTGCCTTATCCATTAGGCCACTGAGGTACACATGCTTAGCTCTATTCTATAGGCATTATTTAAATGTATTCTATGGTCAGACACCTGTGTGTGCTCACAGGGCATTTCTCACTTCTCTCTATAAGTAAACCTCCCATTTTCATCCTCTTCCATCCCCGACTTTAACGCTCTCTTCTATGCTATAATGGAGACTTTGCAATTTTAAGCAAGTGGAGAGAAATTGGAGAACCACTTTCGACTCCACACTTCTTCTTCACTTAATTCTTTTCTCAATATACTGGGCTTAGAAAATGTTATCAAGCCATCCTTATCATCAGCAGGACACGGAAAGAGGCACCAAGTCTCCTAACCAAGTTCAACCACACTCTGCAACTTAACCATTGCACTACATATTAGGCAACGGGGGCATCAGCAAAGGCAGCCAATGTGCCGATCCTTTATAGATTTTGTGTAGTACTTTTCTTACTCGGAGGCAAAATCAGCACTTTAACTGCCCAAATCATACAGATTTTACACATGTAGCACTCTATGCACACATAGGCACACACCTTGCAGTTCTTCTACACACACTTAAGCTAAAAACCCATTCTGTCACGTCAAAATTCTGCAAACCTATTACATATTCAGTGAATCGGCATAGAAGCACTTTTTAATGCCACTAAAATGCACAAGTAGTTAGACTGAAGATGCAACCTGAATGAGTTTACAGTATGTACTCCACTTTATTAATGATTAGTAATGAGAAAGTGAGGACTACAAGAGTATTGGAAAAGACTTTTTCCACTCTGAATGTAAAGCAGATTGTGTGACCATTGGCCAGAATTGACCACGAAGGGACTTGAACCCTCAATTTTCTGATCCGAAGTCAGATGCCTTATCCATTAGGCCACGCGGTCATCCGTTCACCTGAGATGATTTTTATCATGTAGGTGGTATGCACGGATGGAGAACATATTATTGAAAGGTATTCAGGTTTACATCCCATAGTGTTCTTTCAGCTCTTTTCGCTGGAAGCACTTTTTTGGAATCTATATATTGAGTATTTTATGAGTACGATATGCTTTTGTTTTCCTTTTTGCATACAAACCTCTTTCCTCATGAGTTTAAAGCTCATTTGTATGGTCTACATAGCTCTGGACGTTTCCAGACGTGGAGTGAAACTGTTTTGAAAGTAGGACAAATTGCTCCTTCCTGCATATGCTAATTTTTCACACTCACATAGGTTGTATAAGTTTTATGAATCCTGGCTTGACCTATTCAAGTAGCTGAAAGCCTGTCACCACCTCTAGAACAAGATTCACACCAATCCAATTCAAATCATTTTTTCCAAAGGAATATGTTCTGGCCGGTCGAAAATGCATCTCACAAAAATAGGCATTTAAAAATATACTTTGCAGTTTCAGAACACTAACATGACTGTGAAGTGTACACAAGTAAAATGGGACCGTTTCAAAGTACCTAATCCCTCATAAACTTCTGAGAGGAAGCATTTAATAAATCTACCTAGTTTTCTGGAAAAGAGAGAGGGAGGATTTTTTGTTATCACCTCAGATGGGACTTGAACCCACAATCCCTGGCTTAGGAGGTCAGTGCCTTATCCGTTAGGCACTGAGGAACACATGCATAGCTCTTTTCTA
The DNA here is from genome assembly GCF_964204655.1 of Triturus cristatus. Classification (NCBI taxonomy): domain Eukaryota; kingdom Metazoa; phylum Chordata; class Amphibia; order Caudata; family Salamandridae; genus Triturus; species Triturus cristatus. The sequence goes on from NC_140585.1 coordinate 137,590,067, forward strand.
GAGGCATTATTTAAATGTATTCTATGGTCAGACACCGGTGTGTGCACACAGGGCATTTCTCACTTCTCTCTATAAGTAAACTTCCCATTTTCATCCTCTTCCATCCCCGACTTTAACGCTCTCTTCTATGCTATAATGGAGACTTTGCAATTTTAGCAAGTGGAGAGAAATTGGAGAACCACTTTCGACTCCACACTTCTTCTTCACTTACTTCTTTTCTCAATATACTGGGCTTAGAAAATGGTAACAAGCCATCCTTCTCATCAGCAGGACACGGAAAGAGGCACCAAGTCTCCTATCCAAGTTCAACCACACTCTGCAACTTAACCATTGCACTACAAATTAGGCAACGGGGGCATCAGCAAAGGCAGCCAATGTGCTGATCCTTTATACATTTTGTGTAGTACTTTTCTTACTCGGAGGCAAAATCAGCACTTTAACTGCCCAAATCATACAAATTTTACACATGTAGCACTCTATGCACACATAGGCACATACCTTGCAGTTCTTCTACACACACTTAAGCTTAAAACCCATTCTGTCACTTCAAAATTCTGCAAACCTATTACATATTCAGTGCGTCGGCATAGAAGCACTTTTTAATGCCACTAAAATGCACAAGTAGTTAGACTGAAGATGCAACCTGAATGAGTTTACAGTATGTACTCCACTTTATTAATGATTAGTAATGAGAAAGTGAGGACTACAAGAGTATTGGAAAATACTTTTTCCACTCTGAATGTAAAGCAGATTGTGTGACCATTGGCCAAAAACAACCACGAAGGGACTCAAACCCTCAATCTTCTGATCCGAAGTCAGTAGCCTTATCGATTAGGCCACGCAGTCATCCGTTCACCTGAGATGATTTTTATCATGTAGGTGGTATGCATGGATGGAGAACATATTATTGAAAGGTATTCAGGTTTACATCCCATAGTGTTCTTTCAGCTCTTTTCGCTGGAAGCACTTTTTTGGAATCTATATATTGAGAATTTTATGAGTACGATATGCTTTTGTTTTCCTTTTTGTATACAAACCTCTTTCCTCATGAGTTTAAAGCTCATTTGTGTGCTCTACATAGCTCTGGACGTTTCCAGACGTGGAGTGAAACTGTTTTGAAAGTAGTACAAATTGCTCCTTCCTGCATATGCTAATTTTTCACACTCACATAGGTTGTATAAGTGTTATGAATCCTGGCTTGACCTATTCAAGTAGCTGAAAGCCTGTCACCACCTCTAGAAACAAGATTCACACCAATCCAATTCAAATCATTTTTTCCAAAGGAATATGTTCTGGCCGGTCGAAAATGCATCTCACAAAAATAGGCATTTAAAAATCTACTTTGCAGTTTCAGAACACTAACATGACGGTGAAGTGTACACAAGTAAAATGGGACCGTTTCAAAGTACCTAATCCCTCATAAACTTCTGAGAGGAAGCATGTAATAAATCTACCTAATTTTCTGGAAAAGAAAGAGGAAGGATTTTTGTTATCACCTCAGATGGGACTTGAACCCACAATCCCTGGCTTAAGAGGCCAGTGCCTTATCCATTAGGCCACTGAGGCACACATGCATAGCTCTTTTCTATAGGCATTAATCAAATGTATTCTATGGTCCGACACCTGTGTGTGCACACAGGGCATTTCTCACTTCTCTCTATAAGTAAACTTCCCATTTTCATCCTCTTCCATCCCCGACTTTAACGCTCTCTTCTATGCTATAATGGAGACTTTGCAATTTTAGCAAGTGGAGAGAAATTGGAGAACCACTTTCGACTCCACACTTCTTCTTCACTTACTTCTTTTCTCAAAATACTGGGCTTAGAAAATGTTATCAAGCCATCCTTATCATCAGCAGGACACGGAAAGAGGCACCAAGTCTCCTAACCAAGTTCAACCACACTCTGCAACTTAACCATTGCACTACAAATTAGGCAACGGGGGCATCAGCAAAGGCAGCCAATGTGCCGATCCTTTATACATTTTGTGTAGTACTTTTCTTACTCTGAGGCAAAACCAGCACTTTAACTGCCCAAATCATACAGATTTTACACATGTAGCACTCTATGCACACATAGGCACACACCTTGCAGTTCTTCTACACACTTAAGCTAAAAACCCATTCTGTCACGTCAAAATTCTGCAAACCTATTACATATTCAGTGCGTCGGCATAGAAGCACTTTTTAATGCCACTAAAATGCACAAGTAGTTAGACTGAAGATGCAACCTGAATGAGTTTACAGTATGTACTCCACTTTATTATTGATTAGTAATGAGAAAGTGAGGACTACAAGAGTATTGGAAAATACTTTTTCCACTCTGAATGTGAAGCAGATTGTGTGACCTTTGGCCAGAATTGACCACGAAGGGACTTGAACCCTCAATCTTCTGATCCGAAATCAGACGCCTTATCCATTAGGCCACGCGGTCATCCGTTCACCTGAGATGATTTTTATCATGTAGGTGGTATGCACGGATGGAGAACATATTATTGAAAGGTATTCAGGTTTACATCCCATAGTGTTCTTTCAGCTCTTTTCGCTGGAAGCACTTTTTTGGAATCTATATATTGAGTATTTTATGAGTACGATATGCTTTTGTTTTCCTTTTTGCATACAAACCTCTTTCCTCATGAGTTTAAAGCTCATTTGTATGGTCTACATAGCTCTGGACGTTTCCAGACATGGAGTGAAACTGTTTTGAAAGTAGGACAAATTGCTCCTTCCTGCATATGCTAATTTTTCACACTCACATAGGTTGTATAAGTTTTATGAATCCTGGCTTGACCTATTCAAGTAGCTGAAAGCCTGTCACCACCTCTAGAACAAGATTCACACCAATCCAATTCAAATCATTTTTTCCAAAGGAATATGTTCTGGCCGGTCGAAAACGCATCTCACAACAATAGGCATTTAAAAATATACTTTGCAGTTTCAGAACACTAACATGACTGTGAAGTGTACACAAGTAAAATGGGACCGTTTCAAAGTACCTAATCCCTCATAAACTTCTGAGAGGAAGCATTTAATAAATCTACCTAGTTTTCTGGAAAAGAGAGAGGGAGGATTTTTTGTTATCACCTCAGATGGGACTTGAACCCACAATCCCTGGCTTAGGAGGTCAGTGCCTTATCCGTTAGGCACTGAGGAACACATGCATAGCTCTTTTCTAGAGACATTATTTAAATGTATTCTATGGTCAGACACCGGTGTGTGCACACAGGGCATTTCTCACTTCTCTCTATAAGTAAACTTCCCATTTTCATCCTCTTCCATCCCCGACTTTAACGCTCTCTTCTATGCTATAATGGAGACTTTGCAATTTTAGCAAGTGGAGAGAAATTGGAGAACCACTTTCGACTCCACACTTCTTCTTCACTTACTTCTTTTCTCAATATACTGGGCTTAGAAAATGGTAACAAGCCATCCTTCTCATCAGCAGGACACGGAAAGAGGCACCAAGTCTCCTATCCAAGTTCAACCACACTCTGCAACTTAACCATTGCACTACAAATTAGGCAACGGGGGCATCAGCAAAGGCAGCCAATGTGCTGATCCTTTATACATTTTGTGTAGTACTTTTCTTACTCGGAGGCAAAATCAGCACTTTAACTGCCCAAATCATACAAATTTTACACATGTAGCACTCTATGCACACATAGGCACATACCTTGCAGTTCTTCTACACACACTTAAGCTTAAAACCCATTCTGTCACTTCAAAATTCTGCAAACCTATTACATATTCAGTGCGTCGGCATAGAAGCACTTTTTAATGCCACTAAAATGCACAAGTAGTTAGACTGAAGATGCAACCTGAATGAGTTTACAGTATGTACTCCACTTTATTAATGATTAGTAATGAGAAAGTGAGGACTACAAGAGTATTGGAAAATACTTTTTCCACTCTGAATGTAAAGCAGATTGTGTGACCATTGGCCAAAAACAACCACGAAGGGACTCAAACCCTCAATCTTCTGATCCGAAGTCAGTAGCCTTATCGATTAGGCCACGCAGTCATCCGTTCACCTGAGATGATTTTTATCATGTAGGTGGTATGCATGGATGGAGAACATATTATTGAAAGGTATTCAGGTTTACATCCCATAGTGTTCTTTCAGCTCTTTTCGCTGGAAGCACTTTTTTGGAATCTATATATTGAGAATTTTATGAGTACGATATGCTTTTGTTTTCCTTTTTGTATACAAACCTCTTTCCTCATGAGTTTAAAGCTCATTTGTGTGCTCTACATAGCTCTGGACGTTTCCAGACGTGGAGTGAAACTGTTTTGAAAGTAGTACAAATTGCTCCTTCCTGCATATGCTAATTTTTCACACTCACATAGGTTGTATAAGTGTTATGAATCCTGGCTTGACCTATTCAAGTAGCTGAAAGCCTGTCACCACCTCTAGAAACAAGATTCACACCAATCCAATTCAAATCATTTTTTCCAAAGGAATATGTTCTGGCCGGTCGAAAATGCATCTCACAAAAATAGGCATTTAAAAATCTACTTTGCAGTTTCAGAACACTAACATGACGGTGAAGTGTACACAAGTAAAATGGGACCGTTTCAAAGTACCTAATCCCTCATAAACTTCTGAGAGGAAGCATGTAATAAATCTACCTAATTTTCTGGAAAAGAAAGATGAAGGATTTTTGTTATCACCTCAGATGGGACTTGAACCCACAATCCCTGGCTTAAGAGGCCAGTGCCTTATCCATTAGGCCACTGAGGCACACATGCATAGCTCTTTTCTATAGGCATTAATCAAATGTATTCTATGGTCCGACACCTGTGTGTGCACACAGGGCATTTCTCACTTCTCTCTATAAGTAAACTTCCCATTTTCATCCTCTTCCATCCCCGACTTTAACGCTCTCTTCTATGCTATAATGGAGACTTTGCAATTTTAGCAAGTGGAGAGAAATTGGAGAACCACTTTCGACTCCACACTTCTTCTTCACTTACTTCTTTTCTCAAAATACTGGGCTTAGAAAATGTTATCAAGCCATCCTTATCATCAGCAGGACACGGAAAGAGGCACCAAGTCTCCTAACCAAGTTCAACCACACTCTGCAACTTAACCATTGCACTACAAATTAGGCAACGGGGGCATCAGCAAAGGCAGCCAATGTGCCGATCCTTTATACATTTTGTGTAGTACTTTTCTTACTCTGAGGCAAAACCAGCACTTTAACTGCCCAAATCATACAGATTTTACACATGTAGCACTCTATGCACACATAGGCACACACCTTGCAGTTCTTCTACACACTTAAGCTAAAAACCCATTCTGTCACGTCAAAATTCTGCAAACCTATTACATATTCAGTGCGTCGGCATAGAAGCACTTTTTAATGCCACTAAAATGCACAAGTAGTTAGACTGAAGATGCAACCTGAATGAGTTTACAGTATGTACTCCACTTTATTATTGATTAGTAATGAGAAAGTGAGGACTACAAGAGTATTGGAAAATACTTTTTCCACTCTGAATGTGAAGCAGATTGTGTGACCTTTGGCCAGAATTGACCACGAAGGGACTTGAACCCTCAATCTTCTGATCCGAAATCAGACGCCTTATCCATTAGGCCACGCGGTCATCCGTTCACCTGAGATGATTTTTATCATGTAGGTGGTATGCACGGATGGAGAACATATTATTGAAAGGTATTCAGGTTTACATCCCATAGTGTTCTTTCAGCTCTTTTCGCTGGAAGCACTTTTTTGGAATCTATATATTGAGTATTTTATGAGTACGATATGCTTTTGTTTTCCTTTTTGCATACAAACCTCTTTCCTCATGAGTTTAAAGCTCATTTGTATGGTCTACA
>NC_140585.1:137605903-137613403 GCF_964204655.1 Triturus cristatus
TGAGGCACACATGCATAGCTCTTTTCTAGAGGCATTATTTAAATGTATTCTATGGTCAGACACCGGTGTGTTCACACAGGGCATTTCTCACTTCTCTCTATAAGTAAACTTCCCATTTTCATCCTCTTCCATCCCCGACTTTAACGCTCTCTTCTATGCTATAATGGAGACTTTGCAATTTTAGCAAGTGGAGAGAAATTGGAGAACCACTTTCGACTCCACACTTCTTCTTCACTTACTTCTTTTCTCAATATACTGGGCTTAGAAAATGGTATCAAGCCATCCTTATCATCAGCAGGACACGGAAAGAGGCACCAAGTCTCCTAACCAAGTTCAACCACACTCTGCAACTTAACCATTTCACTACAAATTAGGCAACGGGGGCATCAGCAAAGGCAGCCAATGTGCCGATCCTTTATACATTTTTTGTAGTACTTTTCTTACTCGGAGGCAAAATCAGCGCTTTAACTGCCCAAATCATACAGACTTTACACATGTAGCACTCTATGCACACATAGGCACACACCTTGCAGTTCTTCTACACACACTTAAACTAAAAACCCATTCTGTCACGTCAAAATTCTGCAAACCTATTACATAATCAGTGCGTCGGCATAGAAGCACTTTTTAATGCCACTAAAATGCACAAGTAGTTAGACTGAAGATGCAACCTGATTGAGTTTACAGTATGTACTCCACTTTATTAATGATTAGTAATGAGAAAGTGAGGACTACAAGAGTATTGGAAAATAATTTTTCCACTCTGAATGTAAAGCAGATTGTGTGACCATTGGCCAAAAATGACCACGAAGGGACTTGAACCCTCAATCTTCTGATCCGAAGTCAGACGCCTTATCCATTAGGCCACGCGGTCATCCATTCACCTGCGATGATTTTTATCATGTAGGTGGTATGCATGGATGGAGAACATATTATTGAAAGGTATTCAGGTTTACATCCCATAGTGTTCTTTTAGCTGGAAGCACTTTTTTGGAATCTATATATTGAGAATTTTATGAGTACTATATGCTTTTGTTTTCCTTTTTGCATACAAACCTCTTTCCTCATGAGTTTAAAGCTCATTTGTGTGCTCTACATAGCTCTGGACGTTTCCAGACGTGACCTATTCAAGTAGCTGAAAGCCTGTCACCACCTCTAGAAACAAGATTCACACCAATCCAATTCATATCATTTTTTCCAAAGGAATATGTTCTGGCCGGTCGAAAATGCATCTCACAAAAATAGGCATTTAAAAATCTACTTTGCAGTTTCAGAACACTAACATGACGGTGAAGTGTACACAAGTAAAATGGGACCGTTTCAAAGTACCTAATCCCTCATAAACTTCTGAGAGGAAGCATGTAATAAATCTACCTAATTTTCTGGAAAAGAAAGAGGAAGGATTTTTGTTATCACCTCAGATGGGACTTGAACCCACAATCCCTGGCTTAAGAGGCCAGTGCCTTATCCATTAGGCCACTGAGGCACACATGCATAGCTCTTTTCTATAGGCATTAATCAAATGTATTCTATGGTCCGACACCTGTGTGTGCACACAGGGCATTTCTCACTTCTCTCTATAAGTAAACTTCCCATTTTCATCCTCTTCCATCCCCGACTTTAACGCTCTCTTCTATGCTATAATGGAGACTTTGCAATTTTAGCAAGTGGAGAGAAATTGGAGAACCACTTTCGACTCCACACTTCTTCTTCACTTACTTCTTTTCTCAAAATACTGGGCTTAGAAAATGTTATCAAGCCATCCTTATCATCAGCAGGACACGGAAAGAGGCACCAAGTCTCCTAACCAAGTTCAACCACACTCTGCAACTTAACCATTGCACTACAAATTAGGCAACGGGGGCATCAGCAAAGGCAGCCAATGTGCCGATCCTTTATACATTTTGTGTAGTACTTTTCTTACTCTGAGGCAAAACCAGCACTTTAACTGCCCAAATCATACAGATTTTACACATGTAGCACTCTATGCACACATAGGCACACACCTTGCAGTTCTTCTACACACTTAAGCTAAAAACCCATTCTGTCACGTCAAAATTCTGCAAACCTATTACATATTCAGTGCGTCGGCATAGAAGCACTTTTTAATGCCACTAAAATGCACAAGTAGTTAGACTGAAGATGCAACCTGAATGAGTTTACAGTATGTACTCCACTTTATTATTGATTAGTAATGAGAAAGTGAGGACTACAAGAGTATTGGAAAATACTTTTTCCACTCTGAATGTGAAGCAGATTGTGTGACCATTGGCCGAAAACAACCACGAAGGGACTCGTACCCTCAATTTTCTGATCCGAAGTCAGACGCCTTATCCATTAGGCCACGCGGTCATCTGTTCCCCTGAGATGATTTTTATCATGTAGGTGGTATGCATGGATGGAGAACATATTATTGAAAGGTATTCAGGTTTACATCCCATAGTGTTCTTTCAGGTCTTTTCGCTGGAAGCACTTTTTTGGAATCTATATATTGAGAATTTTATGAGTATGATATGCTTTTGTTTTCCTTTTTGCATACAAACCTCTTTCCTCATGAGTTTAAAGCTCATTTGTATGCTCTACATAGCTCTGGACGTTTCCAGACGTGTAGTGAAACTGTTTTGAAAGTAGTACAAATTGCTCATTCCTGCATATGCTAATTTTTCACACTCACATAGGTTGTATAAGTTTTATGAATCCTGGCTTGACCTATTCAAGTAGCTGAAAGCCTGTCACCACCTCTAGAAACAAGATTCACACCAATCCAATTCATATCATTTTTTCCAAAGGAATATGTTCTGGCCGGTCGAAAATGCATCTCACAAAAATAGGCATTTAAAAATCTACTTTGCAGTTTCAGAACTGAGAGGAAGCATGTAATAAATCTACCTAATTTTCTGGAAAAGAAAGAGGGAGGATTTTTTTTATCACCTCAGATGGGACTCGAACCCACAATCCCTGGCTTAGGAGGCCAGTGCCTTATCCATTAGGCCACTGAGGTACACATGCTTAGCTCTATTCTATAGGCATTATTTAAATGTATTCTATGGTCAGACACCTGTGTGTGCTCACAGGGCATTTCTCACTTCTCTCTATAAGTAAACCTCCCATTTTCATCCTCTTCCATCCCCGACTTTAACGCTCTCTTCTATGCTATAATGGAGACTTTGCAATTTTAAGCAAGTGGAGAGAAATTGGAGAACCACTTTCGACTCCACACTTCTTCTTCACTTAATTCTTTTCTCAATATACTGGGCTTAGAAAATGTTATCAAGCCATCCTTATCATCAGCAGGACACGGAAAGAGGCACCAAGTCTCCTAACCAAGTTCAACCACACTCTGCAACTTAACCATTGCACTACATATTAGGCAACGGGGGCATCAGCAAAGGCAGCCAATGTGCCGATCCTTTATAGATTTTGTGTAGTACTTTTCTTACTCGGAGGCAAAATCAGCACTTTAACTGCCCAAATCATACAGATTTTACACATGTAGCACTCTATGCACACATAGGCACACACCTTGCAGTTCTTCTACACACACTTAAGCTAAAAACCCATTCTGTCACGTCAAAATTCTGCAAACCTATTACATATTCAGTGAATCGGCATAGAAGCACTTTTTAATGCCACTAAAATGCACAAGTAGTTAGACTGAAGATGCAACCTGAATGAGTTTACAGTATGTACTCCACTTTATTAATGATTAGTAATGAGAAAGTGAGGACTACAAGAGTATTGGAAAAGACTTTTTCCACTCTGAATGTATAGCAGATTGTGTGACCTTTGGCCAGAATTGACCACGAAGGGACTTGAACCCTCAATCTTCTGATCCGAAATCAGACGCCTTATCCATTAGGCCACGCGGTCATCCGTTCACCTGAGATGATTTTTATCATGTAGGTGGTATGCACGGATGGAGAACATATTATTGAAAGGTATTCAGGTTTACATCCCATAGTGTTCTTTCAGCTCTTTTCGCTGGAAGCACTTTTTTGGAATCTATATATTGAGTATTTTATGAGTACGATATGCTTTTGTTTTCCTTTTTGCATACAAACCTCTTTCCTCATGAGTTTAAAGCTCATTTGTATGGTCTACATAGCTCTGGACGTTTCCAGACGTGGAGTGAAACTGTTTTGAAAGTAGGACAAATTGCTCCTTCCTGCATATGCTAATTTTTCACACTCACATAGGTTGTATAAGTTTTATGAATCCTGGCTTGACCTATTCAAGTAGCTGAAAGCCTGTCACCACCTCTAGAACAAGATTCACACCAATCCAATTCAAATCATTTTTTCCAAAGGAATATGTTCTGGCCGGTCGAAAACGCATCTCACAAAAATAGGCATTTAAAAATATACTTTGCAGTTTCAGAACACTAACATGACTGTGAAGTGTACACAAGTAAAATGGGACCGTTTCAAAGTACCTAATCCCTCATAAACTTCTGAGAGGAAGCATTTAATAAATCTACCTAGTTTTCTGGAAAAGAGAGAGGGAGGATTTTTTGTTATCACCTCAGATGGGACTTGAACCCACAATCCCTGGCTTAGGAGGTCAGTGCCTTATCCGTTAGGCACTGAGGAACACATGCATAGCTCTTTTCTAGAGACATTATTTAAATGTATTCTATGGTCAGACACCGGTGTGTGCACACAGGGCATTTCTCACTTCTCTCTATAAGTAAACTTCCCATTTTCATCCTCTTCCATCCCCGACTTTAACGCTCTCTTCTATGCTATAATGGAGACTTTGCAATTTTAGCAAGTGGAGAGAAATTGGAGAACCACTTTCGACTTCACACTTCTTCTTCACTTACTTCTTTTCTCAATATACTGGGCTTAGCAAATGGTATCAAGCCATCCTTATCATCGGCAGGACACGGAAAAAGGCACCAATTCTCCTAACCAAGTTCAACCACACTCTGCAACTTAACCATTGCACTACAAATTAGGCAACGGGGGCATCAGCAAAGGCAGCCAATGTGCCGATCCTTTATACATTTTGTGTAGTACTTTTCTTACTCGGAGGCAAAATCAGCACTTTAACTGCCCAAATCATACAGATTTTACACATGTAGCACTCTATGCACACATAGGCACACACCTTGCAGTTCTTCTACACACACTTAAGCTAAAACCCATTGTGTCACGTCAAAATTCTGCAAACCTATTACATATTCAGTGCGTCGGCATAGAAGCACTTTTTAATGCCACTAAAATGCACAAGTAGTTAGACTGCAGATGCAACCTGAATGAGTTTACAGTATGTACTCCACTTTATTAATGATTAGTAATGAGAAAGTGAGGACTACAAGAGTATTGGAAAATACTTTTTCCACTCAGAATGTAAAGCAGATTGTGTGACCATTGGCCAAAAACGACCACAAGGGACTTGAACCCTCAATCTTCTGATCTGAAGTCAGACGCCTTATCCATTAGGCCACGCGGTCATCCGTTCACCTGAGGTGATTTTTATCATGTAGGTGGTATGCATGGATGGAGAACATATTATTGAAAGGTATTCAGGTTTACATCCCATAGTGTTCTTTCAGCTCTTTTCGCTGGAAGCACTTTTTTGGAATCTATATATTGAGAATTTTATGAGTACGATATGCTTTTGTTTTCCTTTTTGCATACAAACCTCTTTCCTCATGAGTTTAAAGCTCATTTGTATGCTCTACATAGCTCTGGACGTTTCCAGACGTGGAGTGAAACTGTTTTGAAAGTAGTACAAATTGCTCCTTCCTGCATATGCTAATTTTTCACACTCACATAGGTTGTATAAGTTTTATGAATCCTGGCTTGACCTATTCAAGTAGCTGAAAGCCTGTCACCACCTCTAGAAACAAGATTCACACCAATCCAATTCAAATAATTTTTTCCAAAGGAATATTTTCTGGCCGGTCGAAAATGCATCTCACAAAAATAGGCATTTAAAAATATACTTTACAGTTTCAGAACACTAACATGACTGTGAAGTGTACACAAATAAATGGGACTGTTTCAAAGTACCTAATACCTCATAAACTTCTGAGAGGAAGCATGTAATAAATCTACCTAATTTTCTGAAAAAGAAAGAGGGAGGATTTTTGTTATCACCTCAGACTGGGACTCAAACCCACAATCCCTGGCTTAGGATGCCAGTGCCTTATCCATTAGGCCACTGAGACACACATGCATAGCGCTTTTCTAGAGGCATTATTTAAATGTATTCTATGGTCAGACACCGGTGTGTGCACACAGGGCATTTCTCACTTCTCTCTATAAGTAAACTTCCCATTTTCATCCTCTTCCATCCCCGACTTTAACGCTCTCTTCTATGCTATAATGGAGACTTTGCCATTTTAGCAAGTGGAGAGAAATTGGAGAACCACTTTCGACTCCACACTTCTTCTTCACTTACTTCTTTTCTCAATATACTGGGCTTAGCAAATGGTATCAAGCCATCCTTATCATCGGCAGGACACGGAAAAAGGCACCAATTCTCCTAACCAAGTTCAACCACACTCTGCAACTTAACCATTGCACTACAAATTAGGCAACGGGGGCATCAGCAAAGGCAGCCAATGTGCCGATCCTTTATACATTTTGTGTAGTACTTTTCTTACTCGGAGGCAAAATCAGCACTTTAACTGCCCAAATCATACAGATTTTACACATGTAGCACTCTATGCACACATAGGCACACACCTTGCAGTTCTTCTACACACACTTAAGCTAAAACCCATTGTGTCACGTCAAAATTCTGCAAACCTATTACATATTCAGTGCGTCGGCATAGAAGCACTTTTTAATGCCACTAAAATGCACAAGTAGTTAGACTGCAGATGCAACCTGAATGAGTTTACAGTATGTACTCCACTTTATTAATGATTAGTAATGAGAAAGTGAGGACTACAAGAGTATTGGAAAATACTTTTTCCACTCAGAATGTAAAGCAGATTGTGTGACCATTGGCCAAAAACGACCACAAGGGACTTGAACCCTCAATCTTCTGATCTGAAGTCAGACGCCTTATCCATTAGGCCACGCGGTCATCCGTTCACCTGAGGTGATTTTTATCATGTAGGTGGTATGCATGGATGGAGAACATATTATTGAAAGGTATTCAGGTTTACATCCCATAGTGTTCTTTCAGCTCTTTTCGCTGGAAGCACTTTTTTGGAATCTATATATTGAGAATTTTATGAGTACGATATGCTTTTGTTTTCCTTTTTGCATACAAACCTCTTTCCTCATGAGTTTAAAGCTCATTTGTATGCTCTACATAGCTCTGGACGTTTCCAGACGTGGAGTGAAACTGTTTTGAAAGTAGTACAAATTGCTCCTTCCTGCATATGCTAATTTTTCACACTCACATAGGTTGTATAAGTTTTATGAATCCTGGCTTGACCTATTCAAGTAGCTGAAAGCCTGTCACCACCTCTAGAAACAAGATTCACACCAATCCAATTCAAATAATTTTTTCCAAAGGAATATTTTCTGGCCGGTCGAA
>NC_140585.1:137618403-137625903 GCF_964204655.1 Triturus cristatus
TATCCATGAGGCCACTGAGGCACACATGCATAGCTCTTTTCTAGAGGCATTATTTAAATGTATTCTATGGTCAGACACCGGTGTGTGCACACAGGGCATTTCTCACTTCTCTCTATAAGTAAACTTCCCATTTTCATCCTCTTCCATCCCCGACTTTAACGCTCTCTTCTATGCTATAATGGAGACTTTGCAATTTTAGCAAGTGGAGAGAAATTGGAGAACCACTTTCGACTCCACACTTCTTCTTCACTTACTTCTTTTCTCAATATACTGGGCTTAGAAAATGGTATCAAGCCATCCTTATCATCAGCAGGACACGGAAAGAGGCACCAAGTCTCCTAACCAAGTTCAACCACACTCTGCAACTTAACCATTTCACTACAAATTAGGCAACGGGGGCATCAGCAAAGGCAGCCAATGTGCCGATCCTTTATACATTTTTTGTAGTACTTTTCTTACTCGGAGGCAAAATCAGCGCTTTAACTGCCCAAATCATACAGACTTTACACATGTAGCACTCTATGCACACATAGGCACACACCTTGCAGTTCTTCTACACACACTTAAACTAAAAACCCATTCTGTCACGTCAAAATTCTGCAAACCTATTACATAATCAGTGCGTCGGCATAGAAGCACTTTTTAATGCCACTAAAATGCACAAGTAGTTAGACTGAAGATGCAACCTGATTGAGTTTACAGTATGTGCTCCACTTTATTAATGATTAGTAATGAGAAAGTGAGGACTACAAGAGTATTGGAAAATAATTTTTCCACTCTGAATGTAAAGCAGATTGTGTGACCATTGGCCAAAAATGACCACGAAGGGACTTGAACCCTCAATCTTCTGATCCGAAGTCAGACGCCTTATCCATTAGGCCACGCGGTCATCCATTCACCTGCAATGATTTTTATCATGTAGGTGGTATGCATGGATGGAGAACATATTATTGAAAGGTATTCAGGTTTACATCCCATAGTGTTCTTTCAGCTGGAAGCACTTTTTTGGAATCTATATATTGAGAATTTTATGAGTACTATATGCTTTTGTTTTCCTTTTTGCATACAAACCTCTTTCCTCATGAGTTTAAAGCTCATTTGTGTGCTCTACATAGCTCTGGACGTTTCCAGACGTGACCTATTCAAGTAGCTGAAAGCCTGTCACCACCTCTAGAAACAAGATTCACACCAATCCAATTCATATAATTTTTTCCAAAGGAATATGTTCTGGCCGGTCGAAAATGCATCTCACAAAAATAGGCATTTAAAAATCTACTTTGCAGTTTCAGAACACTAACATGACGGTGAAGTGTACACAAGTAAAATTGGACCGTTTCAAAGTACCTAATCCCTCATAAACTTCTGAGAGGAAGCATGTAATAAATCTACCTAATTTTCTGGAAAAGAAAGAGGAAGGATTTTTGTTATCACCTCAGATGGGACTTGAACCCACAATCCCTGGCTTAAGAGGCCAGTGCCTTATCCATTATGCCACTGAGGCACACATGAATAGCTCTTTTCTATAGGCATTAATCAAATGTATTCTATGGTCCGACACCTGTGTGTGCACACAGGGCATTTCTCACTTCTCTCTATAAGTAAACTTCCCATTTTCATCCTCTTCCATCCCCGACTTTAACGCTCTCTTCTATGCTATAATGGAGACTTTGCAATTTTAGCAAGTGGAGAGAAATTGGAGAACCACTTTCGACTCCACACTTCTTCTTCACTTACTTCTTTTCTCAAAATACTGGGCTTAGAAAATGTTATCAAGCCATCCTTATCATCAGCAGGACACGGAAAGAGGCACCAAGTCTCCTAACCAAGTTCAACCACACTCTGAAACTTAACCATTGCACTACAAATTAGGCAACGGGGGCATCAGCAAAGGCAGCCAATGTGCCGATCCTTTATACATTTTGTGTAGTACTTTTCTTACTCTGAGGCAAAACCAGCACTTTAACTGCCCAAATCATACAGATTTTACACATGTAGCACTCTATGCACACATAGGCACACACCTTGCAGTTCTTCTACACACTTAAGCTAAAAACCCATTCTGTCACGTCAAAATTCTGCAAACCTATTACATATTCAGTGCGTCGGCATAGAAGCACTTTTTAATGCCACTAAAATGCACAAGTAGTTAGACTGAAGATGCAACCTGAATGAGTTTACAGTATGTACTCCACTTTATTATTGATTAGTAATGAGAAAGTGAGGACTACAAGAGTATTGGAAAATACTTTTTCCACTCTGAATGTGAAGCAGATTGTGTGACCTTTGGCCAGAATTGACCACGAAGGGACTTGAACCCTCAATCTTCTGATCCGAAATCAGACGCCTTATCCATTAGGCCACGCGGTCATCCGTTCACCTGAGATGATTTTTATCATGTAGGTGGTATGCACGGATGGAGAACATATTATTGAAAGGTATTCAGGTTTACATCCCATAGTGTTCTTTCAGCTCTTTTCGCTGGAAGCACTTTTTTGGAATCTATATATTGAGTATTTTATGAGTACGATATGCTTTTGTTTTCCTTTTTGCATACAAACCTCTTTCCTCATGAGTTTAAAGCTCATTTGTATGGTCTACATAGCTCTGGACGTTTCCAGACATGGAGTGAAACTGTTTTGAAAGTAGGACAAATTGCTCCTTCCTGCATATGCTAATTTTTCACACTCACATAGGTTGTATAAGTTTTATGAATCCTGGCTTGACCTATTCAAGTAGCTGAAAGCCTGTCACCACCTCTAGAACAAGATTCACACCAATCCAATTCAAATCATTTTTTCCAAAGGAATATGTTCTGGCCGGTCGAAAACGCATCTCACAAAAATAGGCATTTAAAAATATACTTTGCAGTTTCAGAACACTAACATGACTGTGAAGTGTACACAAGTAAAATGGGACCGTTTCAAAGTACCTAATCCCTCATAAACTTCTGAGAGGAAGCATTTAATAAATCTACCTAGTTTTCTGGAAAAGAGAGAGGGAGGATTTTTTGTTATCACCTCAGATGGGACTTGAACCCACAATCCCTGGCTTAGGAGGTCAGTGCCTTATCCGTTAGGCACTGAGGAACACATGCATAGCTCTTTTCTAGAGACATTATTTAAATGTATTCTATGGTCAGACACCGGTGTGTGCACACAGGGCATTTCTCACTTCTCTCTATAAGTAAACTTCCCATTTTCATCCTCTTCCATCCCCGACTTTAACGCTCTCTTCTATGCTATAATGGAGACTTTGCAATTTTAGCAAGTGGAGAGAAATTGGAGAACCACTTTCGACTCCACACTTCTTCTTCACTTACTTCTTTTCTCAATATACTGGGCTTAGAAAATGGTAACAAGCCATCCTTCTCATCAGCAGGACACGGAAAGAGGCACCAAGTCTCCTATCCAAGTTCAACCACACTCTGCAACTTAACCATTGCACTACAAATTAGGCAACGGGGGCATCAGCAAAGGCAGCCAATGTGCTGATCCTTTATACATTTTGTGTAGTACTTTTCTTACTCGGAGGCAAAATCAGCACTTTAACTGCCCAAATCATACAAATTTTACACATGTAGCACTCTATGCACACATAGGCACATACCTTGCAGTTCTTCTACACACACTTAAGCTTAAAACCCATTCTGTCACTTCAAAATTCTGCAAACCTATTACATATTCAGTGCGTCGGCATAGAAGCACTTTTTAATGCCACTAAAATGCACAAGTAGTTAGACTGAAGATGCAACCTGAATGAGTTTACAGTATGTACTCCACTTTATTAATGATTAGTAATGAGAAAGTGAGGACTACAAGAGTATTGGAAAATACTTTTTCCACTCTGAATGTAAAGCAGATTGTGTGACCATTGGCCAAAAACAACCACGAAGGGACTCAAACCCTCAATCTTCTGATCCGAAGTCAGTAGCCTTATCGATTAGGCCACGCAGTCATCCGTTCACCTGAGATGATTTTTATCATGTAGGTGGTATGCATGGATGGAGAACATATTATTGAAAGGTATTCAGGTTTACATCCCATAGTGTTCTTTCAGCTCTTTTCGCTGGAAGCACTTTTTTGGAATCTATATATTGAGAATTTTATGAGTACGATATGCTTTTGTTTTCCTTTTTGTATACAAACCTCTTTCCTCATGAGTTTAAAGCTCATTTGTGTGCTCTACATAGCTCTGGACGTTTCCAGACGTGGAGTGAAACTGTTTTGAAAGTAGTACAAATTGCTCCTTCCTGCATATGCTAATTTTTCACACTCACATAGGTTGTATAAGTGTTATGAATCCTGGCTTGACCTATTCAAGTAGCTGAAAGCCTGTCACCACCTCTAGAAACAAGATTCACACCAATCCAATTCAAATCATTTTTTCCAAAGGAATATGTTCTGGCCGGTCGAAAATGCATCTCACAAAAATAGGCATTTAAAAATCTACTTTGCAGTTTCAGAACACTAACATGACGGTGAAGTGTACACAAGTAAAATGGGACCGTTTCAAAGTACCTAATCCCTCATAAACTTCTGAGAGGAAGCATGTAATAAATCTACCTAATTTTCTGGAAAAGAAAGATGAAGGATTTTTGTTATCACCTCAGATGGGACTTGAACCCACAATCCCTGGCTTAAGAGGCCAGTGCCTTATCCATTAGGCCACTGAGGCACACATGCATAGCTCTTTTCTATAGGCATTAATCAAATGTATTCTATGGTCCGACACCTGTGTGTGCACACAGGGCATTTCTCACTTCTCTCTATAAGTAAACTTCCCATTTTCATCCTCTTCCATCCCCGACTTTAACGCTCTCTTCTATGCTATAATGGAGACTTTGCAATTTTAGCAAGTGGAGAGAAATTGGAGAACCACTTTCGACTCCACACTTCTTCTTCACTTACTTCTTTTCTCAAAATACTGGGCTTAGAAAATGTTATCAAGCCATCCTTATCATCAGCAGGACACGGAAAGAGGCACCAAGTCTCCTAACCAAGTTCAACCACACTCTGCAACTTAACCATTGCACTACAAATTAGGCAACGGGGGCATCAGCAAAGGCAGCCAATGTGCCGATCCTTTATACATTTTGTGTAGTACTTTTCTTACTCTGAGGCAAAACCAGCACTTTAACTGCCCAAATCATACAGATTTTACACATGTAGCACTCTATGCACACATAGGCACACACCTTGCAGTTCTTCTACACACTTAAGCTAAAAACCCATTCTGTCACGTCAAAATTCTGCAAACCTATTACATATTCAGTGCGTCGGCATAGAAGCACTTTTTAATGCCACTAAAATGCACAAGTAGTTAGACTGAAGATGCAACCTGAATGAGTTTACAGTATGTACTCCACTTTATTATTGATTAGTAATGAGAAAGTGAGGACTACAAGAGTATTGGAAAATACTTTTTCCACTCTGAATGTGAAGCAGATTGTGTGACCTTTGGCCAGAATTGACCACGAAGGGACTTGAACCCTCAATCTTCTGATCCGAAATCAGACGCCTTATCCATTAGGCCACGCGGTCATCCGTTCACCTGAGATGATTTTTATCATGTAGGTGGTATGCACGGATGGAGAACATATTATTGAAAGGTATTCAGGTTTACATCCCATAGTGTTCTTTCAGCTCTTTTCGCTGGAAGCACTTTTTTGGAATCTATATATTGAGTATTTTATGAGTACGATATGCTTTTGTTTTCCTTTTTGCATACAAACCTCTTTCCTCATGAGTTTAAAGCTCATTTGTATGGTCTACATAGCTCTGGACGTTTCCAGACGTGGAGTGAAACTGTTTTGAAAGTAGGACAAATTGCTCCTTCCTGCATATGCTAATTTTTCACACTCACATAGGTTGTATAAGTTTTATGAATCCTGGCTTGACCTATTCAAGTAGCTGAAAGCCTGTCACCACCTCTAGAACAAGATTCACACCAATCCAATTCAAATCATTTTTTCCAAAGGAATATGTTCTGGCCGGTCGAAAACGCATCTCACAAAAATAGGCATTTAAAAATATACTTTGCAGTTTCAGAACACTAACATGACTGTGAAGTGTACACAAGTAAAATGGGACCGTTTCAAAGTACCTAATCCCTCATAAACTTCTGAGAGGAAGCATTTAATAAATCTACCTAGTTTTCTGGAAAAGAGAGAGGGAGGATTCTTTGTTATCACCTCAGATGGGACTTGAACCCACAATCCCTGGCTTAGGAGGTCAGTGCCTTATCCGTTAGGCACTGAGGAACACATGCATAGCTCTTTTCTAGAGACATTATTTAAATGTATTCTATGGTCAGACACCGGTGTGTGCACACAGGGCATTTCTCACTTCTCTCTATAAGTAAACTTCCCATTTTCATCCTCTTCCATCCCCGACTTTAACGCTCTCTTCTATGCTATAATGGAGACTTTGCAATTTTAGCAAGTGGAGAGAAATTGGAGAACCACTTTCGACTCCACACTTCTTCTTCACTTACTTCTTTTCTCAATATACTGGGCTTAGCAAATGGTATCAAGCCATCCTTATCATCGGCAGGACACGGAAAAAGGCACCAATTCTCCTAACCAAGTTCAACCACACTCTGCAACTTAACCATTGCACTACAAATTAGGCAACGGGGGCATCAGCAAAGGCAGCCAATGTGCCGATCCTTTATACATTTTGTGTAGTACTTTTCTTACTCGGAGGCAAAATCAGCACTTTAACTGCCCAAATCATACAGATTTTACACATGTAGCACTCTATGCACACATAGGCACACACCTTGCAGTTCTTCTACACACACTTAAGCTAAAACCCATTCTGTCACGTCAAAATTCTGCAAACCTATTACATATTCAGTGCGTCGGCATAGAAGCACTTTTTAATGCCACTAAAATGCACAAGTAGTTAGACTGCAGATGCAACCTGAATGAGTTTACAGTATGTACTCCACTTTATTAATGATTAGTAATGAGAAAGTGAGGACTACAAGAGTATTGGAAAATACTTTTTCCACTCAGAATGTAAAGCAGATTGTGTGACCATTGGCCAAAAACGACCACAAGGGACTTGAACCCTCAATCTTCTGATCTGAAGTCAGACGCCTTATCCATTAGGCCACGCGGTCATCCGTTCACCTGAGGTGATTTTTATCATGTAGGTGGTATGCATGGATGGAGAACATATTATTGAAAGGTATTCAGGTTTACATCCCATAGTGTTCTTTCAGCTCTTTTCGCTGGAAGCACTTTTTTGGAATCTATATATTGAGAATTTTATGAGTACGATATGCTTTTGTTTTCCTTTTTGCATACAAACCTCTTTCCTCATGAGTTTAAAGCTCATTTGTATGCTCTACATAGCTCTGGACGTTTCCAGACGTGGAGTGAAACTGTTTTGAAAGTAGTACAAATTGCTCCTTCCTGCATATGCTAATTTTTCACACTCACATAGGTTGTATAAGTTTTATGAATCCTGGCTTGACCTATTCAAGTAGCTGAAA
>NC_140585.1:137638403-137640903 GCF_964204655.1 Triturus cristatus
TATTCAAGTAGCTGAAAGCCTGTCACCACCTCTAGAACAAGATTCACACCAATCCAATTCAAATCATTTTTTCCAAAGGAATATGTTCTGGCCGGTCGAAAACGCATCTCACAAAAATAGGCATTTAAAAATATACTTTGCAGTTTCAGAACACTAACATGACTGTGAAGTGTACACAAGTAAAATGGGACCGTTTCAAAGTACCTAATCCCTCATAAACTTCTGAGAGGAAGCATTTAATAAATCTACCTAGTTTTCTGGAAAAGAGAGAGGGAGGATTTTTTGTTATCACCTCAGATGGGACTTGAACCCACAATCCCTGGCTTAGGAGGTCAGTGCCTTATCCGTTAGGCACTGAGGAACACATGCATAGCTCTTTTCTAGAGACATTATTTAAATGTATTCTATGGTCAGACACCGGTGTGTGCACACAGGGCATTTCTCACTTCTCTCTATAAGTAAACTTCCCATTTTCATCCTCTTCCATCCCCGACTTTAACGCTCTCTTCTATGCTATAATGGAGACTTTGCAATTTTAGCAAGTGGAGAGAAATTGGAGAACCACTTTCGACTTCACACTTCTTCTTCACTTACTTCTTTTCTCAATATACTGGGCTTAGCAAATGGTATCAAGCCATCCTTATCATCGGCAGGACACGGAAAAAGGCACCAATTCTCCTAACCAAGTTCAACCACACTCTGCAACTTAACCATTGCACTACAAATTAGGCAACGGGGGCATCAGCAAAGGCAGCCAATGTGCCGATCCTTTATACATTTTGTGTAGTACTTTTCTTACTCGGAGGCAAAATCAGCACTTTAACTGCCCAAATCATACAGATTTTACACATGTAGCACTCTATGCACACATAGGCACACACCTTGCAGTTCTTCTACACACACTTAAGCTAAAACCCATTGTGTCACGTCAAAATTCTGCAAACCTATTACATATTCAGTGCGTCGGCATAGAAGCACTTTTTAATGCCACTAAAATGCACAAGTAGTTAGACTGCAGATGCAACCTGAATGAGTTTACAGTATGTACTCCACTTTATTAATGATTAGTAATGAGAAAGTGAGGACTACAAGAGTATTGGAAAATACTTTTTCCACTCAGAATGTAAAGCAGATTGTGTGACCATTGGCCAAAAACGACCACAAGGGACTTGAACCCTCAATCTTCTGATCTGAAGTCAGACGCCTTATCCATTAGGCCACGCGGTCATCCGTTCACCTGAGGTGATTTTTATCATGTAGGTGGTATGCATGGATGGAGAACATATTATTGAAAGGTATTCAGGTTTACATCCCATAGTGTTCTTTCAGCTCTTTTCGCTGGAAGCACTTTTTTGGAATCTATATATTGAGAATTTTATGAGTACGATATGCTTTTGTTTTCCTTTTTGCATACAAACCTCTTTCCTCATGAGTTTAAAGCTCATTTGTATGCTCTACATAGCTCTGGACGTTTCCAGACGTGGAGTGAAACTGTTTTGAAAGTAGTACAAATTGCTCCTTCCTGCATATGCTAATTTTTCACACTCACATAGGTTGTATAAGTTTTATGAATCCTGGCTTGACCTATTCAAGTAGCTGAAAGCCTGTCACCACCTCTAGAAACAAGATTCACACCAATCCAATTCAAATAATTTTTTCCAAAGGAATATTTTCTGGCCGGTCGAAAATGCATCTCACAAAAATAGGCATTTAAAAATATACTTTACAGTTTCAGAACACTAACATGACTGTGAAGTGTACACAAATAAATGGGACTGTTTCAAAGTACCTAATACCTCATAAACTTCTGAGAGGAAGCATGTAATAAATCTACCTAATTTTCTGAAAAAGAAAGAGGGAGGATTTTTGTTATCACCTCAGACTGGGACTCAAACCCACAATCCCTGGCTTAGGATGCCAGTGCCTTATCCATTAGGCCACTGAGACACACATGCATAGCGCTTTTCTAGAGGCATTATTTAAATGTATTCTATGGTCAGACACCGGTGTGTGCACACAGGGCATTTCTCACTTCTCTCTATAAGTAAACTTCCCATTTTCATCCTCTTCCATCCCCGACTTTAACGCTCTCTTCTATGCTATAATGGAGACTTTGCCATTTTAGCAAGTGGAGAGAAATTGGAGAACCACTTTCGACTCCACACTTCTTCTTCACTTACTTCTTTTCTCAATATACTGGGCTTAGCAAATGGTATCAAGCCATCCTTATCATCGGCAGGACACGGAAAAAGGCACCAATTCTCCTAACCAAGTTCAACCACACTCTGCAACTTAACCATTGCACTACAAATTAGGCAACGGGGGCATCAGCAAAGGCAGCCAATGTGCCGATCCTTTATACATTTTGTGTAGTACTTTTCTTACTCGGAGGCAAAATCAGCACTTTAACTGCCCAAATCATACAGATTTTACACATGTAGCACTCTATGCACACATAGGCACACACCTTGCAGTTCTTCTACACACACTTAAGCTAAAA
>NC_140585.1:137645903-137703403 GCF_964204655.1 Triturus cristatus
CAACCACGAAGGGACTCGTACCCTCAATTTTCTGATCCGAAGTCAGACGCCTTATCCATTAGGCCACGCGGTCATCTGTTCCCCTGAGATGATTTTTATCATGTAGGTGGTATGCATGGATGGAGAACATATTATTGAAAGGTATTCAGGTTTACATTCCATAGTGTTCTTTCAGCTCTTTTCACTGGAAGCACTTTTTTGGAATCTATATATTGAGAATTTTATGAGTACGATATGCTTTCGTTTTCCTTTTTGCATACAAACCTCTTTCCTCATGAGTTTAAAGCTCATTTGTATGCTCTACATAGCTCTGGACGTTTCCAGACGTGGAGTGAAACTGTTTTGAAAGTAGTACAAATTGCTCCTTCCTGCATATGCTAATGTTTCACACTCACATAGGTTGTATAAGTTTTATGAATCCTGGCTTGACCTATTCAAGTAGCTGAAAGCCTGTCACCACCTCTAGAAACAAGATTCACACCAATCCAATTCAAATCATTTTTTCCAAAGGAATATGTTCTGGCCGGTCGAAAATGCATCTCACAAAAATAGGCATTTAAAAATCTACTTTACAGTTTCAGAACTCTAACATGACTGTGAAGTGTACACAAGTAAAATGGGACCGTTTCAAAGTACCTAATCCCTCATAAACTTCTGAGAGGAAGCATGTAATAAATCTACCTAATTTTCTGGAAAAGAAAGAGGGTGGATTTTTGTTATCACCTCAGATGGGACTCAAACCCACAATCCCTGGCTTAGGAGGCCAGTGCCTTATCCATGACGCCACTGAGGCACACATGCATAGCTCTTTTCTAGAGGCATTATTTAAATGTATTCTATGGTCAGACACCGGTGTGTGCACACAGGGCATTTCTCACTTCTCTCTATAAGTAAACTTCCCATTTTCATCCTCTTCCATACCCGACTTTAACGCTCTCTTCTATGCTATAATGGAGACTTTGCAATTTTAGCAAGTGGAGAGAAATTGGAGAACCACTTTCGACTCCACACTTCTTCTTCACTTACTTCTTTTCTCAATATACTGGGCTTAGAAAATGGTATCAAGCCATCCTTATCATCAGCAGGACACGGAAAGAGGCACCAAGTCTCCTAACCAAGTTCAACCACACTCTGCAACTTAACCATTTCACTACAAATTAGGCAACGGGGGCATCAGCAAAGGCAGCCAATGTGCCGATCCTTTATACATTTTTTGTAGTACTTTTCTTACTCGGAGGCAAAATCAGCGCTTTAACTGCCCAAATCATACAGACTTTACACATGTAGCACTCTATGCACACATAGGCACACACCTTGCAGTTCTTCTACACACACTTAAACTAAAAACCCATTCTGTCACGTCAAAATTCTGCAAACCTATTACATAATCAGTGCGTCGGCATAGAAGCACTTTTTAATGCCACTAAAATGCACAAGTAGTTAGACTGAAGATGCAACCTGATTGAGTTTACAGTATGTACTCCACTTTATTAATGATTAGTAATGAGAAAGTGAGGACTACAAGAGTATTGGAAAATAATTTTTCCACTCTGAATGTAAAGCAGATTGTGTGACCATTGGCCAAAAATGACCACGAAGGGACTTGAACCCTCAATCTTCTGATCCAAAGTCAGACGCCTTATCCATTAGGCCACGCGGTCATCCATTCACCTGCGATGATTTTTATCATGTAGGTGGTATGCATGGATGGAGAACATATTATTGAAAGGTATTCAGGTTTACATCCCATAGTGTTCTTTCAGCTGGAAGCACTTTTTTGGAATCTATATATTGAGAATTTTATGAGTACTATATGCTTTTGTTTTCCTTTTTGCATACAAACCTCTTTCCTCATGAGTTTAAAGCTCATTTGTGTGCTCTACATAGCTCTGGACGTTTCCAGACGTGACCTATTCAAGTAGCTGAAAGCCTGTCACCACCTCTAGAAACAAGATTCACACCAATCCAATTCATATAATTTTTTCCAAAGGAATATGTTCTGGCCGGTCGAAAATGCATCTCACAAAAATAGGCATTTAAAAATCTACTTTGCAGTTTCAGAACACTAACATGACGGTGAAGTGTACACAAGTAAAATGGGACCGTTTCAAAGTACCTAATCCCTCATAAACTTCTGAGAGGAAGCATGTAATAAATCTACCTAATTTTCTGGAAAAGAAAGAGGAAGGATTTTTGTTATCACCTCAGATGGGACTTGAACCCACAATCCCTGGCTTAAGAGGCCAGTGCCTTATCCATTAGGCCACTGAGGCACACATGCATAGCTCTTTTCTATAGGCATTAATCAAATGTATTCTATGGTCCGACACCTGTGTGTGCACACAGGGCATTTCTCACTTCTCTCTATAAGTAAACTTCCCATTTTCATCCTCTTCCATCCCCGACTTTAACGCTCTCTTCTATGCTATAATGGAGACTTTGCAATTTTAGCAAGTGGAGAGAAATTGGAGAACCACTTTCGACTCCACACTTCTTCTTCACTTACTTCTTTTCTCAAAATACTGGGCTTAGAAAATGTTATCAAGCCATCCTTATCATCAGCAGGACACGGAAAGAGGCACCAAGTCTCCTAACCAAGTTCAACCACACTCTGCAACTTAACCATTGCACTACAAATTAGGCAACGGGGGCATCAGCAAAGGCAGCCAATGTGCCGATCCTTTATACATTTTGTGTAGTACTTTTCTTACTCTGAGGCAAAACCAGCACTTTAACTGCCCAAATCATACAGATTTTACACATGTAGCACTCTATGCACACATAGGCACACACCTTGCAGTTCTTCTACACACTTAAGCTAAAAACCCATTCTGTCACGTCAAAATTCTGCAAACCTATTACATATTCAGTGCGTCGGCATAGAAGCACTTTTTAATGCCACTAAAATGCACAAGTAGTTAGACTGAAGATGCAACCTGAATGAGTTTACAGTATGTACTCCACTTTATTATTGATTAGTAATGAGAAAGTGAGGACTACAAGAGTATTGGAAAATACTTTTTCCACTCTGAATGTGAAGCAGATTGTGTGACCATTGGCCGAAAACAACCACGAAGGGACTCGTACCCTCAATTTTCTGATCCGAAGTCAGACGCCTTATCCATTAGGCCACGCGGTCATCTGTTCCCCTGAGATGATTTTTATCATGTAGGTGGTATGCATGGATGGAGAACATATTATTGAAAGGTATTCAGGTTTACATCCCATAGTGTTCTTTCAGCTCTTTTCGCTGGAAGCACTTTTTTGGAATCTATATATTGAGAATTTTATGAGTATGATATGCTTTTGTTTTCCTTTTTGCATACAAACCTCTTTCCTCATGAGATTAAAGCTCATTTGTATGCTCTACATAGCTCTGGACGTTTCCAGACGTGGAGTGAAACTGTTTTGAAAGTAGTACAAATTGCTCCTTCCTGCATATGCTAATTTTTCACACTCACATAGGTTGTATAAGTTTTATGAATCCTGGCTTGACCTATTCAAGTAGCTGAAAGCCTGTCACCACCTCTAGAAACAAGATTCACACCAATCCAATTCATATCATTTTTTCCAAAGGAATATGTTCTGGCCGGTCGAAAATGCATCTCACAAAAATAGGCATTTAAAAATCTACTTTGCAGTTTCAGAACTGAGAGGAAGCATGTAATAAATCTACCTAATTTTCTGGAAAAGAAAGAGGGAGGATTTTTGTTATAACCTCAGATGGGACTCGAACCCTCAATCCCGGGCTTAGGAGGCCAGTGCCTTATCCATTAGGCCACTGAGGTACACATGCTTAGCTCTATTCTATAGGCATTATTTAAATGTATTCTATGGTCAGACACCTGTGTGTGCTCACAGGGCATTTCTCACTTCTCTCTATAAGTAAACCTCCCATTTTCATCCTCTTCCATCCCCGACTTTAACGCTCTCTTCTATGCTATAATGGAGACTTTGCAATTTTAAGCAAGTGGAGAGAAATTGGAGAACCACTTTCGACTCCACACTTCTTCTTCACTTAATTCTTTTCTCAATATACTGGGCTTAGAAAATGTTATCAAGCCATCCTTATCATCAGCAGGACACGGAAAGAGGCACCAAGTCTCCTAACCAAGTTCAACCACACTCTGCAACTTAACCATTGCACTACAAATTAGGCAACGGGGGCATCAGCAAAGGCAGCCAATGTGCCGATCCTTTATAGATTTTGTGTAGTACTTTTCTTACTCGGAGGCAAAATCAGCACTTTAACTGCCCAAATCATACAGATTTTACACATGTAGCACTCTATGCACACATAGGCACACACCTTGCAGTTCTTCTACACACACTTAAGTTAAAAACCCATTCTGTCACGTCAAAATTCTGCAAACCTATTACATATTCAGTGAATCGGCATAGAAGCACTTTTTAATGCCACTAAAATGCACAAGTAGTTAGACTGAAGATGCAACCTGAATGAGTTTACAGTATGTACTCCACTTTATTAATGATTAATAATGAGAAAGTGAGGACTACAAGAGTATTGGAAAAGACTTTTTCCACTCTGAATGTAAAGCAGATTGTGTGACCATTGGCCAGAATTGACCACGAAGGTACTTGAACCCTCAATCTTCTGATCCGAAGTCAGACGCCTTATCCATTAGGCCACGCGGTCATCCGTTCACCTGAGATGATTTTTATCATGTAGGTGGTATGCACGGATGGAGAACATATTATTGAAAGGTATTCAGGTTTACATCCCATAGTGTTCTTTCAGCTCTTTTCGCTGGAAGCACTTTTTTGGAATCTATATCTTGAGTATTTTATGAGTACGATATGCTTTTGTTTTCCTTTTTGCATACAAACCTCTTTCCTCATGAGTTTAAAGCTCATTTGTATGGTCTACATAGCTCTGGACGTTTCCAGACGTGGAGTGAAACTGTTTTGAAAGTAGGACAAATTGCTCCTTCCTGCATATGCTAATTTTTCACACTCACATAGGTTGTATAAGTTTTATGAATCCTGGCTTGACCTATTCAAGTAGCTGAAAGCCTGTCACCACCTCTAGAACAAGATTCACACCAATCCAATTCAAATCATTTTTTCCAAAGGAATATGTTCTGGCCGGTCGAAAATGCATCTCACAAAAATAGGCATTTAAAAATATACTTTGTAGTTTCAGAACACTAACATGACTGTGAAGTGTACACAAGTAAAATGGGACCGTTTCATAGTACCTAATCCCTCATAAACTTCTGAGAGGAAGCATTTAATAAATCTACCTAGTTTTCTGGAAAAGAGAGAGGGAGGATTTTTTGTTATCACCTCAGAAGGGACTTGAACCCACAATCCCTGGCTTAGGAGGTCAGTGCCTTATCCGTTAGGCACTGAGGAACACATGCATAGCTCTTTTCTAGAGGCATTATTTAAATGTATTCTATGGTCAGACACCGGTGTGTGCACACAGGGCATTTCTCACTTCTCTCTATAAGTAAACTTCCCATTTTCATCCTCTTCCATCCCCGACTTTAACGCTCTCTTCTATGCTATAATGGAGACTTTGCAATTTTAGCAAGTGGAGAGAAATTGGAGAACCACTTTCGACTCCACACTTCTTCTTCACTTACTTCTTTTCTCAATATACTGGGCTTAAAAAATGGTAACAAGCCATCCTTCTCATCAGCAGGACACGGAAAGAGGCACCAAGTCTCCTATCCAAGTTCAACCACACTCTGCAACTTAACCATTGCACTACAAATTAGGCAACGGGGGCATCAGCAAAGGCAGCCAATGTGCTGATCCTTTATACATTTTGTGTAGTACTTTTCTTACTCGGAGGCAAAATCAGCACTTTAACTGCCCAAATCATACAAATTTTACACATGTAGCACTCTATGCACACATAGGCACATACCTTGCAGTTCTTCTACACACACTTAAGCTTAAAACCCATTCTGTCACTTCAAAATTCTGCAAACCTATTACATATTCAGTGCGTCGGCATAGAAGCACTTTTTAATGCCACTAAAATGCACAAGTAGTTAGACTGAAGATGCAACCTGAATGAGTTTACAGTATGTACTCCACTTTATTAATGATTAGTAATGAGAAAGTGAGGACTACAAGAGTATTGGAAAATACTTTTTCCACTCTGAATGTAAAGCAGATTGTGTGACCATTGGCCAAAAACAACCACGAAGGGACTCGAACCCTCAATCTTCTGATCCGAAGTCAGAAGCCTTATCGATTAGGCCACGCAGTCATCCGTTCACCTGAGATGATTTTTATCATGTAGGTGGTATGCATGGATGGAGAACATATTATTGAAAGGTATTCAGGTTTACATCCCATAGTGTTCTTTCAGCTCTTTTCGCTGGAAGCACTTTTTTGGAATCTATATATTGAGAATTTTATGAGTACGATATGCTTTTGTTTTCCTTTTTGCATACAAATCTCTTTCCTCATGAGTTTAAAGCTCATTTGTATGCTCTACATAGCTCTGGACGTTTCCAGACGTGGAGTGAAACTGTTTAGAAAGTAGTACAAATTGCTCCTTCCTGCATACGCTAATATTTCACACTCACATAGGTTGTATAAGTTTTATGAATCCTGGCTTGACCTATTCAAGTAGCTGAAAGCCTGTCACCACCTCTAGAAACAAGATTCACACCAATCCAATTCAAATCATTTTTTCCAAAGGAATATGTTCTGGCCGGTCGAAAATGCATCTCACAAAAATAGGCATTTAAAAATATACTTTGCAGTTTCAGAACACTAACATGACTGTGAAGTGTACACAAGTAAAATGGGACCGTTTCAAAGTACCTAATCCCTCATAAACTTCTGAGAGGAAGCATGTAATAAATCTACCTAAT
This sequence comes from Triturus cristatus, assembly GCF_964204655.1. Lineage (NCBI taxonomy): Eukaryota > Metazoa > Chordata > Amphibia > Caudata > Salamandridae > Triturus > Triturus cristatus. The sequence continues at coordinate 137,652,761 of NC_140585.1, forward strand.
TTTCTGGAAAAGAAAGAGGGAGGATTTTTGTTATCACCTCAGATGGGACTCAAACCCACAATCCTTGGCTTAGGAGGCCGGTGCCTCATCCATTAGGCCACTGAGGCACACATGCATAGCTCTTTTCTAAAGGCATTATTTAAATGTATTCTATGGTCAGACACCGGTGTGTGCACACAGGGCATTTCTCACTTCTCTCTATAAGTAAACTTCCCATTTTCATCCTCTTCCATCCCCGACTTTAACGCTCTCTTCTATGCTATAATGGAGACTTTGCAATTTTAGCTAGTGGAGAGAAATTGGAGAACCACTTTCGACTCCACACTTCTTCTTCACTTACTTCTTTTCTCAATATACTCGGCTTAGAAAATGGTATCAAGCCATCCTTATCATCAGCAGGACACGGAAAGAGGCACCAAGTCTCCTAACCAAGTTCAACCACACTCTGCAACTTAACCATTGCACTACAAATTAGGCAACGGGGGCATCAGCAAAGGCAGCCAATGTGCCGATCCTTTATACATTTTGTGTAGTACTTTTCTTACTCGGAGGCAAAATCAGCACTTTAACTGCCCAAATCATACAGATTTTACACATGTAGCACTCTATGCACACATAGGCACACACCTTGCACTTCTTCTACACACACTTAAGCTAAAACCCATTCTGTCACGTCAAAATTCTGCAAACCTATTACATATTCAGTGCGTCGGCATAGAAGCACTTTTTAATGCCACTAAAATGCACAAGTAGTTAGACTGAAGATGCAACCTGAATGAGTTTACAGTATGTACTCCACTTTATTAATGATTAGTAATGAGAAAGTGAGGACTACAAGAGTATTGGAAAAAACTTTTTCCACTCTGAATGTAAAGCAGATTGTGTGACCATTGGACAAAAACAACTACAAAGGGACTCGAACCCTCAATCTTCTGATCCAAAGTCAGACGCCTTATCCCTTAGGCCACGTGGTCATCCGTTCACCTGAGATGATTTTTATCATGTAGGTGGTATGCACGGATGGAGAACATATTATTGAAAGGTATTCAGGTTTACATCCCATAGTGTTCTTTCAGCTCTTTTCGCTGGAAGCACTTTTTTGGAATCTATATAGTGAGTATTTTATGAGTACGATATGCTTTTGTTTTCCTTTTTGCATACAAACCTCTTTCCTCATGAGTTTAAAGCTCATTTGTATGGTCTACATAGCTCTGGACGTTTCCAGACGTGGAGTGAAACTGTTTTGAAAGTAGGACAAATTGCTCCTTCCTGCATATGCTAATTTTTCACACTATCATAGGTTGTATAAGTTTTATGAATCCTGGCTTGACCTATTCAAGTAGCTGAAAGCCTGTCACCACCTCTAGAACAAGATTCACACCAATCCAATTCAAATCATTTTTTCCAAAGGAATATGTTCTGGCCGGTCGAAAATGCATCTCACAAAAATAGGCATTTAAAAATATACTTTGCAGTTTCAGAACACTAACATGACTGTGAAGTGTACACAAGTAAAATGGGACCGTTTCAAAGTACCTAATCCCTCATAAACTTCTGAGAGGAAGCATTTAATAAATCTACCTAATTTTCTGGAAAAGAGAGAGGGAGGTTTTTGGTTATCACCTCAGATGGGACTCGAACCCACAATCCCTGGCTTAGGAGGCCAATGCCTCATCCATTAGGCACTGAGGCACACATGCATAGGTGTTTTCTAGAGGCATTATTTAAATGTATTCTATGGTCAGACACCGGTGTGTGCACACAGGGCATTTCCCACTTCTCTCTATAAGTAAACTTCCCATTTTCATCCTCTTCCATCCCCGACTTTAACGCTCTCTTCTATGCTATAATGGAGACTTTGCAATTTTAGCAAGTGGAGAGAAATTGGAGAACCACTTTCGACTCCACACTTCTTCTTCACTTACTTCTTTTCTCAATATACTGGGCTTAGAAAATGGTATCAAGCCATCCTTATCATCAGCAGGACACGGAAAGAGGCACCAAGTCTCCTAACCAAGTTCAACCACACTTTGCAACTTAACCATTGCACCACAAATTAGGCAACGGGGGCATCAGCAAAGGCAGCCAATGTGCCGATCCTTTATACATTTTGTGTAGTACTTTTCTTACTCGGAGGCAAAATCAGCACTTTAACTGCCCAAATCATACAGATTTTACACATGTAGCACTCTATGCACACATAGGCACACACCTTGCAGTTCTTCTACACACACTTAAGCTAAAAACCCATTCTGTCACTTCAAAATTCTGCAAACCTATTACATATTCAGTGCGTCGGCATAGAAGCACTTTTTAATGCCACTAAAATGCACATATAGTTAGACTGAAGATGCAACCTGAATGAGTTTACAGTATGTACTCCACTTTATTAATGATTAGTAATGAGAAAGTGAGGACTACAAGAGTATTGGAAAATACTTTTTCCACTCTGAATGTAAAGCAGATTGTGTGACCATTGGCCAAAAACAACCACGAAGGGACTCAAACCCTCAATCTTCTGATCCGAAGTCAGACGCCTTATCGATTAGGCCACGCAGTCATCCGGTCACCTGAGATGATTTTTATCATGTAGGTGGTATGCATGGATGGAGAACATATTATTGAAAGGTATTCAGGTTTACATCCCATAGTGTTCTTTCAGCTCTTTTCGCTGGAAGCACTTTTTTGGAATCTATATATTGAGAATTTTATGAGTACGATATGCTTTTGTTTTCCTTTTTGCATACAAACCTCTTTCCTCATGAGTTTAAAGCTCATTTGTATGCTCTACATAGCTCTGGACGTTTCCAGACGTGGAGTGAAACTGTTTAGAAAGTAGTACAAATTGCTCCTTCCTGCATACGCTAATATTTCACACTCACATAGGTTGTATAAGTTTTATGAATCCTGGCTTGACCTATTCAAGTAGCTGAAAGCCTGTCACCACCTCTAGAAACAAGATTCACACCAATCCAATTCAAATCATTTTTTCCAAAGGAATATGTTCTGGCCGGTCGAAAATGCATCTCACAAAAATAGGCATTTAAAAATATACTTTGCAGTTTCAGAACACTAACATGACTGTGAAGTGTACACAAGTAAAATGGGACCGTTTCAAAGTACCTAATCCCTCATAAACTTCTGAGAGGAAGCATGTAATAAATCTACCTAATATTCTGGAAAAGAAAGAGGGAGGCTTTTTGTTATCACCTCAGATGGGACTCAAACCCACAATCCCTGGCTTAGGAGGCCAGTGCCTTATCCATTAGGCCACTGAGGCACACATGCATAGCTCTTTTCTAGAGGCATTATTTAAATGTATTCTATGGTCAGACACCGGTGTGTGCACACAGGGCATTTCTCACTTCTTTCTATAAGTAAACTTCCCATTTTCATCCTCTTCCATCCCCGAATTTAACGCTCTCTTCTATGCTATAATGGAGACTTTGCAATTTTAGCAAGTGGAGAGAAATTGGAGAACCACTTTCGACTCCACACTTCTTCTTCACTTACTTCTTTTCTCAATATACTGGGCTTAGGAAATGGTATCAAGCCATCCTTATCATCAGCAGGACACGGAAAGAGGCACCAAGTCTCCTAACCAAGTTCAACCACACTCTGCAACTTAACCAATGCACTACAAATTAGGCAACGGGGGCATCAGCAAAGGCAGCCAATGTGCCGATCCTTTATACATTTTGTGTAGTACTTTTCTTACTCGGAGGCAAAATCAGCACTTTAACTGCCCAAATCATACAGATTTTACACATGTAGCACTCTATGCACACATAGGCACACACCTTGCAGTTCTTCTACACACACTTAAGCTAAAAACCCATTCTGTCACGTCAAAATTCTGCAAACCTATTACATATTCAGTGCGTCGGCATAGAAGCACTTTTTAATGCCACTAAAATGCACAAGTAGTTAGACTGCAGATGCAACCTGAATGAGTTTACAGTATGTACTCCACTTTATTAATGATTAGTAATGAGAAAGTGAGGACTACAAGAGTATTGGAAAATACTTTTTCCACTCAGAATGTAAAGCAGATTGTGTGACCATTAGCCAAAAACGACCACAAGGGACTTGAACCCTCAATCTTCTGATCTGAAGTCAGACGCCGTATCCATTAGGCCACGCGGTCATCCGTTCACCTGAGGTGATTTTTATCATGTAGGTGGTATGCATGGATGGAGAACATATTATTGAAAAGTATTCAGGTTTACATCTAATAGTGTTCTTTCAGCTCTTTTAGCTGGAAGCACTTTTTTGGAATCTATATATTGAGAATTTTATGAGTACGATATGCTTTTGTTTTCCTTTTTGCATACAAACCTCTTTCCTCATGAGTTTAAAGCTCATTTGTATGCTCTAGATAGCTCTAAACGTTTCCAGACGTGGAGTGAAACTGTTTTGAAAGTAGTACAAATTGCTCCTTCCTGCATATGCTAATTTTTCACACTCACATAGGTTGTATAAGTTTTATGAATCCTGGCTTGACCTATTCAAGTAGCTGAAAGCCTTTCACCACCTCTAGTAACAAGATTCACACCAATCCAATTCAAATCATTTTTTCCAAAGGAATATGTTCTGGCCGGTCGAAAATGCATCTCACAAAAATAGGCATTTAAAAATCTACTTTACAGTTTCAGAACACTAACATGACTGTGAAGTGTACACAAGTAAAATGGGACCGTTTCAAAGTACCTAATCCCTCATAAACTTCTGAGAGGAAGCATGTAATAAATCTACCTAATTTTCTGGAAAAGAAAGAGGGAGGATTTTTGTTATCACCTCAGATGGGACTCAAACCCACAATCCTTGGCTTAGGAGGCCGGTGCCTCATCCATTAGGCCACTGAGGCACACATGCATAGCTCTTTTCTAGAGGCATTATTTAAATGTATTCTATGGTCAGACACCGGTGTGTGCACACAGGGCATTTCTCACTTCTCTCTATAAGTAAACTTCCCATTTTTATCCTCTTCCATCCCCGACTTTAACGCTCTCTTCTATGCTATAATGGAGACTTTGCAATTTTAGCAAGTGGAGAGAAATTGGAGAACCACTTTCGACTCCACACTTCTTCTTCACTTACTTCTTTTCTCAATATACTCGGCTTAGAAAATGGTATCAAGCCATCCTTATCATCAGCAGGACACGGAAAGAGGCACCAAGTCTCCTAACCAAGTTCAACCACACTCTGCAACTTAACCATTGCACTACAAATTAGGCAACGGGGGCATCAGCAAAGGCAGCCAATGTGCCGATCCTTTATACATTTTGTGTAGTACTTTTCTTACTCGGAGGCAAAATCAGCACTTTAACTGCCCAAATCATACAGATTTTACACATGTAGCACTCTATGCACACATAGGCACACACCTTGCAGTTCTTCTACACACACTTAAGCTAAAACCCATTCTGTCACGTCAAAATTCTGCAAACCTATTACATATTCAGTGCGTCGGCATAGAAGCACTTTTTAATGCCACTAAAATGCACAAGTAGTTAGACTGAAGATGCAACCTGAATGAGTTTACAGTATGTACTCCACTTTATTAATGATTAGTAATGAGAAAGTGAGGACTACAAGAGTATTGGAAAATACTTTTTCGACTCTAAATGTAAAGCAGATTGTGTGACCATTGGCCAAAAATGACCACGAAGGGACTCGAACCCTCAATCTTCGGATCCAAAGTCAGACGCCTTATCCATTAGGCCACGCGGTCATCCATTCACCAGAGGTGATTTTTATCATGTAGGTGGTATGCATGGTTGGAGAACATATTATTGAAAGGTATTCAGGTTTACATACCATAGTGTTCTTTCAGCTCTTTTCGCTGGAAGCACTTTTTTGGAATCTATATATTGAGAATTTTATGAGTACGATATGCTTTTGTTTTCCTTTTTGTATACAAACCTCTTTCCTCATGAGTTTAAAGCTCATTTGTGTGCTCTACATAGCTCTGGACGTTTCCAGACGTGGAGTGAAACTGTTTTGAAAGTAGTACAAATTGCTCCTTCCTGCATATGCTAATTTTTCACACTCACATAGGTTGTATAAGTGTTATGAATCCTGGCTTGACCTATTCAAGTAGCTGAAAGCCTGTCACCACCTCTAGAAACAAGATTCACACCAATCCAATTCAAATCATTTTTTCCAAAGGAATATGTTCTGGCCGGTCGAAAATGCATCTCACAAAAATAGGCATTTAAAAATCTACTTTGCAGTTTCAGAACACTAACATGACTGTGAAGTGTACACAAGTAAAATGGGACCGTTTCAAAGTACCTAATCCCTCATAAACTTCTGAGAGGAAGCATGTAATAAATCTACCTAATTTTCTGGAAAAGAAAGAGGGAGGATTTTTGTTATCACCTCAGATGGGACTCGAACCCACAATCCCTGGCTTAGGAAGCCTGTGCCTTATCCATTAGGCCACTGAGGCACACATGCATAGCTCTTTTCTATAGGCATTATTTAAATGTATTCTATGGTCAGACACCGGTGTGTGCACACAGGGCATTTCTCACTTCTCTCTATAAGTAAACTTCCCATTTTCATCCTCTTCCATCCCCGACTTTAACGCTCTCTTCTATGCTATAATGGAGACTTTGCAATTTTAGCTAGTGGAGAGAAATTGGAGAACCACTTTCGACTCCACACTTCTTCTTCACTTACTTCTTTTCTCAATATACTCGGCTTAGAAAATGGTATCAAGCCATCCTTATCATCAGCAGGACACGGAAAGAGGCACCAAGTCTCCTAACCAAGTTCAACCACACTCTGCAACTTAACCATTGCACTACAAATTAGGCAACGGGGGCATCAGCAAAGGCAGCCAATGTGCCGATCCTTTATACATTTTGTGTAGTACTTTTCTTACTCGGAGGCAAAATCAGCACTTTAACTGCCCAAATCATACAGATTTTACACATGTAGCACTCTATGCACACATAGGCACACACCTTGCACTTCTTCTACACACACTTAAGCTAAAAACCCATTCTGTCACATCAAAATTCTGCATACCTATTACATATTCAGTGCGTCGGCATAGAAGCACTTTTTAATGCCACTAAAATGCACAAGTAGTTAGACTGAAGATGCAACCTGAATGAGTTTACAGTATGTACTCCACTTTATTAATGATTAGTAATGAGAAAGTGAGGACTACAAGAGTATTGGAAAAAACTTTTTCCACTCTGAATGTAAAGCAGATTGTGTGACCATTGGACAAAAACAACTACGAAGGGACTCGAACCCTCAATCTTCTGATCCAAAGTCAGACGCCTTATCCCTTAGGCCACGCGGTCATCCGTTCACCTGACATGATTTTTATCATGTAGGTGGTATGCACGGATGGAGAACATATTATTGAAAGGTATTCAGGTTTACATCCCATAGTGTCCTTTCAGCTCTTTTCGCTGGAAGCACTTTTTTGGAATCTATATATTGAGTATTTTATGAGTACGATATGCTTTTGTTTTCCTTTTTGCATACAAACCTCTTTCCTCATGAGTTTAAAGCTCATTTGTATGGTCTACATAGCTCTGGACGTTTCCAGACGTGGAGTGAAACTGTTTTGAAAGTAGGACAAATTGCTCCTTCCTGCATATGCTAATTTTTCACACTCACATAGGTTGTATAAGTTTTATGAATCCTGGCTTGACCTATTCAAGTAGCTGAAAGCCTGTCACCACCTCTAGAACAAGATTCACACCAATCCAATTCAAATCATTTTTTCCAAAGGAATATGTTCTGGCCGGTCGAAAATGCATCTCACAAAAATAGGCATTTAAAAATATACTTTGCAGTTTCAGAACACTAACATGACTGTGAAGTGTACACAAGTAAAATGGGACCGTTTCAAAGTACCTAATCCCTCATGAACTTCTGAGAGGAAGCATTTAATAAATCTACCTAATTTTCTGGAAAAGAGAGAGGGAGGTTTTTTGTTATCACCTCAGATGGGACTCAAACCCACAATCCCTGGCTTAGGAGGCCAGTGCCTCATCCGTTAGGCACTGAGGCACACATGCATAGGTGTTTTCTAGAGGCATTATTTAAATGTATTCTATGGTCAGACACCGGTGTGTGCACACAGGGCATTTCTCACTTCTCTCTATAAGTAAACTTCCCATTTTCATCCTCTTCCATCCCCGACTTTAACGCTCTCTTCTATGCTATAATGGAGACTTTGCAATTTTAGCAAGTGGAGAGAAATTGGAGAACCACTTTCGACTCCACACTTCTTCTTCACTTACTTCTTTTCTCAATATACTGGGCTTAGAAAATGGTATCAAGCCATCCTTATCATCAGCAGGACACGGAAAGAGGCACCAAGTCTCCTAACCAAGTTCAACCACACTTTGCAACTTAACCATTGCACCACAAATTAGGCAACGGGGGCATCAGCAAAGGCAGCCAATGTGCCGATCCTTTATACATTTTGTGTAGTACTTTTCTTACTCGGAGGCAAAATCAGCACTTTAACTGCCCAAATCATACAGATTTTACACATGTAGCACTCTATGCACACATAGGCACACACCTTGCACTTCTTCTACACACACTTAAGCTAAAACCCATTCTGTCACGTCAAAATTCTGCAAACCTATTACATATTCAGTGCGTCGGCATAGAAGCACTTTTTAATGCCACTAAAATGCACAAGTAGTTAGACTGAAGATGCAACCTGAATGAGTTTACAGTATGTACTCCACTTTATTAATGATTAGTAATGAGAAAGTGAGGACTACAAGAGTATTGGAAAATACTTTTTCCACTCTGAATGTAAAGCAGATTGTGTGACCATTGGCCAAAAACAACCACGAAGGGACTCAAACCCTCAATCTTCTGATCCGAAGTCAGACGCCTTATCGATTAGGCCACGCAGTCATCCGGTCACCTGAGATGATTTTTATCATGTAGGTGGTATGCATGGATGGAGAACATATTATTGAAAGGTATTCAGGTTTACATCCCATAGTGTTCTTTCAGCTCTTTTCGCTGGAAGCACTTTTTTGGAATCTATATATTGAGAATTTTATGAGTACGATATGCTTTTGTTTTCCTTTTTGCATACAAACCTCTTTCCTCATGAGTTTAAAGCTCATTTGTATGCTCTACATAGCTCTGGACGTTTCCAGACGTGGAGTGAAACTGTTCAGAAAGTAGTACAAATTGCTCCTTCCTGCATACGCTAATATTTCACACTCACATAGGTTGTATAAGTTTTATGAATCCTGGCTTGACCTATTCAAGTAGCTGAAAGCCTGTCACCACCTCTAGAACAAGATTCACACCAATCCAATTCAAATCATTTTTTCCAAAGGAATATGTTCTGGCCGGTCGAAAATGCATCTCACAAAAATAGGCATTTAAAAATATACTTTGCAGTTTCAGAACACTAACATGACTGTGAAGTGTACACAAGTAAAATGGGACCGTTTCAAAGTACCTAATCCCTCATAAACTTCTGAGAGGAAGCATTTAATAAATCTACCTAATTTTCTGGAAAAGAGAGAGGGAGGTTTTTTGTTATCACCTCAGATGGGACTCGAACCCACAATCCCTGGCTTAGGAGGCCAGTGCCTCATCCGTTAGGCACTGAGGCACACATGCATAGGTGTTTTCTAGAGGCATTATTTAAATGTATTCTATGGTCAGACACCGGTGTGTGCACACAGGGCATTTCTCACTTCTCTCTATAAGTAAACTTCCCATTTTCATCCTCTTCCATCCCCGACTTTAACGCTCTCTTCTATGCTATAATGGAGACTTTGCAATTTTAGCAAGTGGAGAGAAATTGGAGAACCACTTTCGACTCCACACTTCTTCTTCACTTACTTCTTTTCTCAATATACTGGGCTTAGAAAATGGTATCAAGCCATCCTTATCATCAGCAGGACACGGAAAGAGGCACCAAGTCTCCTAACCAAGTTCAACCACACTTTGCAACTTAACCATTGCACCACAAATTAGGCAACGGGGGCATCAGCAAAGGCAGCCAATGTGCCGATCCTTTATACATTTTGTGTAGTACTTTTCTTACTCGGAGGCAAAATCAGCACTTTAACTGCCCAAATCATACAGATTTTACACATGTAGCACTCTATGCACACATAGGCACACACCTTGCAGTTCTTCTACACACACTTAAGCTAAAAACCCATTCTGTCACTTCAAAATTCTGCAAACCCATTACATATTCAGTGCGTCGGCATAGAAGCACTTTTTAATGCCACTAAAATGCACATATAGTTAGACTGAAGATGCAACCTGAATGAGTTTACAGTATGTACTCCACTTTATTAATAATTAGTAATGAGAAAGTGAGGACTACAAGAGTATTGGAAAATACTTTTTCCACTCTGAATGTAAAGCAGATTGTGTGACCATTGGCCAAAAACAACCACGAAGGGACTCAAACCCTCAATCTTCTGATCCGAAGTCAGACGCCTTATCGATTAGGCCACGCAGTCATCCGGTCACCTGAGATGATTTTTATCATGTAGGTGGTATGCATGGATGGAGAACATATTATTGAAAGGTATTCAGGTTTACATCCCATAGTGTTCTTTCAGCTCTTTTCGCTGGAAGCACTTTTTTGGAATCTATATATTGAGAATTTTATGAGTACGATATGCTTTTGTTTTCCTTTTTGCATACAAACCTCTTTCCTCATGAGTTTAAAGCTCATTTGTATGCTCTACATAGCTCTGGACGTTTCCAGATGTGGAGTGAAACTGTTTAGAAAGTAGTACAAATTGCTCCTTCCTGCATACGCTAATATTTCACACTCACATAGGTTGTATAAGTTTTATGAATCCTGGCTTGACCTATTCAAGTAGCTGAAAGCCTGTCACCACCTCTAGAAACAAGATTCACACCAATCCAATTCAAATCATTTTTTCCAAAGGAATATGTTCTGGCCGGTCGAAAATGCATCTCACAAAAATAGGCATTTAAAAATATACTTTGCAGTTTCAGAACACTAACATGACTGTGAAGTGTACACAAGTAAAATGGGACCGTTTCAAAGTACCTAATCCCTCATAAACTTCTGAGAGGAAGCATGTAATAAATCTACCTAATATTCTGGAAAAGAAAGAGGGAGGCTTTTTGTTATCACCTCAGATGGGTCTCAAACCCACAATCCCTGGCTTAGGAGGCCAGTGCCTTATCCATTAGGCCACTGAGGCACACATGCATAGTTCTTTTCTAGAGGCATTATTTAAATGTATTCTATGGTCAGACACCGGTGTGTGCACACAGGGCATTTCTCACTTCTTTCTATAAGTAAACTTCCCATTTTCATCCTCTTCCATCCCCGAATTTAACGCTCTCTTCTATGCTATAATGGAGACTTTGCAATTTTAGCAAGTGGAGAGAAATTGGAGAACCACTTTCGACTCCACACTTCTTCTTCACTTACTTCTTTTCTCAATATACTGGGCTTAGAAAATGTTATCAAGCCATCCTTATCATCAGCAGGACACGGAAAGAGGCACCAAGTCTCCTAACCAAGTTCAACCACACTCTGCAACTTAACCATTGCACTACAAATTAGGCAACGGGGGCATCAGCAAAGGCAGCCAATGTGCCGATCCTTTATACATTTTGTGTAGTACTTTTCTTACTCGGAGGCAAAACCAGCACTTTAACTGCCCAAATCATACAGATTTTACACATGTAGCACTCTATGCACACATAGGCACACACCCTGCAGTTCTTCTACACACTTAAGCTAAAAACCCATTCTGTCACATCAAAATTCTGCAAACCTATTACATATTCAGTGCATCGGCATAGAAGCACTTTTTAATGCCACTAAAATGCACAAGTAGTTAGACTGAAGATGCAACCTGAATGAGTTTACAGTATGTACTCCACTTTATTATTGATTAGTAATGAGAAAGTGAGGACTACAAGAGTATTGGAAAATACTTTTTCCACTCTGAATGTGAAGCAGATTGTGTGACCATTGGCCGAAAACAACCACGAAGGGACTCGCACCCTCAATTTTCTGATCCGAAGTCAGACGCCTTATCCATTAGGCCACGCGTCATCTGTTCCCCTGAGATGATTTTTATCATGTAGGTGGTATGCATGGATGGAGAACATATTATTGAAAGGTATTCAGGTTTACATCCCATAGTGTTCTTTCAGCTCTTTTCGCTGGAAGCACTTTTTTGGAATCTATATATTGAGAATTTTATGAGTACGATATGCTTTTGTTTTCCTTTTTGCATACAAACCTCTTTCCTCATGAGTTTAAAGCTCATTTGTATGCTCTACATAGCTCTGGACATTTCCAGACGTGGAGTGAAACTGTTTTGAAAGTAGTACAAATTGCTCCTTCCTGCATACGCTAATGTTTCACACTCACATAGGTTGTATAAGTTTTATGAATCCTGGCTTGACCTATTCAAGTAGCTGAAAGCCTGTCAGCACCTCTAGAAACAAGATTCACACCAATCCAATTCAAATCATTTTTTCCAAAGGAATATGTTCTGGCCGGTCGAAAATGCATCTCACAAAAATAGGCATTTAAAAATCTACTTTGCAGTTTCAGAACTGAGAGGAAGCATGTAATAAATCTACCTAATTTTCTGGAAAAGTAAGAGGGAGGATTTTTGGTAACTCCTCAGATGGGACTCGAACCCACAATCCCTGACTTAGGAGGCCAGTGCCTTATCCATTAGGCCACTGAGGCACACATGCATATCTCTTTTCTAGAGGCATTATTTAAATGTATTCTATGGTCAGACACCTGTGTGTGCACACAGGGCATTTCTCACTTCTCTCTATAAGTAAACTTCCCATTTTCATCCTCTTCCATCCCCGACTTTAACGCTCTCTTCTATGCTATAATGGAGACTTTGCAATTTTAGCAAGTGGAGAGAAATTGGAGAACCACTTTCGACTCCACACTTCTTCTTCACTTAATTCTTTTCTCAATATACTGGGCTTAGAAAATGTTATCAAGCCATCCTTATCATCAGCAGGACACGGAAAGAGGCACCAAGTCTCCTAACCAAGTTCAACCACACTCTGCAACTTAACCATTGCACTACAAATTAGGCAACGGGGGCATCAGCAAAGGCAGCCAATGTGCCGATCCTTTATACATTTTGTGTAGTACTTTTCTTACTCGGAGGCAAAATCAGCACTTTAACTGCCCAAATCATACAGATTTTACACATGCGGCACTCTATGCACACATAGGCACACACCTTGCAGTTCTTCTACACACACTTAAGCTAAAAACCCATTCTGTCACGTCAAAATTCTGCAAACCTATTATATATTCAGTGCGTCGGCATAGAAGCACTTTTTAATGCCACTAAAATGCACAAGTAGTTAGACTGAAGATGCAACCTGAATGAGTTTACAGTATGTACTCCACTTTATTAATGATTAGTAATGAGAAAGTGAGGACTACAAGAGTATTGGAAAAGACTTTTTCGACTCTGAATGTAAAGCAGATTGTGTGACCATTGGCTAAAAACGACCACATTGGGACATGAACCCTCAATCTTCCGATCCGAAGTCAGACGCCTTATCCATTAGGCCACGCGGACAGCCGTTCACCTGAGATGATTTTTATCATGTAGATGGTATGCATGGATGGACAACATATTATTGAAAGGTATTCAGGTTTACATCCCATAGTGTTCTTTCAGCTCTTTTCGCCGGAAGCACTTTTTTGGAATCTATATATTGAGAATTTTATGAGTACGATATGCTTTTGTTTTCCTTTTTGCATACAAACCTCTTTCCTCATGAGTTTAAAGCTCATTTGTATGCTCTACATAGCTCTGGGCGTTTCCAGACGTGGACTGAAACTGTTTTGAAAGTAGTAAAAATTGCTCCTTCCTGCATATGCTAATTTTTCACACTTACATAGGTTGTATAAGTTTTATGAATCCTGGCTTGACCTATTCAAGTAGCTGAAAGCCTGTCACCACCTCTAGAAACAAGATTCACACCAATCCAATTCAAATCATTTTTTCCAAAGGAATATGTTCTGGCCGGTCGAAAATGCATCTCACAAAAATAGGCATTTAAAAATCTACTTTGCAGTTTCAGAACACTACCATGACTGTGAAGTGTACACAAGTAAAATGGGACCGTTTCAAAGTACCTAATCCCTCATAAACTTCTGAGAGGAAGCATGTAATAAATCTACCTAATTTTCTGGAAAAGAAAGAGGGTGGATTTTTGTTATCACCTCAGATGGGACTCGAACCCACAATCCCTGGCTTAGGAGGTCAGTGGCTTATCCAATTTGCCACTGAGGCACACATGCATATCTCTTTTCTAGAGGCATTATTTAAATGTATTCTATGGTCAGACACCGGTGTGTGCACACAGGGCATTTCTCACTTCTCTCTATAAGTAAACTTCCCATTTTCATCCTCTTCCATCCCCGACTTTAACGCTCTCTTCTATGCTATAATGGAGACTTTGCAATTTTAGCAAGTGGAGAGAAATTGGAGAACCACTTTCGACTCCACACTTCTTCTTCACTTACTTCTTTTCTCAATATACTCGGCTTAGAAAATGGTATCAAGCCATCCTTATCATCAGCAGGACACGGAAAGAGGCACCAAGTCTCCTAACCAAGTTCAACCACACTCTGCAACTTAACCATTGCACTACAAATTAGGCAACGGGGGCATCAGCAAAGGCAGCCAATGTGCCGATCCTTTATACATTTTGTGTAGTACTTTTCTTACTCGGAGGCAAAATCAGCACTTTAACTGCCCAAATCATACAGATTTTACACATGTAGCACTCTATGCACACATAGGCACACACCTTGCACTTCTTCTACACACACTTAAGCTAAAACCCATTCTGTCACGTCAAAATTCTGCAAACCTATTACATATTCAGTGCGTCGGCATAGAAGCACTTTTTAATGCCACTAAAATGCACAAGTAGTTAGACTGAAGATGCAACCTGAATGAGTTTACAGTATGTACTCCACTTTATTAATGATTAGTAATGAGAAAGTGAGGACTACAAGAGTATTGGAAAAAACTTTTTCCACTCTGAATGTAAAGCAGATTGTGTGACCATTGGCCAAAAACAACTACGAAGGGACTCGAACCCTCAATCTTCTGATCCAAAGTCAGACGCCTTATCCCTTAGGCCACGCGGTCATCCGTTCACCTGAGATGATTTTTATCATGTAGGTGGTATGCACGGATGGAGAACATATTATTGAAAGGTATTCAGGTTTACATCCCATAGTGTTCTTTCAGCTCTTTTCGCTGGAAGCACTTTTTTGGAATCTATATATTGAGTATTTTATGAGTACGATATGCTTTTGTTTTCCTTTTTGCATACAAACCTCTTTCCTCATGAGTTTAAAGCTCATTTGTATGGTCTACATAGCTCTGGACGTTTCCAGACGTGGAGTGAAACTGTTTTGAAAGTAGGACAAATTGCTCCTTCCTGCATATGCTAATTTTTCACACTCACATAGGTTGTATAAGTTTTATGAATCCTGGCTTGACCTATTCAAGTAGCTGAAAGCCTGTCACCACCTCTAGAAACAAGATTCACACCAATCCAATTCAAATCATTTTTTCCAAAGGAATATGTTCTGGCCGGTCGAAAATGCATCTCACAAAAATAGGCATTTAAAAATCTACTTTGCAGTTTCAGAACACTACCATGACTGTGAAGTGTACACAAGTAAAATGGGACCGTTTCAAAGTACCTAATCCCTCATAAACTTCTGAGAGGAAGCATGTAATAAATCTACCTAATTTTCTGGAAAAGAAAGAGGGTGGATTTTTGTTATCACCTCAGATGGGACTCGAACCCACAATCCCTGGCTTAGGAGGTCAGTGGCTTATCCAATTTGCCACTGAGGCACACATGCATATCTCTTTTCTAGAGGCATTATTTAAATGTATTCTATGGTCAGACACCGGTGTGTGCACACAGGGCATTTCTCACTTCTCTCTATAAGTAAACTTCCCATTTTCATCCTCTTCCATCCCCGACTTTAACGCTCTCTTCTATGCTATAATGGAGACTTTGCAATTTTAGCAAGTGGAGAGAAATTGGAGAACCACTTTCGACTCCACACTTCTTCTTCACTTACTTCTTTTCTCAATATACTCGGCTTAGAAAATGGTATCAAGCCATCCTTATCATCAGCAGGACACAGAAAGAGGCACCAAGTCTCCTAACCAAGTTCAACCACACTCTGCAACTTAACCATTGCACTACAAATTAGGCAACGGGGGCATCAGCAAAGGCAGCCAATGTGCCGATCCTTTATACATTTTGTGGAGTACTTTTCTTACTCGGAGGCAAAATCAGCACTTTAACTGCCCAAATCATACAGATTTTACACATGTAGCACTCTATGCACACATAGGCACACACCTTGCACTTCTTCTACACACACTTAAGCTAAAACCCATTCTGTCACGTCAAAATTCTGCAAACCTATTACATATTCAGTGCGTCGGCATAGAAGCACTTTTTAATGCCACTAAAATGCACATATAGTTAGACTGAAGATGCAACCTGAATGAGTTTACAGTATGTACTCCACTTTATTAATGATTAGTAATGAGAAAGTGAGGACTACAAGAGTATTGGAAAAAACTTTTTCCACTCTGAATGTAAAGCAGATTGTGTGACCATTGGCCAAAAACAACTACGAAGGGACTCAAACCCTCAATCTTCTGATCCGAAGTCAGACGCCTTATCGATTAGGCCTTGCAGTCATCCGGTCACCTAAGATGATTTTTATCATGTAGGTGGTATGCATGGATGGAGAACATATTATTGAAAGGTATTCAGGTTTACATCCCATAGTGTTCTTTCAGCTCTTTTCGCTGGAAGCACTTTTTTGGAATCTATATATTGAGAATTTTATGAGTACGATATGCTTTTGTTTTCCTTTTTGCATACAAACCTCTTTCCTCATGAGTTTAAAGCTCATTTGTATGCTCTACATAGCTCTGGACGTTTCCAGACGTGGAGTGAAACTGTTTAGAAAGTAGTACAAATTGCTCCTTCCTGCATACGCTAATATTTCACACTCACATAGGTTGTATAAGTTTTATGAATCCTAGCTTGACCTATTCAAGTAGCTGAAAGCCTGTCACCACCTCTAGAAACAAGATTCACACCAATCCAATTCAAATCATTTTTTCCAAAGGAATATGTTCTGGCCGGTCGAAAATGCATCTCACAAAAATAGGCATTTAAAAATATACTTTGCAGTTTCAGAACACTAACATGACTGTGAAGTGTACACAAGTAAAATGGGACCGTTTCAAAGTACCTAATCCCTCATAAACTTCTGAGAGGAAGCCTGTAATAAATCTACCTAATATTCTGGAAAAGAAAGAGGGAGGCTTTTTGTTATCACCTCAGATGGGACTCAAACCCACAATCCCTGGCTTAGGAGGCCAGTGCCTTATCCATTAGGCCACTGAGGCACACATGCATAGTTCTTTTCTAGAGGCATTATTTAAATGTATTCTATGGTCAGACACCGGTGTGTGCACACAGGGCATTTCTCACTTCTTTCTATAAGTAAACTTCCCATTTTCATCCTCTTCCATCCCCGAATTTAACGCTCTCTTCTATGCTATAATGGAGACTTTGCAATTTTAGCAAGTGGAGAGAAATTGGAGAACCACTTTCGAGTCCACACTTCTTCTTCACTTACTTCTTTTCTCAATATACTGGGCTTAGAAAATGGTATCAAGCCATCCTTATCATCAGCAGGACACGGAAAGAGGCACCAAGTCTCCTAACCAAGTTCAACCACACTCTGCAACTTAACCATTGCACTACAAATTAGGCAACGGGGGCATCAGCAAAGGCAGCCAATGTGCCGATCCTTTATACATTTTGTGTAGTACTTTTCTTACTTGGAGGCAAAATCAGCACTTTAACTGCCCAAATCATACAGATTTTACACATGTAGCACTCTATGCACACATAGGCACACACCTTGCAGTTCTTCTACACACACTTAAGCTAAAAACCCATTCTGTCACGTCAAAATTCTGCAAACCTATTACATATTCAGTGCGTCGGCATAGAAGCACTTTTTAATGCCACTAAAATGCACAAGTAGTTAGACTGAAGATGCAACCTGAACGAGTTTACAGTATGTACTCCACTTTATTGATGATTAGTAATGAGAAAGTGAGGACTACAAGAGTATTGGAAAAGACTTTTTCCACTCTGAATGTAAAGCAGATTGTGTGACCATTGGCCAAAAACAACCACGAAGGGACTCGAACCCTCAATCTTCTGATCCGAAGTCAGATGCCTTATCCATTAGGCCACACGGTCATCCGTTCACCTGAGAATATTTTTTATCATGTAGGTGGTATGCATGGATGGAGAACATATTATTGAAAGGTATTCAGGTTTACATCCCATAGTGTTCTTTCAGCTCTTTTAGCTGGAAGCACTTTTTTGGAATCTATATATTGAGAATTTTATGAGTACGATATGCTTTTGTTTTCCTTTTTGCATACAAACCTCTTTCCTCATGTGTTTAAAGCTCATTTGTATGCTCTACATAGCTCTAAACGTTTCCAGACGTGGAGTGAAACTGTTTTGAAAGTAGTACAAATTGCTCCTTCCTGCATATGCTAATTTTTCACACTCACATAGGTTGTATAAGTTTTATGAATCCTGGCTTGACCTATTCAAGTAGCTGAAAGCCTTTCACCACCTCTAGAAACAACATTCACACCAATCCAATTCAAATCATTTTTTCCAAAGGAATATGTTCTGGCCGGTCGAAAATGCATCTCACAAAAATAGGCATTTAAAAATCTACTTTACAGTTTCAGAACACTAACATGACTGTGAAGTGTACACACGTAAAATGGGACCGTTTCAAAGTACCTAATCCCTCATAAACTTGTGAGAGGAAGCATGTAATAAATCTACCTAATTTTCTGGAAAAGAAAGAGGGTGGATTTTTTTTATCACCTCAGATGGGACTCAAACCCACAATCCCTGGCTTAGGAGGCCAGTGCCTTATCCATTAGGCCACTGAGGCACACATGCATAGCTCTTTTCTAGAGGCATTATTTAAATGTATTCTATGGTCAGACACCGGTGTGTGCACACAGGGCATTTCTCACTTCTCTCTATAAGTAAACTTCCCATTTTCATCCTCTTCCATCCCCGACTTTAACGCTCTCTTCTATGCTATAATGGAGACTTTGCAATTTTAGCAAGTGGAGAGAAATTGGAGAACCACTTTCGACTCCACACTTCTTCTTCACTTACTTCTTTTCTCAATATACTGGGCTTAGAAAATGGTATCAAGCCATCCTTATCATCAGCAGGACACGGAAAGAGGCACCAAGTCTCCTAACCAAGTTCAACCACACTCTGCAACTTAACCATTGCACTACAAATTAGGCAACGGGGGCATCAGCAAAGGCAGCCAATGTGCCGATCCTTTATACATTTTGTGTAGTGCTTTTCTTACTCGGAGGCAAAACCAGCACTTTAACTGCCCAAATCATACAGATTTTACACATGTAGCACTCTATGCACACATAGGCACACACCTTGCAGTTCTTCTACACACTTAAGCTAAAAACCCATTCTGTCACGTCAAAATTCTGCAAACCTATTACATATTCAGTGCGTCGGCATAGAAGCACTTTTTAATGCCACTAAAATGCACAAGTAGTTAGACTGAAGATGCAACCTGAATGAGTTTACAGTATGTACTCCACTTTATTATTGATTAGTAATGAGAAAGTGAGGACTACAAGAGTATTGGAAAATACTTTTTCCACTCTGAATGTGAAGCAGATTGTGTGACCATTGGCCGAAAACAACCACGAAGGGACTCGCACCCTCAATTTTCTGATCCGATTTCAGACGCCTTATCCATTAGGCCACGCGGTCATCTGTTCCCCTAAGATGATTTTTATCATGTAGGTGGTATGCATGGATGGAGAACATATTATTGAAAGGTATTCAGGTTTACATTCCATAGTGTTCTTTCAGCTCTTTTCGCTGGAAGCACTTTTTTGGAATCTATATATTGAGAATTTTATGGGTACGATATGCTTTTGTTTTCCTTTTTGCATACAAATCTCTTTCCTCATGAGTTTAAAGCTCATTTGTATGCTCTACATAGCTCTGGACGTTTCCAGACGTGGAGTGAAACTGTTTTGAAAGTAGTACAAATTGCTCCTTCCTGCATATGCTAATTTTTCACACTCACATAGGTTGTATAGGTTTTATGAATCCTGGATTGACCTATTCAAGTAGCTGAAAGCCTGTCACCACTTCTAGAAACAAGATTCACACCAATCCAATTCAAATCATTTTTTCCAAAGGAATATGTTCTGGCCGGTCGAAAATGCATCTCACAAAAATAGGCATTTAAAAATCTACTTTGCAGTTTCAGAACTGAGAGGAAGCATGTAATAAATATACCTAATTTTCTGAAAAGAAAGAGGGAGGATTTTTGTTATCACCTCAGATGGGACTCAAACCCACAATCCCTGGCTTAGGAGGCCAGTGCCTTATCCATTAGGCCACTGAGGCACACATGCTTAGCTCTTTTCTATAGGCATTATTTAAATGTATTCTATGGTCAGACACCTGTGTGTGCACACAGGGCATTTCTCACTTCTCTCTATAAGTAAACTTCCCATTTTCATCCTCTTCCATCCCCGACTTTAACGCTCTCTTCTATGCTATAATGGAGACTTTGCAATTTTAGCAAGTGGAGAGAAATTGGAGAACCACTTTCAACTCCACACTTCTTCTTCACTTAATTCTTTTCTCAATATACTGGGCTTAGAAAATGTTATCAAGCCATCCTTATCATCAGCAGGACACGGAAAGAGGCACCAAGTCTCCTAAACAAGTTCAACCACACTCTGCAACTTAACCATTGCACTACAAATTAGGCAACGGGGGCATCAGCAAAGGCAGCCAATGTGCCGATCCTTTATACATTTTGTGTAGTACTTTTCTTACTCGGAGGCAAAATCAGCACTTTAACTGCCCAAATCATACAGATTTTACACATGCGGCACTCTATGCACACATAGGCACACACCTTGCAGTTCTTCTACACACACTTAAGCTAAAAACCCATTCTGTCACGTCAAAATTCTGCAAACCTATTATATATTCAGTGCGTCGGCATAGAAGCACTTTTTAATGCCACTAAAATGCACAAGTAGTTAGACTGAAGATGCAACCTGAATGAGTTTACAGTATGTACTCCACTTTATTAATGATTAGTAATGAGAAAGTGAGGACTACAAGAGTATTGGAAAAGACTTTTTCGACTCTGAATGTAAAGCAGATTGTGTGACCATTGGCTAAAAATGACCACATTGGGACTCGAAACCTCAATCTTCCGATCCGAAGTCAGACGCCTTATCCATTAGGCCACGCGGACATCCGTTCACCTGAGATGATTTTTATCATGTAGGTGGTATGCATGGATGGACAACATATTATTGAAAGGTATTCAGGTTTACATCCCATAGTGTTCTTTCAGCTCTTTTCGCTGGAAGCACTTTTTTGGAATCTATATATTGAGAATTTTATGAGTACGATATGCTTTTGTTTTCCTTTTTGCATACAAACCTCTTTCCTCATGAGTTTAAAGCTCATTTGTATGCTCTACATAGCTCTGGCCGTTTCCAGACGTGGAGTGAAACTGTTTTGAAAGTAGTACAAATTGCTCCTTCCTGCATATGCTAATTTTTCACACTTACATAGGTTGTATAAGTTTTATGAATCCTGGCTTGACCTATTCAAGTAGCTGAAAGCCTGTCACCACCTCTAGAAACAAGATTCACACCAATCCAATTCAAATCATTTTTTCCAAAGGAATATGTTCTGGCCGGTCGAAAATGCATCTCACAAAAATAGGCATTTAAAAATATACTTTGCAGTTTCAGAACACTAACATGACTGTGAAGTGTACACAAGTAAAATGGGACCGTTTCAAAGTACCTAATCCCTCATAAACTTCTGAGAGGAAGCATGTAATAAATCTACCTAATATTCTGGAAAAGAAAGAGGGAGGCTTTTTGTTATCACCTCAGATGGGTCTCAAACCCACAATCCCTGGCTTAGGAGGCCAGTGCCTTATCCATTAGGCCACTGAGGGACACATGCATAGTTCTTTTCTAGAGGCATTATTTAAATGTATTCTATGGTCAGACACCGGTGTGTGCACACAGGGCATTTCTCACTTCTTTCTATAAGTAAACTTCCCATTTTCATCCTCTTCCATCCCCGAATTTAACGCTCTCTTCTATGCTATAATGGAGACTTTGCAATTTTAGCAAGTGGAGAGAAATTGGAGAACCACTTTCGACTCCACACTTCTTCTTCACTTACTTCTTTTCTCAATATACTGGGCTTAGAAAATGTTATCAAGCCATCCTTATCATCAGCAGGACACGGAAAGAGGCACCAAGTCTCCTAACCAAGTTCAACCACACTCTGCAACTTAACCATTGCACTACAAATTAGGCAACGGGGGCATCAGCAAAGGCAGCCAATGTGCCGATCCTTTATACATTTTGTGTAGTACTTTTCTTACTCGGAGGCAAAACCAGCACTTTAACTGCCCAAATCATACAGATTTTACACATGTAGCACTCTATGCACACATAGGCACACACCTTGCAGTTCTTCTACACACTTAAGCTAAAAACCCATTCTGTCACATCAAAATTCTGCAAACCTATTACATATTCAGTGCATCGGCATAGAAGCACTTTTTAATGCCACTAAAATGCACAAGTAGTTAGACTGAAGATGCAACCTGAATGAGTTTACAGTATGTACTCCACTTTATTATTGATTAGTAATGAGAAAGTGAGGACTACAAGAGTATTGGAAAATACTTTTTCCACTCTGAATGTGAAGCAGATTGTGTGACCATTGGCCGAAAACAACCACGAAGGGACTCGCACCCTCAATTTTCTGATCCGAAGTCAGACGCCTTATCCATTAGGCCACGCGGTCATCTGTTCCCCTGAGATGATTTTTATCATGTAGGTGGTATGCATGGATGGAGAACATATTATTGAAAGGTATTCAGGTTTACATCCCATAGTGTTCTTTCAGCTCTTTTCGCTGGAAGCACTTTTTTGGAATCTATATATTGAGAATTTTATGAGTACGATATGCTTTTGTTTTCCTTTTTGCATACAAACCTCTTTCCTCATGAGTTTAAAGCTCATTTGTATGCTCTACATAGCTCTGGACATTTCCAGACGTGGAGTGAAACTGTTTTGAAAGTAGTACAAATTGCTCCTTCCTGCATACGCTAATGTTTCACACTCACATAGGTTGTATAAGTTTTATGAATCCTGGCTTGACCTATTCAAGTAGCTGAAAGCCTGTCAGCACCTCTAGAAACAAGATTCACACCAATCCAATTCAAATCATTTTT
Organism: Triturus cristatus; assembly: GCF_964204655.1. Taxonomy (NCBI): domain Eukaryota; kingdom Metazoa; phylum Chordata; class Amphibia; order Caudata; family Salamandridae; genus Triturus; species Triturus cristatus. Next base: position 137,676,237 of record NC_140585.1, read on the forward strand.
TCCAAAGGAATATGTTCTGGCCGGTCGAAAATGCATCTCACAAAAATAGGCATTTAAAAATCTACTTTGCAGTTTCAGAACTGAGAGGAAGCATGTAATAAATCTACCTAATTTTCTGGAAAAGAAAGAGGGAGGATTTTTGGTAACACCTCAGATGGGACTCGAACCCACAATCCCTGACTTAGGAGGCCAGTGCCTTATCCATTAGGCCACTGAGGCACACATGTATATCTCTTTTCTAGAGGCATTATTTAAATGTATTCTATGGTCAGACACCTGTGTGTGCACACAGGGCATTTCTCACTTCTCTCTATAAGTAAACTTCCCATTTTCATCCTCTTCCATCCCCGACTTTAACGCTCTCTTCTATGCTATAATGGAGACTTTGCAATTTTAGCAAGTGGAGAGAAATTGGAGAACCACTTTCGACTCCACACTTCTTCTTCACTTAATTCTTTTCTCAATATACTGGGCTTAGAAAATGTTATCAAGCCATCCTTATCATCAGCAGGACACGGAAAGAGGCACCAAGTCTCCTAACCAAGTTCAACCACACTCTGCAACTTAACCATTGCACTACAAATTAGGCAACGGGGGCATCAGCAAAGGCAGCCAATGTGCCGATCCTTTATACATTTTGTGTAGTACTTTTCTTACTCGGAGGCAAAATCAGCACTTTAACTGCCCAAATCATACAGATTTTACACATGCGGCACTCTATGCACACATAGGCACACACCTTGCAGTTCTTCTACACACACTTAAGCTAAAAACCCATTCTGTCACGTCAAAATTCTGCAAACCTATTATATATTCAGTGCGTCGGCATAGAAGCACTTTTTAATGCCACTAAAATGCACAAGTAGTTAGACTGAAGATGCAACCTGAATGAGTTTACAGTATGTACTCCACTTTATTAATGATTAGTAATGAGAAAGTGAGGACTACAAGAGTATTGGAAAAGACTTTTTCGACTCTGAATGTAAAGCAGATTGTGTGACCATTGGCTAAAAACGACCACATTGGGACATGAACCCTCAATCTTCCGATCCGAAGTCAGACGCCTTATCCATTAGGCCACGCGGACAGCCGTTCACCTGAGATGATTTTTATCATGTAGATGGTATGCATGGATGGACAACATATTATTGAAAGGTATTCAGGTTTACATCCCATAGTGTTCTTTCAGCTCTTTTCGCCGGAAGCACTTTTTTGGAATCTATATATTGAGAATTTTATGAGTACGATATGCTTTTGTTTTCCTTTTTGCATACAAACCTCTTTCCTCATGAGTTTAAAGCTCATTTGTATGCTCTACATAGCTCTGGGCGTTTCCAGACGTGGACTGAAACTGTTTTGAAAGTAGTAAAAATTGCTCCTTCCTGCATATGCTAATTTTTCACACTTACATAGGTTGTATAAGTTTTATGAATCCTGGCTTGACCTATTCAAGTAGCTGAAAGCCTGTCACCACCTCTAGAAACAAGATTCACACCAATCCAATTCAAATCATTTTTTCCAAAGGAATATGTTCTGGCCGGTCGAAAATGCATCTCACAAAAATAGGCATTTAAAAATCTACTTTGCAGTTTCAGAACACTACCATGACTGTGAAGTGTACACAAGTAAAATGGGACCGTTTCAAAGTACCTAATCCCTCATAAACTTCTGAGAGGAAGCATGTAATAAATCTACCTAATTTTCTGGAAAAGAAAGAGGGTGGATTTTTGTTATCACCTCAGATGGGACTCGAACCCACAATCCCTGGCTTAGGAGGTCAGTGGCTTATCCAATTTGCCACTGAGGCACACATGCATATCTCTTTTCTAGAGGCATTATTTAAATGTATTCTATGGTCAGACACCGGTGTGTGCACACAGGGCATTTCTCACTTCTCTCTATAAGTAAACTTCCCATTTTCATCCTCTTCCATCCCCGACTTTAACGCTCTCTTCTATGCTATAATGGAGACTTTGCAATTTTAGCAAGTGGAGAGAAATTGGAGAACCACTTTCGACTCCACACTTCTTCTTCACTTACTTCTTTTCTCAATATACTCGGCTTAGAAAATGGTATCAAGCCATCCTTATCATCAGCAGGACACGGAAAGAGGCACCAAGTCTCCTAACCAAGTTCAACCACACTCTGCAACTTAACCATTGCACTACAAATTAGGCAACGGGGGCATCAGCAAAGGCAGCCAATGTGCCGATCCTTTATACATTTTGTGTAGTACTTTTCTTACTCGGAGGCAAAATCAGCACTTTAACTGCCCAAATCATACAGATTTTACACATGTAGCACTCTATGCACACATAGGCACACACCTTGCACTTCTTCTACACACACTTAAGCTAAAACCCATTCTGTCACGTCAAAATTCTGCAAACCTATTACATATTCAGTGCGTCGGCATAGAAGCACTTTTTAATGCCACTAAAATGCACAAGTAGTTAGACTGAAGATGCAACCTGAATGAGTTTACAGTATGTACTCCACTTTATTAATGATTAGTAATGAGAAAGTGAGGACTACAAGAGTATTGGAAAAGACTTTTTCCACTCTGAATGTAAAGCAGATTGTGTGACCATTGGCCAAAAACAACTACGAAGGGACTCGAACCCTCAATCTTCTGATCCAAAGTCAGACGCCTTATCCCTTAGGCCACGCGGTCATCCGTTCACCTGAGATGATTTTTATCATGTAGGTGGTATGCACGGATGGAGAACATATTATTGAAAGGTATTCAGGTTTACATCCCATAGTGTTCTTTCAGCTCTTTTCGCTGGAAGCACTTTTTTGGAATCTATATATTGAGTATTTTATGAGTACGATATGCTTTTGTTTTCCTTTTTGCATACAAACCTCTTTCCTCATGAGTTTAAAGCTCATTTGTATGGTCTACATAGCTCTGGACGTTTCCAGACGTGGAGTGAAACTGTTTTGAAAGTAGGACAAATTGCTCCTTCCTGCATATGCTAATTTTTCACACTCACATAGGTTGTATAAGTTTTATGAATCCTGGCTTGACCTATTCAAGTAGCTGAAAGCCTGTCACCACCTCTAGAAACAAGATTCACACCAATCCAATTCAAATCATTTTTTCCAAAGGAATATGTTCTGGCCGGTCGAAAATGCATCTCACAAAAATAGGCATTTAAAAATCTACTTTGCAGTTTCAGAACACTACCATGACTGTGAAGTGTACACAAGTAAAATGGGACCGTTTCAAAGTACCTAATCCCTCATAAACTTCTGAGAGGAAGCATGTAATAAATCTACCTAATTTTCTGGAAAAGAAAGAGGGTGGATTTTTGTTATCACCTCAGATGGGACTCGAACCCACAATCCCTGGCTTAGGAGGTCAGTGGCTTATCCAATTTGCCACTGAGGCACACATGCATATCTCTTTTCTAGAGGCATTATTTAAATGTATTCTATGGTCAGACACCGGTGTGTGCACACAGGGCATTTCTCACTTCTCTCTATAAGTAAACTTCCCATTTTCATCCTCTTCCATCCCCGACTTTAACGCTCTCTTCTATGCTATAATGGAGACTTTGCAATTTTAGCAAGTGGAGAGAAATTGGAGAACCACTTTCGACTCCACACTTCTTCTTCACTTACTTCTTTTCTCAATATACTCGGCTTAGAAAATGGTATCAAGCCATCCTTATCATCAGCAGGACACGGAAAGAGGCACCAAGTCTCCTAACCAAGTTCAACCACACTCTGCAACTTAACCATTGCACTACAAATTAGGCAACGGGGGCATCAGCAAAGGCAGCCAATGTGCCGATCCTTTATACATTTTGTGTAGTACTTTTCTTACTCGGAGGCAAAATCAGCACTTTAACTGCCCAAATCATACAGATTTTACACATGTAGCACTCTATGCACACATAGGCACACACCTTGCACTTCTTCTACACACACTTAAGCTAAAACCCATTCTGTCACGTCAAAATTCTGCAAACCTATTACATATTCAGTGCGTCGGCATAGAAGCACTTTTTAATGCCACTAAAATGCACATATAGTTAGACTGAAGATGCAACCTGAATGAGTTTACAGTATGTACTCCACTTTATTAATGATTAGTAATGAGAAAGTGAGGACTACAAGAGTATTGGAAAAAACTTTTTCCACTCTGAATGTAAAGCAGATTGTGTGACCATTGGCCAAAAACAACTACGAAGGGACTCAAACCCTCAATCTTCTGATCCGAAGTCAGACGCCTTATCGATTAGGCCTTGCAGTCATCCGGTCACCTAAGATGATTTTTATCATGTAGGTGGTATGCATGGATGGAGAACATATTATTGAAAGGTATTCAGGTTTACATCCCATAGTGTTCTTTCAGCTCTTTTCGCTGGAAGCACTTTTTTGCAATCTATATATTGAGAATTTTATGAGTACGATATGCTTTTGTTTTCCTTTTTGCATACAAACCTCTTTCCTCATGAGTTTAAAGCTCATTTGTATGCTCTACATAGCTCTGGACGTTTCCAGACGTGGAGTGAAACTGTTTAGAAAGTAGTACAAATTGCTCCTTCCTGCATACGCTAATATTTCACACTCACATAGGTTGTATAAGTTTTATGAATCCTAGCTTGACCTATTCAAGTAGCTGAAAGCCTGTCACCACCTCTAGAAACAAGATTCACACCAATCCAATTCAAATCATTTTTTCCAAAGGAATATGTTCTGGCCGGTCGAAAATGCATCTCACAAAAATAGGCATTTAAAAATATACTTTGCAGTTTCAGAACACTAACATGACTGTGAAGTGTACACAAGTAAAATGGGACCGTTTCAAAGTACCTAATCCCTCATAAACTTCTGAGAGGAAGCCTGTAATAAATCTACCTAATATTCTGGAAAAGAAAGAGGGAGGCTTTTTGTTATCACCTCAGATGGGACTCAAACCCACAATCCCTGGCTTAGGAGGCCAGTGCCTTATCCATTAGGCCACTGAGGCACACATGCATAGTTCTTTTCTAGAGGCATTATTTAAATGTATTCTATGGTCAGACACCGGTGTGTGCACACAGGGCATTTCTCACTTCTTTCTATAAGTAAACTTCCCATTTTCATCCTCTTCCATCCCCGAATTTAACGCTCTCTTCTATGCTATAATGGAGACTTTGCAATTTTAGCAAGTGGAGAGAAATTGGAGAACCACTTTCGAGTCCACACTTCTTCTTCACTTACTTCTTTTCTCAATATACTGGGCTTAGAAAATGGTATCAAGCCATCCTTATCATCAGCAGGACACGGAAAGAGGCACCAAGTCTCCTAACCAAGTTCAACCACACTCTGCAACTTAACCATTGCACTACAAATTAGGCAACGGGGGCATCAGCAAAGGCAGCCAATGTGCCGATCCTTTATACATTTTGTGTAGTACTTTTCTTACTTGGAGGCAAAATCAGCACTTTAACTGCCCAAATCATACAGATTTTACACATGTAGCACTCTATGCACACATAGGCACACACCTTGCAGTTCTTCTACACACACTTAAGCTAAAAACCCATTCTGTCACGTCAAAATTCTGCAAACCTATTACATATTCAGTGCGTCGGCATAGAAGCACTTTTTAATGCCACTAAAATGCACAAGTAGTTAGACTGAAGATGCAACCTGAACGAGTTTACAGTATGTACTCCACTTTATTGATGATTAGTAATGAGAAAGTGAGGACTACAAGAGTATTGGAAAAGACTTTTTCCACTCTGAATGTAAAGCAGATTGTGTGACCATTGGCCAAAAACAACCACGAAGGGACTCGAACCCTCAATCTTCTGATCCGAAGTCAGATGCCTTATCCATTAGGCCACACGGTCATCCGTTCACCTGAGAATATTTTTTATCATGTAGGTGGTATGCATGGATGGAGAACATATTATTGAAAGGTATTCAGGTTTACATCCCATAGTGTTCTTTCAGCTCTTTTAGCTGGAAGCACTTTTTTGGAATCTATATATTGAGAATTTTATGAGTACGATATGCTTTTGTTTTCCTTTTTGCATACAAACCTCTTTCCTCATGTGTTTAAAGCTCATTTGTATGCTCTACATAGCTCTAAACGTTTCCAGACGTGGAGTGAAACTGTTTTGAAAGTAGTACAAATTGCTCCTTCCTGCATATGCTAATTTTTCACACTCACATAGGTTGTATAAGTTTTATGAATCCTGGCTTGACCTATTCAAGTAGCTGAAAGCCTTTCACCACCTCTAGAAACAACATTCACACCAATCCAATTCAAATCATTTTTTCCAAAGGAATATGTTCTGGCCGGTCGAAAATGCATCTCACAAAAATAGGCATTTAAAAATCTACTTTACAGTTTCAGAACACTAACATGACTGTGAAGTGTACACACGTAAAATGGGACCGTTTCAAAGTACCTAATCCCTCATAAACTTGTGAGAGGAAGCATGTAATAAATCTACCTAATTTTCTGGAAAAGAAAGAGGGTGGATTTTTTTTATCACCTCAGATGGGACTCAAACCCACAATCCCTGGCTTAGGAGGCCAGTGCCTTATCCATTAGGCCACTGAGGCACACATGCATAGCTCTTTTCTAGAGGCATTATTTAAATGTATTCTATGGTCAGACACCGGTGTGTGCACACAGGGCATTTCTCACTTCTCTCTATAAGTAAACTTCCCATTTTCATCCTCTTCCATCCCCGACTTTAACGCTCTCTTCTATGCTATAATGGAGACTTTGCAATTTTAGCAAGTGGAGAGAAATTGGAGAACCACTTTCGACTCCACACTTCTTCTTCACTTACTTCTTTTCTCAATATACTGGGCTTAGAAAATGGTATCAAGCCATCCTTATCATCAGCAGGACACGGAAAGAGGCACCAAGTCTCCTAACCAAGTTCAACCACACTCTGCAACTTAACCATTGCACTACAAATTAGGCAACGGGGGCATCAGCAAAGGCAGCCAATGTGCCGATCCTTTATACATTTTGTGTAGTGCTTTTCTTACTCGGAGGCAAAACCAGCACTTTAACTGCCCAAATCATACAGATTTTACACATGTAGCACTCTATGCACACATAGGCACACACCTTGCAGTTCTTCTACACACTTAAGCTAAAAACCCATTCTGTCACGTCAAAATTCTGCAAACCTATTACATATTCAGTGCGTCGGCATAGAAGCACTTTTTAATGCCACTAAAATGCACAAGTAGTTAGACTGAAGATGCAACCTGAATGAGTTTACAGTATGTACTTCACTTTATTATTGATTAGTAATGAGAAAGTGAGGACTACAAGAGTATTGGAAAATACTTTTTCCACTCTGAATGTGAAGCAGATTGTGTGACCATTGGCCGAAAACAACCACGAAGGGACTCGCACCCTCAATTTTCTGATCCGATTTCAGACGCCTTATCCATTAGGCCACGCGGTCATCTGTTCCCCTAAGATGATTTTTATCATGTAGGTGGTATGCATGGATGGAGAACATATTATTGAAAGGTATTCAGGTTTACATTCCATAGTGTTCTTTCAGCTCTTTTCGCTGGAAGCACTTTTTTGGAATCTATATATTGAGAATTTTATGGGTACGATATGCTTTTGTTTTCCTTTTTGCATACAAATCTCTTTCCTCATGAGTTTAAAGCTCATTTGTATGCTCTACATAGCTCTGGACGTTTCCAGACGTGGAGTGAAACTGTTTTGAAAGTAGTACAAATTGCTCCTTCCTGCATATGCTAATTTTTCACACTCACATAGGTTGTATAGGTTTTATGAATCCTGGATTGACCTATTCAAGTAGCTGAAAGCCTGTCACCACTTCTAGAAACAAGATTCACACCAATCCAATTCAAATCATTTTTTCCAAAGGAATATGTTCTGGCCGGTCGAAAATGCATCTCACAAAAATAGGCATTTAAAAATCTACTTTGCAGTTTCAGAACTGAGAGGAAGCATGTAATAAATCTACCTAATTTTCTGGAAAAGAAAGAGGGAGGATTTTTGTTATCACCTCAGATGGGACTCAAACCCACAATCCCTGGCTTAGGAGGCCAGTGCCTTATCCATTAGGCCACTGAGGCACACATGCTTAGCTCTTTTCTATAGGCATTATTTAAATGTATTCTATGGTCAGACACCTGTGTGTGCACACAGGGCATTTCTCACTTCTCTCTATAAGTAAACTTCCCATTTTCATCCTCTGCCATCCCCGACTTTAACGCTCTCTTCTATGCTATAATGGAGACTTTGCAATTTTAGCAAGTGGAGAGAAATTGGAGAACCACTTTCAACTCCACACTTCTTCTTCACTTAATTCTTTTCTCAATATACTGGGCTTAGAAAATGTTATCAAGCCATCCTTATCATCAGCAGGACACGGAAAGAGGCACCAAGTCTCCTAAACAAGTTCAACCACACTCTGCAACTTAACCATTGCACTACAAATTAGGCAACGGGGGCATCAGCAAAGGCAGCCAATGTGCCGATCCTTTATACATTTTGTGTAGTACTTTTCTTACTCGGAGGCAAAATCAGCACTTTAACTGCCCAAATCATACAGATTTTACACATGCGGCACTCTATGCACACATAGGCACACACCTTGCAGTTCTTCTACACACACTTAAGCTAAAAACCCATTCTGTCACGTCAAAATTCTGCAAACCTATTATATATTCAGTGCGTCGGCATAGAAGCACTTTTTAATGCCACTAAAATGCACAAGTAGTTAGACTGAAGATGCAACCTGAATGAGTTTACAGTATGTACTCCACTTTATTAATGATTAGTAATGAGAAAGTGAGGACTACAAGAGTATTGGAAAAGACTTTTTCGACTCTGAATGTAAAGCAGATTGTGTGACCATTGGCTAAAAACGACCACATTGGGACTCGAAACCTCAATCTTCCGATCCGAAGTCAGACGCCTTATCCATTAGGCCACGCGGACATCCGTTCACCTGAGATGATTTTTATCATGTAGGTGGTATGCATGGATGGACAACATATTATTGAAAGGTATTCAGGTTTACATCCCATAGTGTTCTTTCAGCTCTTTTCGCTGGAAGCACTTTTTTGGAATCTATATATTGAGAATTTTATGAGTACGATATGCTTTTGTTTTCCTTTTTGCATACAAACCTCTTTCCTCATGAGTTTAAAGCTCATTTGTATGCTCTACATAGCTCTGGCCGTTTCCAGACGTGGAGTGAAACTGTTTTGAAAGTAGTACAAATTGCTCCTTCCTGCATATGCTAATTTTTCACACTTACATAGGTTGTATAAGTTTTATGAATCCTGGCTTGACCTATTCAAGTAGCTGAAAGCCTGTCACCACCTCTAGAAACAAGATTCACACCAATCCAATTCAAATCATTTTTTCCAAAGGAATATGTTCTGGCCGGTCGAAAATGCATCTCACAAAAATAGGCATTTAAAAATCTACTTTGCAGTTTCAGAACACTACCATGACTGTGAAGTGTACACAAGTAAAATGAGACCGTTTCAAAGTACCTAATCCCTCATAAACTTCTGAGAGGAAGCATGTAATAAATCTACCTAATTTTCTGGAAAAGAAAGAGGGTGGATTTTTGTTATCACCTCAGATGGGACTCGAACCCACAATCCCTGGCTTAGGAGGTCAGTGCCTTATCCAATTTGCCACTGAGGCACATATGCATAGCTCTTTTCTAGAGGCATTATTTAAATGATTCTATGGTCAGACACCGGTGTGTGCACACAGGGCATTTCTCACTTCTCTCTATAAGTAAACTTCCCATTTTCATCCTCTTCCATCCCCGACTTTAACGCTCTCTTCTATGCTATAATGGAGACTTTGCAATTTTAGCAAGTGGAGAGAAATTGGAGAACCACTTTCGACTCCACACTTCTTCTTCACTTACTTCTTTTCTCAATATACTCGGCTTAGAAAATGGTATCAAGCCATCCTTATCATCAGCAGGACACGGAAAGAGGCACCAAGTCTCCTAACCAAGTTCAACCACACTCTGCAACTTAACCATTGCACTACAAATTAGGCAACGGGGGCATCAGCAAAGGCAGCCAATGTGCTGATCCTTTATACATTTTGTGTAGTACTTTTCTTACTCGGAGGCAAAATCAGCACTTTAACTGCCCAAATCATACAGATTTTACACATGTAGCACTCTATGCACACATAGGCACACACCTTGCAGTTCTTCTACACACACTTAAGCTAAAAACCCATTCTGTCACGTTAAAATTCTGCAAACCTATTATATATTCAGTGCGTCGGCATAGAAGCACTTTTTAATGCCACTAAAATGCACAAGTAGTTAGACTGAAGATGCAACCTGAATGAGTTTACAGTATGTACTCCACTTTATTAATGATTAGTAATGAGAAAGTGAGGACTACAAGAGTATTGGAAAATACTTTTTCCACTCAGAATGTAAAGCAGATTTTGTGACCATTGGCCAAAAACGACCACAAGGGACTTGAACCCTCAATCTTCTGATCCGAAGTCAGACGCCTTATCCATTAGGCCACGCGGTCATCCGTTCACCTGAGGTGATTTTTATCATGTAGGTGGTATGCATGGATGGAGAACATATTATTGAAAGGTATTCAGGTTTACATCCCATAGTGTTCTTTCAGCTCTTTTCGCTGGAAGCACTTTTTTGGAATCTATATATTGAGAATTTTATGAGTACGATATGCTTTTGTTTTCCTTTTTGCATACAAATCTCTTTCCTCATGAGTTTAAAGCTCATTTGTATGCTCTACATAGCTCTGGACGTTTCCAGACGTGGAGTGAAACTGTTTTGAAAGTAGTACAAATTGCTCCTTCCTGCATATGCTAATTTTTCACACTCACATAGGTTGTATAAGTTTTATGAATCCTGGCTTGACCTATTCAAGTAGCTGAAAGCCTGTCACCACCTCTAGAAACAAGATTCACACCAATCCAATTCAAATCATTTTTTCCAAAGGAATATGTTCTGGCCGGTCGAAAATGCATTTCACAAAAATAGGCATTTAAAAATATACTTTGCAGTTTCAGAACACTAACATGACTGTGAAGTGTACACAAGTAAAATGGGACCGTTTCAAAGTACCTAATCCCTCATAAACTTCTGAGAGGAAGCATGTAATAAATCTACCTTATTTTCTGGAAAAGAAAGAGGGTTGATTTTTGTTATTACCTCAGATGGGACTCGAACCCACAATCCCTGGTTTAGGAGGTCAGTGCCTTATCCATTAGGCCACTGAGGCACACATGCATAGCACTTTTCTAGAGGCATTATTTAAATGTATTCTATGGTCAGACACGGGTGTGTGCACACAGGGCATTTCTCACTTCTCTCTATAAGTAAACTTCCCATTTTCATCCTCTTCCATCCCCGACTTTAACGCTCTCTTTTATGCTATAATGGAGACTGTGCAATTTTAGCAAGTGGAGAGAAATTGGAGAACCACTTTCGACTCCACACTTCTTCTTCACTTACTTCTTTTCTCAATATACTGGGCTTAGAAAATGGTATCAAGCCATCCTTATCATCAGCAGGACACAGAAAGAGGCACCAAATCTCCTAACCAAGTTCAACCACACTCTGCAACTTAACCATTGCACTACAAATTAGGCAACGGGGGCATCAGCAAAGGCAGCCAATGTGCCGATCCTTTATACATTTTGTGTAGTACTTTTCTTACTCGGAGGCAAAATCAGCACTTTAACTGCCCAAATCATACAGATTTTACACATGTAGCACTCTATGCACACATAGGCACACACCTTGCACTTCTTCTACACACACTTAAGCTAAAACCCATTCTGTCACGTCAAAATTCTGCAAACCTATTACATATTCAGTGCGTCGGCATAGAAGCACTTTTTAATGCCACTAAAATGCACATATAGTTAGACTGAAGATGCAACCTGAATGAGTTTACAGTATGTACTCCACTTTATTAATGATTAGTAATGAGAAAGTGAGGACTACAAGAGTATTGGAAAAAACTTTTTCCACTCTGAATGTAAAGCAGATTGTGTGACCATTGGCCAAAAACAACTACGAAGGGACTCAAACCCTCAATCTTCTGATCCGAAGTCAGACGCCTTATCGATTAGGCCTTGCAGTCATCCGGTCACCTAAGATGATTTTTATCATGTAGGTGGTATGCATGGATGGAGAACATATTATTGAAAGGTATTCAGGTTTACATCCCATAGTGTTCTTTCAGCTCTTTTCGCTGGAAGCACTTTTTTGGAATCTATATATTGAGAATTTTATGAGTACGATATGCTTTTGTTTTCCTTTTTGCATACAAACCTCTTTCCTCATGAGTTTAAAGCTCATTTGTATGCTCTACATAGCTCTGGACGTTTCCAGACGTGGAGTGAAACTGTTTAGAAAGTAGTACAAATTGCTCCTTCCTGCATACGCTAATATTTCACACTCACATAGGTTGTATAAGTTTTATGAATCCTAGCTTGACCTATTCAAGTAGCTGAAAGCCTGTCACCACCTCTAGAAACAAGATTCACACCAATCCAATTCAAATCATTTTTTCCAAAGGAATATGTTCTGGCCGGTCGAAAATGCATCTCACAAAAATAGGCATTTAAAAATATACTTTGCAGTTTCAGAACACTAACATGACTGTGAAGTGTACACAAGTAAAATGGGACCGTTTCAAAGTACCTAATCCCTCATAAACTTCTGAGAGGAAGCCTGTAATAAATCTACCTAATATTCTGGAAAAGAAAGAGGGAGGCTTTTTGTTATCACCTCAGATGGGACTCAAACCCACAATCCCTGGCTTAGGAGGCCAGTGCCTTATCCATTAGGCCACTGAGGCACACATGCATAGTTCTTTTCTAGAGGCATTATTTAAATGTATTCTATGGTCAGACACCGGTGTGTGCACACAGGGCATTTCTCACTTCTTTCTATAAGTAAACTTCCCATTTTCATCCTCTTCCATCCCCGAATTTAACGCTCTCTTCTATGCTATAATGGAGACTTTGCAATTTTAGCAAGTGGAGAGAAATTGGAGAACCACTTTCGAGTCCACACTTCTTCTTCACTTACTTCTTTTCTCAATATACTGGGCTTAGAAAATGGTATCAAGCCATCCTTATCATCAGCAGGACACGGAAAGAGGCACCAAGTCTCCTAACCAAGTTCAACCACACTCTGCAACTTAACCATTGCACTACAAATTAGGCAACGGGGGCATCAGCAAAGGCAGCCAATGTGCCGATCCTTTATACATTTTGTGTAGTACTTTTCTTACTTGGAGGCAAAATCAGCACTTTAACTGCCCAAATCATACAGATTTTACACATGTAGCACTCTATGCACACATAGGCACACACCTTGCAGTTCTTCTACACACACTTAAGCTAAAAACCCATTCTGTCACGTCAAAATTCTGCAAACCTATTACATATTCAGTGCGTCGGCATAGAAGCACTTTTTAATGCCACTAAAATGCACAAGTAGTTAGACTGAAGATGCAACCTGAACGAGTTTACAGTATGTACTCCACTTTATTGATGATTAGTAATGAGAAAGTGAGGACTACAAGAGTATTGGAAAAGACTTTTTCCACTCTGAATGTAAAGCAGATTGTGTGACCATTGGCCAAAAACAACCACGAAGGGACTCGAACCCTCAATCTTCTGATCCGAAGTCAGATGCCTTATCCATTAGGCCACACGGTCATCCGTTCACCTGAGAATATTTTTTATCATGTAGGTGGTATGCATGGATGGAGAACATATTATTGAAAGGTATTCAGGTTTACATCCCATAGTGTTCTTTCAGCTCTTTTAGCTGGAAGCACTTTTTTGGAATCTATATATTGAGAATTTTATGAGTACGATATGCTTTTGTTTTCCTTTTTGCATACAAACCTCTTTCCTCATGTGTTTAAAGCTCATTTGTATGCTCTACATAGCTCTAAACGTTTCCAGACGTGGAGTGAAACTGTTTTGAAAGTAGTACAAATTGCTCCTTCCTGCATATGCTAATTTTTCACACTCACATAGGTTGTATAAGTTTTATGAATCCTGGCTTGACCTATTCAAGTAGCTGAAAGCCTTTCACCACCTCTAGAAACAACATTCACACCAATCCAATTCAAATCATTTTTTCCAAAGGAATATGTTCTGGCCGGTCGAAAATGCATCTCACAAAAATAGGCATTTAAAAATCTACTTTACAGTTTCAGAACACTAACATGACTGTGAAGTGTACACACGTAAAATGGGACCGTTTCAAAGTACCTAATCCCTCATAAACTTGTGAGAGGAAGCATGTAATAAATCTACCTAATTTTCTGGAAAAGAAAGAGGGTGGATTTTTTTTATCACCTCAGATGGGACTCAAACCCACAATCCCTGGCTTAGGAGGCCAGTGCCTTATCCATTAGGCCACTGAGGCACACATGCATAGCTCTTTTCTAGAGGCATTATTTAAATGTATTCTATGGTCAGACACCGGTGTGTGCACACAGGGCATTTCTCACTTCTCTCTATAAGTAAACTTCCCATTTTCATCCTCTTCCATCCCCGACTTTAACGCTCTCTTCTATGCTATAATGGAGACTTTGCAATTTTAGCAAGTGGAGAGAAATTGGAGAACCACTTTCGACTCCACACTTCTTCTTCACTTACTTCTTTTCTCAATATACTGGGCTTAGAAAATGGTATCAAGCCATCCTTATCATCAGCAGGACACGGAAAGAGGCACCAAGTCTCCTAACCAAGTTCAACCACACTCTGCAACTTAACCATTGCACTACAAATTAGGCAACGGGGGCATCAGCAAAGGCAGCCAATGTGCCGATCCTTTATACATTTTGTGTAGTGCTTTTCTTACTCGGAGGCAAAACCAGCACTTTAACTGCCCAAATCATACAGATTTTACACATGTAGCACTCTATGCACACATAGGCACACACCTTGCAGTTCTTCTACACACTTAAGCTAAAAACCCATTCTGTCACGTCAAAATTCTGCAAACCTATTACATATTCAGTGCGTCGGCATAGAAGCACTTTTTAATGCCACTAAAATGCACAAGTAGTTAGACTGAAGATGCAACCTGAATGAGTTTACAGTATGTACTCCACTTTATTATTGATTAGTAATGAGAAAGTGAGGACTACAAGAGTATTGGAAAATACTTTTTCCACTCTGAATGTGAAGCAGATTGTGTGACCATTGGCCGAAAACAACCACGAAGGGACTCGCACCCTCAATTTTCTGATCCGATTTCAGACGCCTTATCCATTAGGCCACGCGGTCATCTGTTCCCCTAAGATGATTTTTATCATGTAGGTGGTATGCATGGATGGAGAACATATTATTGAAAGGTATTCAGGTTTACATTCCATAGTGTTCTTTCAGCTCTTTTCGCTGGAAGCACTTTTTTGGAATCTATATATTGAGAATTTTATGGGTACGATATGCTTTTGTTTTCCTTTTTGCATACAAATCTCTTTCCTCATGAGTTTAAAGCTCATTTGTATGCTCTACATAGCTCTGGACGTTTCCAGACGTGGAGTGAAACTGTTTTGAAAGTAGTACAAATTGCTCCTTCCTGCATATGCTAATTTTTCACACTCACATAGGTTGTATAGGTTTTATGAATCCTGGATTGACCTATTCAAGTAGCTGAAAGCCTGTCACCACTTCTAGAAACAAGATTCACACCAATCCAATTCAAATCATTTTTTCCAAAGGAATATGTTCTGGCCGGTCGAAAATGCATCTCACAAAAATAGGCATTTAAAAATCTACTTTGCAGTTTCAGAACTGAGAGGAAGCATGTAATAAATCTACCTAATTTTCTGGAAAAGAAAGAGGGAGGATTTTTGTTATCACCTCAGATGGGACTCAAACCCACAATCCCTGGCTTAGGAGGCCAGTGCCTTATCCATTAGGCCACTGAGGCACACATGCTTAGCTCTTTTCTATAGGCATTATTTAAATGTATTCTATGGTCAGACACCTGTGTGTGCACACAGGGCATTTCTCACTTCTCTCTATAAGTAAACTTCCCATTTTCATCCTCTTCCATCCCCGACTTTAACGCTCTCTTCTATGCTATAATGGAGACTTTGCAATTTTAGCAAGTGGAGAGAAATTGGAGAACCACTTTCAACTCCACACTTCTTCTTCACTTAATTCTTTTCTCAATATACTGGGCTTAGAAAATGTTATCAAGCCATCCTTATCATCAGCAGGACACGGAAAGAGGCACCAAGTCTCCTAAACAAGTTCAACCACACTCTGCAACTTAACCATTGCACTACAAATTAGGCAACGGGGGCATCAGCAAAGGCAGCCAATGTGCCGATCCTTTATACATTTTGTGTAGTACTTTTCTTACTCGGAGGCAAAATCAGCACTTTAACTGCCCAAATCATACAGATTTTACACATGCGGCACTCTATGCACACATAGGCACACACCTTGCAGTTCTTCTACACACACTTAAGCTAAAAACCCATTCTGTCACGTCAAAATTCTGCAAACCTATTATATATTCAGTGCGTCGGCATAGAAGCACTTTTTAATGCCACTAAAATGCACAAGTAGTTAGACTGAAGATGCAACCTGAATGAGTTTACAGTATGTACTCCACTTTATTAATGATTAGTAATGAGAAAGTGAGGACTACAAGAGTATTGGAAAAGACTTTTTCGACTCTGAATGTAAAGCAGATTGTGTGACCATTGGCTAAAAACGACCACATTGGGACTCGAAACCTCAATCTTCCGATCCGAAGTCAGACGCCTTATCCATTAGGCCACGCGGACATCCGTTCACCTGAGATGATTTTTATCATGTAGGTGGTATGCATGGATGGACAACATATTATTGAAAGGTATTCAGGTTTACATCCCATAGTGTTCTTTCAGCTCTTTTCGCTGGAAGCACTTTTTTGGAATCTATATATTGAGAATTTTATGAGTACGATATGCTTTTGTTTTCCTTTTTGCATACAAACCTCTTTCCTCATGAGTTTAAAGCTCATTTGTATGCTCTACATAGCTCTGGCCGTTTCCAGACGTGGAGTGAAACTGTTTTGAAAGTAGTACAAATTGCTCCTTCCTGCATATGCTAATTTTTCACACTTACATAGGTTGTATAAGTTTTATGAATCCTGGCTTGACCTATTCAAGTAGCTGAAAGCCTGTCACCACCTCTAGAAACAAGATTCACACCAATCCAATTCAAATCATTTTTTCCAAAGGAATATGTTCTGGCCGGTCGAAAATGCATCTCACAAAAATAGGCATTTAAAAATCTACTTTGCAGTTTCAGAACACTACCATGACTGTGAAGTGTACACAAGTAAAATGAGACCGTTTCAAAGTACCTAATCCCTCATAAACTTCTGAGAGGAAGCATGTAATAAATCTACCTAATTTTCTGGAAAAGAAAGAGGGTGGATTTTTGTTATCACCTCAGATGGGACTCGAACCCACAATCCCTGGCTTAGGAGGTCAGTGCCTTATCCAATTTGCCACTGAGGCACATATGCATAGCTCTTTTCTAGAGGCATTATTTAAATGATTCTATGGTCAGACACCGGTGTGTGCACACAGGGCATTTCTCACTTCTCTCTATAAGTAAACTTCCCATTTTCATCCTCTTCCATCCCCGACTTTAACGCTCTCTTCTATGCTATAATGGAGACTTTGCAATTTTAGCAAGTGGAGAGAAATTGGAGAACCACTTTCGACTCCACACTTCTTCTTCACTTACTTCTTTTCTCAATATACTCGGCTTAGAAAATGGTATCAAGCCATCCTTATCATCAGCAGGACACGGAAAGAGGCACCAAGTCTCCTAACCAAGTTCAACCACACTCTGCAACTTAACCATTGCACTACAAATTAGGCAACGGGGGCATCAGCAAAGGCAGCCAATGTGCTGATCCTTTATACATTTTGTGTAGTACTTTTCTTACTCGGAGGCAAAATCAGCACTTTAACTGCCCAAATCATACAGATTTTACACATGTAGCACTCTATGCACACATAGGCACACACCTTGCAGTTCTTCTACACACACTTAAGCTAAAAACCCATTCTGTCACGTTAAAATTCTGCAAACCTATTATATATTCAGTGCGTCGGCATAGAAGCACTTTTTAATGCCACTAAAATGCACAAGTAGTTAGACTGAAGATGCAACCTGAATGAGTTTACAGTATGTACTCCACTTTATTAATGATTAGTAATGAGAAAGTGAGGACTACAAGAGTATTGGAAAATACTTTTTCCACTCAGAATGTAAAGCAGATTTTGTGACCATTGGCCAAAAACGACCACAAGGGACTTGAACCCTCAATCTTCTGATCCGAAGTCAGACGCCTTATCCATTAGGCCACGCGGTCATCCGTTCACCTGAGGTGATTTTTATCATGTAGGTGGTATGCATGGATGGAGAACATATTATTGAAAGGTATTCAGGTTTACATCCCATAGTGTTCTTTCAGCTCTTTTCGCTGGAAGCACTTTTTTGGAATCTATATATTGAGAATTTTATGAGTACGATATGCTTTTGTTTTCCTTTTTGCATACAAATCTCTTTCCTCATGAGTTTAAAGCTCATTTGTATGCTCTACATAGCTCTGGACGTTTCCAGACGTGGAGTGAAACTGTTTTGAAAGTAGTACAAATTGCTCCTTCCTGCATATGCTAATTTTTCACACTCACATAGGTTGTATAAGTTTTATGAATCCTGGCTTGACCTATTCAAGTAGCTGAAAGCCTGTCACCACCTCTAGAAACAAGATTCACACCAATCCAATTCAAATCATTTTTTCCAAAGGAATATGTTCTGGCCGGTCGAAAATGCATCTCACAAAAATAGGCATTTAAAAATATACTTTGCAGTTTCAGAACACTAACATGACTGTGAAGTGTACACAAGTAAAATGGGACCGTTTCAAAGTACCTAATCCCTCATAAACTTCTGAGAGGAAGCATGTAATAAATCTACCTTATTTTCTGGAAAAGAAAGAGGGTTGATTTTTGTTATTACCTCAGATGGGACTCGAACCCACAATCCCTGGTTTAGGAGGTCAGTGCCTTATCCATTAGGCCACTGAGGCACACATGCATAGCACTTTTCTAGAGGCATTATTTAAATGTATTCTATGGTCAGACACCGGTGTGTGCACACAGGGCATTTCTCACTTCTCTCTATAAGTAAACTTCCCATTTTCATCCTCTTCCATCCCCGACTTTAACGCTCTCTTTTATGCTATAATGGAGACTGTGCAATTTTAGCAAGTGGAGAGAAATTGGAGAACCACTTTCGACTCCACACTTCTTCTTCACTTACTTCTTTTCTCAATATACTGGGCTTAGAAAATGGTATCAAGCCATCCTTATCATCAGCAGGACACAGAAAGAGGCACCAAATCTCCTAACCAAGTTCAACCACACTCTGCAACTTAACCATTGCACTACAAATTAGGCAACGGGGGCATCAGCAAAGGCAGCCAATGTGCCGATCCTTTTAGATTTTGTGTAGTACTTTTCTTACTCGGAGGCAGAATCAGCACTTTAACTGCCCAAATCATACAGACTTTACACATGTAGCACTCTATGCACACATAGGCACACACCTTGCAGTTCTTCTACACACACTTAAGCTAAAAACCCATTCTGTCACGTCAAAATTCTGCAAACCTATTAAATATTCAGTGCATCGGCATAGAAGCACTTTTTAATGCCACTAAAATGCACAAGTAGTTAGACTGAAGATGCAACCTGAATGAGTTTACAGTATGTACTCCACTTTATTAATGATTAGTAATGAGAAAGTGAGGACTAAAAGAGTATTGGAAAAGACTTTTTCCACTCTGAATGTAAAGCAGATTGTGTGACCATTGGCCAAAATTGACGACGAAGGGACTTGAACCCTCAATCTTCTGATCCAAAGTCAGACGCCTTATCCATTAGGCCACACGGTCATCCGTTCACCTGAGATGATTTTTATCATGTAGGTGGTATGCATGGCTGGAGAACATATTATTGAAAGGTATTCAGGTTTACATCCCATAGTGTTCTTTCAGCTTTTTTCGCTGGAAGCACTTTTTTGGAATCTATATATTGAGAATTTTATGAGTATGATATGCTTTTATTTTCCTTTTTGCATACAAACCTCTTTCCTCATGAGTTTAAAGCTCATTTGTATGCTCTACATAGCTCTGGACGTTTCCAGACGTGGAGTGAAACTGTTTTGAAAGTAGTACAAATTGCTCCTTCCTGCATATGCTAATTTTTCACACTCACATAGGTTGTATAGGTTTTATGAATCCTGGATTGACCTATTCAAGTAGCTGAAAGCCTGTCACCACTTCTAGAAACAAGATTCACACCAATCCAATTCAAATCATTTTTTCCAAAGGAATATGTTCTGGCCGGTCGAAAATGCATCTCACAAAAATAGGCATTTAAAAATATACTTTGCAGTTTCTGAACACTAACATGACTGTGAAGTGTACACAAGTAAAATGGGACCGTTTCAAAGTACCTAATCCCTCATAAACTTCTGAGAGGAAGCATGTAATAAATCTACCTAATATTCTGGAAAAGAAAGAGGGAGGCTTTTTGTTATCACCTCAGATGGGACTCAAACCCACAATCCCTGGTTTAGGAGGCCAGTGCCTTATCCATTAGGCCACTGAGGCACACATGCATAGTTCTTTTCTAGAGGCATTATTTAAATGTATTCTATGGTCAGACACCGGTGTGTGCACACAGGGCATTTCTCACTTCTTTCTATAAGTAAACTTCCCATTTTCATCCTCTTCCATCCCCGAATTTAACGCTCTCTTCTATGCTATAATGGAGACTTTGCAATTTTAGCAAGTGGAGAGAAATTGGAGAACCACTTTCGAGTCCACACTTCTTCTTCACTTACTTCTTTTCTCAATATACTGGGCTTAGAAAATGGTATCAAGCCATCCTTATCATCAGCAGGACACGGAAAGAGGCACCAAGTCTCCTAACCAAGTTCAACCACACTCTGCAACTTAACCATTGCACTACAAATTAGGCAACGGGGGCATCAGCAAAGGCAGCCAATGTGCCGATCCTTTATACATTTTGTGTAGTACTTTTCTTACTCGGAGGCAAAATCAGCACTTTAACTGCCCAAATCATACAGATTTTACACATGTAGCACTCTATGCACACATAGGCACACACCTTGCAGTTCTTCTACACACACTTAAGCTAAAAACCCATTCTGTCACGTCAAAATTCTGCAAACCTATTACATATTCAGTGCGTCGGCATAGAAGCACTTTTTAATGCCACTAAAATGCACAAGTAGTTAGACTGAAGATGCAACCTGAATGAGTTTACAATATGTACTCCACTTTATTAATGATTAGTAATGAGAAAGTGAGGACTACAAGAGTATTGGAAAATACTTTTTCCACTCTGAATGAAAAGCAGATTGTGTGACCATTGGCCAAAAACGACCACGAAGGGACTCGCACCTTCAATCTTCTGATCCGAAGTCAGACGCCTTATCCAATAGGCCACGCGGTCATCCGTTCACCTGAGATGATTTTTATCATGTAGGTGGTATGCATGGATGGAGAACATATTATTGAAAGGTATTCAGGTTTACATCCCATAGTGTTCTTTCAGCTCTTTTCGCTGGAAGCACTTTTTTGGAATCTATATATTGAGAATTTTATGAGTACGATATGCTTTTGTTTTCCTTTTTGCATACAAACCTCTTTCCTCATGAGTTTAAAGCTCATTTGTATGCTCTACATAGCTCTGGACGTTTCCAGACGTGGAGTGAAACTGTTTAGAAAGTAGTACAAATTGCTCCTTCCTGCATACGCTAATTTTTCACACTCACATAGGTTGTATACGTTTTATGAATCCTGGCTTGACCTATTCAAGTAGCTGAAAGCCTGTCACCACCTCTAGAAACAAGATTCACACCAATCCAATTCAAATCATTTTTTCCAAAGGAATATGTTCTGGCCGGTCGAAAATGCATCTCACAAAAATAGGCATTTAAAAATCTACTTTGCAGTTTCAGAACACTAACATGACTGTGAAGTGTACACAAGTAAAACGGGACAGTTTCAAAGTACCTAATCCCTCATAAACTTCTGAGAGGAAGCATGTAATAAATCTACCTAATTTTCTGGAAAAGAAAGAGGGAGGATTTTTGTTATCACCTCAGATGGGACTCGAACCCACGATCCCTGGCTTAGGTGGCCGGTGCCTTATCCATTAGGCCATTGAGGCACACATGCATAGCTCTTTTCTAGAGGCATCATTTAAATGTATTCTATGGTCAGACACCGGTGTGTGCCCACAGGGCATTTCTCACTTCTCTCTATAAGTAAACTTCCCATTTTCATCCTCTTCCATCCCCGACTTTAACGCTCTCTTCTATGCTATAATGGAGACTTTGCAATTTTAGCAAGTGGAGAGAAATTGGAGAACCACTTTCGACTCCACACTTCTTCTTCACTTACTTCTTTTCTCAATATACTGGGCTTAGAAAATGTTATCAAGCCATCCTTATCATCAGCAGGACACGGAAAGAGGCACCAAATCTCCTAACCAAGTTCAACCACACTCTGCAACTTAACCATTGCACTACAAATTAGGCAACGGGGGCATCAGCAAAGGCAGCCAATGTGCCGATCCTTTATAGATTTTGTGTAGTACTTTTCTTACTCGGAGGCAAAATCAGCACTTTAACTGCCCAAATCATACAGATTTTACACATGTAGCACTCTATGCACACATAGGCACACACCTTGCAGTTCTTCTACACACACTTAAGCTAAAAACCCATTCTGTCACGTCAAAATTCTGCAAACCTATTACATATTCAGTGCGTCGGCATAGAAGCACTTTTTAATGCCACTAAAATGCACAAGTAGTTAGACTGAAGATGCAACCGGAATGAGTTTACAGTATGTACTCCACTTTATTAATGATTAGTAATGAGAAAGTGAGGACTAAAAGAGTATTGGAAAATACTTTTTCCACTCTGAATGTAAAGCAGATTGTGTGACCATTGGCCAAAAACGACCACGAAGGGACTCGCACCTTCAATCTTCTGATCCGAAGTCAGACGCCTTATCCATTAGGCCACGCGGTCATCCGTTCACCTGAGATGATTTTTATCATGTAGATGGTATGCATGGATGGAGAACATATTATTGAAAGGTATTCAGGTTTACATCCCATAGTGTTCTTTCAGCTCTTTTCGCTGGAAGCACTTTTTTGGAATCTATATATTGAGAATTTTATGAGTACGATATGCTTTTGTTTTCCTTTTTGCATACAAACCTCTTTCCTCATGAGTTTAAAGCTCATTTGTATGCTCTACATAGCTCTGGACGTTTCCAGACGTGGAGTGAAACTGTTTTGAAAGTAGTACAAATTGCTCCTTCCTGCATATGCTAATTTTTCACACTCACATAGGTTGTATAGGTTTTATGAATCCTGGATTGACCTATTCAAGTAGCTGAAAGCCTGTCACCACCTCTAGAAACAAGATTCACACCAATCCAATTCAAATCATTTTTTCCAAAGGAATATGTTCTGGCCGGTCGAAAATGCATCTCACAAAAACAGGCATTTAAAAATATACTTTGCAGTTTCTGAACACTAACATGACTGTGAAGTGTACACAGGTAAAATGGGACCATTTCAAAGTAGTTAATCCCTCATAAACTTCAGAGAGGAAGCATGTAATAAATCTACCTAATTTTCTGGAAAAGAAAGAGGGAGGATTTTTGTTTTCACCTCAGACAGGACTCGAACCCACAATCCCTGGCTTAGGAGGCCAGTGCCTTATCCATTAGGCCACTGAGGCACACATGCATAGCTTTTTTCTAGAGGCATTATTTAAATGTATTCTATGGTCAGACACCGGTGTGCACACAGGGCATTTCTCACTTCTCTCCATAAGTAAACTTCCCATTTTCATCCTCTTCCATCCCCGACTTTAACGCTCTCTTATATGCTATAATGGAGACTTTGCAATTTTAGCAAGTGAAGACAAATTGGAGAACCACTTTCGACTCCACTCTTCTTCTTCACTTACTTCTTTTCTCAAAAGACTGGGCTTAGAAAATGGTATCAAGCCATCCTTATCATCAGCAGGACACGGAAAGAGGCACCAAGTCTCCTAACCAAGTTCAACCACACTCTGCAACTTAACCATTGCACTACAAATTAGGCAACGGGGGCATCAGCAAAGGCAGCCAATGTGCCGATCCTTTATACATTTTGTGTAGTACTTTTCTTACTCGGAGGCAAAATCAGCACTTTAACTGCCCAAATCATACAGATTTTAAACATGTAGCACTCTATGCACACATAGGCACACACCTTGCAGTTCTTCTACACACACTTAAGCTAAAAACCCATTCTGTCACTTCAAAATTCTGCAAACCCATTACATATTCAGTGCGTCGGCATAGAAGCACTTTTTAATGCCACTAAAATGCACAAGTAGTTAGACTGAAGATGCAACCTGAATGAGTTTACAGTATGTACTCCACTTTATTAATGATTAGTAATGATAAAGTGAGGACTACAAGAGTATTGGAAAATACTTTTTCCACTCTGAATGTAAAGCAGATTGTGTGACCATTGGCCAAAAACGACCACGAAGGGACTCGAACCCTCAATCTTCTGATCCAAAGTCAGACGCCTTATCCATTAGGACACTCGGTCATCCGTTCATCTGTGACGATTTTTATCATGTAGGTGGTATGCATGGATGGAGAACATATTATTGAAAGGTATTCAGGTTTACGTCCCATAGTGTTCTTTCAGCTCTTTTCGCTGGAAGCACTTTTTTGGAATCTATATATTGAGTATTTTATGAGTACGATATGCTTTTGTTTTCCTTTTTGCATACAAACCTCTTTCCTCATGAGTTTAAAGCTCATTTGTATGCTCTACATAGCTCTGGACGTTTCCAGACGTGGAGTGAAACTGTTTTGAAAGTAGGACAAATTGCTACTTCCTGCATATGCTAATTTTTCACACTCACATAGGTTGTATAAGTTTTATGAATCCTGGCTTGACCTATTCAAGTAGCTGAAAGCCTGTCACCACCTCTAGAAACAAGATTCACACCAATCCAATTCAAATCATTTTTTCCAAAGGAATATGTTCTGGCGGGTCGAAAATGCATCTCACAAAAATAGGCATTTAAAAATATACTTTGCAGTTTCAGAACACCAACATGACTGTGAAGTGTACACAAGTAAAATGGGACCGTTTCAAAGTACCTAATCCCTCATAAACTTCTGAGAGGAAGCATGTAATAAATCTACCTAATTTTCTGGAACAGAAAGAGGGAGGATTTTTGTTATCACCTCAGATGGGACTTGAACCCACAATCCCTGGCTTAGGAGGCCAGTGCCTTATCCATTAGGCCACTGAGGCACACATGCATAGCTCTTTTCTAGAGGCATTATTTAAATGTATTCTATGGTCAGACACCGGTGTGTGCACACAGGGCATTTCTCACTTCTCTCTATAAGTAAACTTCCCATTTTCATCCTCTTCCATCCCCGACTTTAACGCTCTCTTCTATGCTATAATGGAGACTTTGCAATTTTAGCAAGTGGAGAGAAATTGGAGAACCACTTTCGACTCCACACTTCTTCTTCACTTACTTCTTTTCTCAATATACTGGGCTTAGAAAATGGTATCAAGCCATCCTTATCATCAGCAGGACACGGAAAGAGGCACCAAATCTCCTAACCAAGTTCAACCACACTCTGCAACTTAACCATTGCACTACAAATTAGGCAACGGGGGCATCAGCAAAGGCAGCCAATGTGCCGATCCTTTATAGATTTTGTGTAGTACTTTTCTTACTCGGAGGCAGAATCAGCACTTTAACTGCCCAAATCATACAGACTTTACACATGTAGCACTCTATGCACACATAGGCACACACCTTGCAGTTCTTCTACACACACTTAAGCTAAAAACCCATTCTGTCACGTCAAAATTCTGCAAACCTATTAAATATTCAGTGCATCGGCATAGAAGCACTTTTTAATGCCACTAAAATGCACAAGTAGTTAGACTGAAGATGCAACCTGAATGAGTTTACAGTATGTACTCCACTTTATTAATGATTAGTAATGAGAAAGTGAGGACTACAAGAGTATTGGAAAAGACTTTTTCCACTCTGAATGTAAAGCAGATTGTGTGACCATTGGCCAAAATTGACCACGAAGGGACTTGAACCCTCAATCTTCTGATCCAAAGTCAGAAACCTTATCCATTAGGCCACACGGTCATCCGTTCACCTGAGATGATTTTTATCATGTAGGTGGTATGCATGGCTGGAGAACATATTATTGAAAGGTATTCAGGTTTACATCCCATAGTGTTCTTTCAGCTTTATTCGCTGGAAGCACTTTTTTGGAATCTATATATTGAGAATTTTATGAGTATGATATGCTTTTATTTTCCTTTTTGCATACAAACCTCTTTCCTCATGAGTTTAAAGCTCATTTGTATGCTCTACATAGCTCTGGACGTTTCCAGACGTGGAGTGAAACTGTTTTGAAAGTAGTACAAATTGCTCCTTCCTGCATATGCTAATTTTTCACACTCACATAGGTTGTATAGGTTTTATGAATCCTGGATTGACCTATTCAAGTAGCTGAAAGCCTGTCACCACCTCTAGAAACAAGATTCACACCAATCCAATTCAAATCATTTTTTCCAAAGGAATATGTTCCGGCCGGTCGAAAATGCATCTCACAAAAATAGGCATTTAAAAATATACTTTGCAGTTTCTGAACACTAACATGACTGTGAAGTGTACACAAGTAAAATGGGACCGTTTCAAAGTACCTAATCCCTCATAAACTTCTGAGAGGAAGCATGTAATAAATCTACCTAATATTCTGGAAAAGAAAGAGGGATGCTTTTTGTTATCACCTCAGATGGGACTCAAACCCACAATCCCTGGCTTAGGAGGCCAGTGCCTTATCCATTAGGCCACTGAGGCACACATGCATAGTTCTTTTCTAGAGGCATTATTTAAATGTATTCTATGGTCAGACACCGGTGTGTGCACACAGGGCATTTCTCACTTCTTTCTATAAGTAAACTTC
>NC_140585.1:137720903-137728403 GCF_964204655.1 Triturus cristatus
CTTCTATGCTATAATGGAGACTTTGCAATTTTAGCAAGTGGAGAGAAATTGGAGAACCACTTTCGACTCCACACTTCTTCTTCACTTACTTCTTTTCTCAATATACTGGGCTTAGAAAATGGTATCAAGCCATCCTTATCATCAGCAGGACACGGAAAGAGGCACCAAGTCTCCTAACCAAGTTCAACCACACTCTGCAACTTAACCATTGCACTACAAATTAGGCAACGGGGGCATCAGCAAAGGCAGCCAATGTGCCGATCCTTTATACATTTTTTGTAGTACTTTTCTTACTCGGAGGCAAAATCAGCACTTTAACTGCCCAAATCATACAGACTTTACACATGTAGCACTCTATGCACACATAGGCACACACCTTGCAGTTCTTCTACACACACTTAAGCTAAAAACCCATTCTGTCACGTCAAAATTCTGCAAACCTATTACATATTCAGTGCGTCGGCATAGAAGCACTTTTTAATGCCACTAAAATGCACAAGTAGTTAGACTGAAGATGCAACCTGAATGAGTTTACAGTTTGTACTCCACTTTATTAATGATTAGTAATGAGAAAGTGAGGACTACAAGAGTATTGGAAAATACTTTTTCCACTCTGAATGTAAAGCAGATTGTGTGATCATTGGCCAAAAACGGCCACGAAGGGACTCGAACCCTCAATCTTCTGATCCAAAGTCAGACGCCTTATCCATTAGGCCACGCGGTCATCCATTCACCTGAGATGATTTTTATCATGTAGGTGGTATGCATGGATGGAGAACATATTATTGAAAGGTATTCAGGTTTACATCCCATAGTGTTCTTTCAGCTCTTTTCGCTGGAAGCACTTTTTTGGAATCTATATATTGAGTATTTTATGAGTACGATATGCTTTTGTTTTCCTTTTTGCATACAAACCTCTTTCCTCATGAGTTTAAAGCTCATTTGTATTCTCTACATAGCTCTGGAAGTTTCCAGACGTGGAGTGAAACTGTTTTGAATGTAGGACAAATTGCTCCTTCCTGCATATGCTAATTTTTCACACTCACATAGGTTGTATACGTTTTATGAATCCTGGCTTGACCTATTCAAGTAGCTGAAAGCCTGTCACCACCTCTAGAAACAAGATTCACACCAATCCAATTCAAATCATTTTTTCCAAAGGAATATGTTCTGGCCGGTCGAAAATGCATCTCACAAAAATAGGCATTTAAAAATATACTTTGTAGTTTCAGAACACTAACATGACTGTGAAGTGTACACAAGTAAAATGGGACCGTTTCAAAGTACCTAATCCCTCATAAATTTGTGAGAGGAAGCATGTAATAAATCTACCTAATTTTCTGGAAAAGAAAGAGGGCGGATTTTTGTTATCACCTCAGATGGGACTTGAACCCACAATCCCTGGCTTAGGAGGTCAGTGCCTTATCCATTAGGCCACTGAGGCACACATGCATAGCTCTTTTCTAGAGGCATTATTTAAATGTATTCTATGGTGAGACACCGGTGTGTGCACACAGGGCATTTCTCACTTCTCTCTATAAGTAAACTTCCCATTTTCATCCTCTTCCATCCCCGACTTTAACGCTCTCTTCTATGCTATAATGGAGACTTTGCAATTTTAGCAAGTGGAGAGAAATTGGAGAACCACTTTCGACTCCACACTTCTTCTTGACTTACTTCTTTTCTCAATATACTGGGCTTAGAAAATGGTATCAAGCCATCCTTATCATCAGTAGGACACGGAAAGAGGCACCAAGTCTCCTAACCAAGTTCAACCACACTCTGCAACTTAACCATTGCACTACAAATTAGTCAACGGGGGCATCAGCAAAGGCAGCCAATGTGCCGATCCTTTATACATTTTGTGTAGTACTTTTCTTACTCGGAGGCAAAATCAGCACTTTAACTGCCCAAATCATACAGATTTTACACATGTAGCACTCTATGCACACATAGGCACACACCTTGCAGTTCTTCTACACACACTTAAGCTAAAAACCCATTCTGTCACGTCAAAATTCTGCAAACCTATAACATATTCAGTGCGCCTGCATAGAAGCACTTTTTAATGCCACTAAAATGCACAAGTAGTTAGACTGAAGATGCAACCTGAATGAGTTTACAGTATGTGCTCCACTTTATTAATGATTAGTAATGAGAAAGTGAGGACTACAAGAGTATTGGAAAAGACGTTTTCCACTATGAATGTAAAGCAGATTGTGTGACTATTGGCCAAAAACGACCATGAAGGGACTCGAACCCTCAATCTTCTGATCCGAAGTCAGACGCCTTATCCATTAGGCCACGCGGTCATCCGTTCACCTGAGATGATTTTTATCATGTAGGTGGTATGCATGGATGGAGAACATATTATTGAAAGGTATTCAGGTTTACATCCCATAGTGTTCTTTCAGCTCTTTTCGCTGGAAGCACTTTTTTGGAATCTATATATTGAGAATTTTATGAGTACGATATGCTTTTGTTTTCCTTTTTGCATACAAACCTCTTTCCTCGTGAGTTTAAAGCTCATTTGTATGCTCTACATAGCTCTGGACGTTTCCAGACGTGGAGTGAAACTGTTTTGAAAGTAGTACAAATTGCTCCTTCCTGCATATGCTAATTTTTCACACTCACATAGGTTGTATAAGTTTTATGAATCCTGGCTTGACCTATTCAAGTAGCTGAAAGCCTGTCACCACCTCTAGAAACAAGATTCACACCAATCCAATTCAAATCATTTTTTCCAAAGGAATATGTTCTGGCCGGTCGAAAATGCATCTCACAAAAATAGGCATTTAAAAATCTACTTTGCAGTTTCAGAACACTAACATGACTGTGAAGTGTACACAAGTAAAATGGGACAGTTTCAAAGTACCTAATCCCTCATAAACTTCCAAGAGGAAGCATGTAATAAATCTACCTAATTTTCTGGAAAAGAAAGAGGGAGGATTTTTGTTATCACCTCAGATGGGACTCGAACCCACAATCCCTGGCTTAGGAGACCAGTGCCTTATCCATTAGGCCACTGAGGAACACATGCATAGCTCTTTTCTAGACGCATTATTTAAATGTATTCTATGGTCAGACACCGGTGTGTGCACACAGGGCATTTCTCACTTCTCTCTATAAGTAAACTTCCCATTTTCATCCTCTTCCATCCCCGACTTTAACGCTCTCTTCTATTCTATAATGGAGACTTTGCAATTTTAGCAAGTGGAGAGAAATTGGAGAACCACTTTCGACTCCACACTTCTTCTTCACTGACTTCTTTTCTCAATATACTGAGCTTAGAAAATGGTATCAAGCCATCCTTATCATCAGTAGGACACGGAAAGAGGCACTAAGTCTCCTAACCAAGTTCAACCACACTCTGCAACTTAACCATTGCACTACAAATTAGGCAACGGGGGCATCAGCAAAGGCAGCCAATGTGCCGATCCTTTATACATTTTGTGTAGTACTTTTCTTACTCAGAGGCAAAATCAGCACTTTAACTGCCCAAATCATACAGATTTTACACATGTACCACTCTATGCACACATAGGCACACACCTTGCAGTTCTTCTACACACACTTAAGCTAAAAACCCATTCTGTCACGTCAAAATTCTGCAAACCTATTACATATTCAGTGCGTCGGCATTGAAGCACTTTTTAATGCCACTAAAACGCACAAGTAGTTAGACTGAAGATGCAACCTGAATGAGTTTACAGTATGTACTCCACTTTATTAATGATTAGTAATGAGAAAGTGAGGACTACAAGAGTATTGGAAAATACTTTTTCCACTCTGAATGTAAAGCAGATTGTGTGACCATTGGCCAAAAACGACCACGAAGGGACTCGAACCCTCAATCTTCTGATCTGAAGTCAGACGCCTTATCCATTAGGCCACACGGTCATCTGTTCACCTGAGATGATTTTTATCATGTAGGTGGTATGCATGGAAGGAGAACATATTATTGAAAGGTATTCAGGTTTACATCCCATAGTGTTCTTTCAGCTCTTTTTGCTGGAAGCACTTTTTTGGAATCTATATATTGAGAATTTTATGAGTACGATATGCTTTTGTTTTCCTTTTTGCATACAAACCTCTTTCCTCATGAGTTTAAAGCTCATTTGTATGCTCTACATAGCTCTGGACGTTTCCAGACGTGGAGTCAAACTGTTTTGAAAGTAGTACAAATTGCTCCTTCCTGCATATGCTAATTTTTCACACTCACATAGGTTGTATAAGTTTTATGAATCCTGGCTTGACCTATTCAAGTAGCTGAAAGCCTGTCACCACCTCTAGAAACAAGATTCACACCAATCCAATTCAAATCATTTTTTCCAAAGGAATATGTTCTGGCCGGTCGAAAATGCATCTCACAAAAATAGGCATTTAAAAATCTACTTTGCAGTTTCAGAACACTAACATGACTGTGAAGTGTACACAAGTAAAATGGGACAGTTTCAAAGTACCTAATCCCTCATAAACTTCCAAGAGGAAGCATGTAATAAATCTACCTAATTTTCTGGAAAAGAAAGAGGGAGGATTTTTGTTATCACCTCAGATGGGACTCGAACCCACAATCCCTGGCTTAGGAGGCCAGTGCCTTATCCATTAGGCCACTGAGGAACACATGCATAGCTCTTTTCTAGACGCATTATTTAAATGTATTCTATGGTCAGACACCGGTGTGTGCACACAGGGCATTTCTCACTTCTCTCTATAAGTAAACTTCCCATTTTCATCCTCTTCCATCCCCGACTTTAACACTCTCTTCTATTCTATAATGGAGACTTTGCAATTTTAGCAAGTGGAGAGAAATTGGAGAACCACTTTCGACTCCACACTTCTTCTTCACTGACTTCTTTTCTCAATATACTGAGCTTAGAAAATGGTATCAAGCCATCCTTATCATCAGTAGGACACGGAAAGAGGCACTAAGTCTCCTAACCAAGTTCAACCACACTCTGCAACTTAACCATTGCACTACAAATTAGGCAACGGGGGCATCAGCAAAGGCAGCCAATGTGCCGATCCTTTATACATTTTGTGTAGTACTTTTCTTACTCGGAGGCAAAATCAGCACTTTAACTGCCCAAATCATACAGATTTTACACATGTACCACTCTATGCACACATAGGCACACACCTTGCAGTTCTTCTACACACACTTAAGCTAAAAACCCATTCTGTCACGTCAAAATTCTGCAAACCTATTACATATTCAGTGCGTCGGCATTGAAGCACTTTTTAATGCCACTAAAACGCACAAGTAGTTAGACTGAAGATGCAACCTGAATGAGTTTACAGTATGTACTCCACTTTATTAATGATTAGTAATGAGAAAGTGAGGACTACAAGAGTATTGGAAAATACTTTTTCCACTCTGAATGTAAAGCAGATTGTGTGACCATTGGCCAAAAACGACCACGAAGGGACACGAACCCTCAATCTTCTGTTCCGAAGTCAGACGCCTTATCCATTAGGCCACACGGTCATCCGTTCACCTGAGATGATTTTTATCATGTAGGTGGTATGCATGGATGGAGAACATATTATTGAAAGGTATTCAGGTTTACATCCCATAGTGTTCTTTCAGCTCTTTTTGCTGGAAGCACTTTTTTGGAATCTATATATTGAGAATTTTATGAGTACGATATGCTTTTGTTTTCCTTTTTGCATACAAACCTCTTTCCTCATGAGTTTAAAGCTCATTTGTATGCTCTACATAGCTCTGGACGTTTCCAGACGTGGAGTCAAACTGTTTTGAAAGTAGTACAAATTGCTCCTTCCTGCATATGCTAATTTTTCACACTCACATAGGTTGTATAAGTTTTATGAATCCTGGCTTGACCTATTCAAGTAGCTGAAAGCCTGTCACCACCTCTAGAAACAAGATTCACACCAATCCAATTCAAATCATTTTTTCCAAAGGAATATGTTCTGGCCGGTCGAAAATGTATCTCACAAAAATAGGCATTTAAAAATCTACTTTGCAGTTTCAGAACACTAACATGACTGTGAAGTGTACACAAGTAAAACGGGACAGTTTCAAAGTACCTAATCCCTCATAAACTTCTGAGAGGAAGCATGTAATAAATCTACCTAATTTTCTGGAAAAGAAAGAGGCAGGATTTTTGTTATCACCTCAGATGGGACTCGAAGCCACAATCCCTGGCTTAGGAGGCCAGTGCCTTATCCATTAGGCCACTGAGGCACACATGCATAGCTCTTTTCTAGAGGCATTATTTAAATGTATTCTATGGTCAGACACCGGTGTGTGAACACAGGGCATTTCTCACTTCTCTCTATAAGTAAACTTCCCATTTTCATCCTCTTCCATCCCCGACTTTAACGCTCTCTTCTATGCTATAATGGAGACTTTGCAATTTTAGCAAGTGGAGAGAAATTGGAGAACCACTTTCGACTCCACACTTCTTCTTCACTGACTTCTTTTCTCAATATACTGAGCTTAGAAAATGGTATCAAGCCATCCTTATCATCAGTAGGACACGGAAAGAGGCACTAAGTCTCCTAACCAAGTTCAACCACACTCTGCAACTTAACCATTGCACTACAAATTAGGCAATGGGGGCATCAGCAAAGGCAGCCAATGTGCCGATCCTTTATACATTTTGTGTAGTACTTTTCTTACTCGGAGGCAAAATCAGCACTTTAACTGCCCAAATCATACAGATTTTACACATGTACTACTCTATGCACACATAGGCACACACCTTGCAGTTCTTCTACACACACTTAAGCTAAAAACCCATTCTGTCACGTCAAAATTCTGCAAACCTATAACATATTCAGTGCGCCTGCATAGAAGCACTTTTTAATGCCACTAAAATGCACAAGTAGTTAGACTGAAGATGCAACCTGAATGAGTTTACAGTATGTGCTCCACTTTATTAATGATTAGTAATGAGAAAGTGAGGACTACAAGAGTATTGGAAAATACTTTTTCCACTCTGAATGTAAAGCAGATTGTGTGACCATTGGCCAAAAACGACCATGAAGGGACTCGAACCCTCAATCTTCTGATCCAAAGTCAGACGCCTTATCCATTAGGCCACGCGGTCATCCATTCACCTGAGATGATTTTTATCATGTAGGTGGTATGCATGGATGGAGAACATATTATTGAAAGGTATTCAGGTTTACATCCCATAGTGTTCTTTCAGCTCTTTTCGCTGGAAGCACTTTTTTGGAATCTATATATTGAGTATTTTATGAGTACGATATGCTTTTGTTTTCCTTTTTGCATACAAACCTCTTTCCTCATGAGTTTAAAGCTCATTTGTATTCTCTACATAGCTCTGGAAGTTTCCAGACGTGGAGTGAAACTGTTTTGAATGTAGGACAAATTGCTCCTTCCTGCATATGCTAATTTTTCACACTCACATAGGTTGTATACGTTTTATGAATCCTGGCTTGACCTATTCAAGTAGCTGAAAGCCTGTCACCACCTTTAGAAACAAGATTCACACCAATCCAATTCATATC
>NC_140585.1:137753403-137780903 GCF_964204655.1 Triturus cristatus
AGATGATTTTTATCATGTAGGTGGTATGCATGGATGGAGAACATATTATTGAAAGGTATTCAGGTTTACATCCCATAGTGTTCTTTCAGCTCTTTTCGCTGGAAGCACTTTTTTGGAATCTATATATTGAGAATTTTATGAGTATGATATGCTTTTCTTTTCCTTTTTCCATACAAACCTCTTTCCTCATGAGTTTAAAGCTCATTTGTATGCTCTACATAGCTCTGGACGTTTCCAGACGTGGAGTGAAACTGTTTTGAAAATAGTACAAATTGCTCCTTCCTGCATATGCTAATTTTTCACACTCACATAGGTTGTATAAGTTTTATGAATCCTGGCTTGACCTATTCAAGTAGCTGAAAGCCTGTCACCACCTCTAGAAACAAGATTCACACCAATCCAATTCATATCATTTTTTCCAAAGGAATATGTTCTGGCCGGTCGAAAATGCATCTCACAAAAATAGGCATTTAAAAATCTACTTTGCAGTTTCAGAACACTAACATGACTGTGAAGTGTACACAAGTAAAACGGGACAGTTTCAAAGTACCTAATCCCTCATAAACTTCTGAAAGGAAGCATGTAATAAATCTACCTAATTTTCTGGAAAAGAAAGAGGGAGGATTTTTGTTATCACCTCAGATGGGACTCAAACCCACAATCCCTGGCTTAGGAGGCCAGTGCCTTATCCATTAGGCCACTGAGGCACACATGCATAGTTTTGTCTAGAGGCATTATTTAAATGTATTCTATGGTCAGACACCGGTGTGTGCACACAGGGCATTTCTCACTTCTCTCTATAAGTAAACTTCCCATTTTCATCCTCTTCCATCCCCGACTTTAACGCTCTCTTCTATGCTATAATGGAGACTTTGCAATTTTAGCAAGTGGAGAGAAATTGGAGAACCACTTTCGACTCCACACTTCTTCTTCACTTACTTCTTTTCTCAATATACTGGGCTTAGAAAATGGTATCAAGCCATCCTTATCATCAGTAGGACACGGAAAGAGGCACTAAGTCTCCTAACCAAGTTCAACCACACTCTGCAACTTAACCATTGCACTACAAATTAGGCAATGGGGGCATCAGCAAAGGCAGCCAATGTGCCGATCCTTTATACATTTTGTGTAGTACTTTTCTTACTCGGAGGCAAAATCAGCACTTTAACTGCCCAAATCATACAGATTTTACACATGTACCACTCTATGCACACATAGGCACACACCTTGCAGTTCTTCTACACACACTTAAGCTAAAAACCCATTCTGTCACGTCAAAATTCTGCAAACCTATTACATATTCAGTGCATTGGCATAGAAGCACTTTTTAATGCCACTAAAATGCACAAGTAGTTAGACTGAAGATGCAACCTGAATGAGTTTACAGTATGTACTCCACTTTATTAATGATTAGTAATGAGAAAGTGAGGACTACAAGAGTATTGGAAAATACTTTTTCCACTCTGAATGTAAAGCAGATTGTGTGACCATTGGCCAAAAACGACCATGAAGGGACTCGAACCCTCAATCTTCTGATCCGAAGTCAGAAGCCTTATCCATTAGGCCACGAGGTCATCCGTTCACCTGAGATGATTTTTATCATGTAGGTGGTATGCATGGATGGAGTACATATTATTGAAAGGTATTCAGGTTTACATCCCATAGTGTTCTTTCAGCTCTTTTCGCTAGAAGCACTTTTTTGGAATCTATATATTGAGAATTTTATGAGTACGATATGCTTTTGTTTTCCTTTTTGCATACAAACCTCTTTCCTCATGAGTTTAAAGCTCATTTGTATGCTCTACATAGCTCTGGACGTTTCCAGACGTGGAGTGAAACTGTTTTGAAAGTAGTACAAATTGCTCCTTCCTGCATATGCTAATTTTTCACACTCACATAGGTTGTATAAGTTTTATGAATCCTGGCTTGACCTATTCAAGTAGCTGAAAGCCTGTCACCACCTCTAGAAACAAGATTCACACCATTCCAATTCATATAATTTTTATCAAAGGAATATGTTCTGGCCGGTCGAAAATGCATCTCACAAAAATAGGCATTTAAAAATATACTTTGCAGTTTCAGAACACTAACATGACTGTGAAGTGTACACAAGTAAAACGGGACAGTTTCAAAGTACCTAATCCCTCATAAACTTCTGAGAGGAAGCATGTAATAAATCTACCTAATTTTCTCGAAAAGTAAGAGAGGAGGATTTTTGGTATCACCTCAGATGGGACTTGAACCCACTATCCCTGGCTTAGGAGGCCAGTGCCTTATCCATTAGGCCACTGAGGCACACATGCATATCTCTTTTCTAGAGGCATTATTTAAATGTATTCTATGGTCAGACACCGGTGTGTGCACACAGGGCATTTCTCACTTCTCTCTATAAGTAAACTTCCCATTTTCATCCTCTTCCATCCCCGACTTTAACGCTCTCTTCTATGCTATAATGGAGACTTTGCAATTTTAGCAAGTGGAGAGAAATTGGAGAACCACTTTCGACTCCACACTTCTTCTTCACTTACTTCTTTTCTCAATATATAGGGCTTAGAAAATGGTATCAAGCCATCCTTATCATCAGTAGGACACGGAAAGAGGCACTAAGTCTCCTAACCAAGTTCAACCACACTCTGCAACTTAACCATTGCACTACAAATTAGGCAATGGGGGCATCAGCAAAGGCAGCCAATGTGCCGATCCTTTATACATTTTGTGTAGTACTTTTCTTACTCGGAGGCAAAATCAGCACTTTAACTGCCCAAATCATACAGATTTTACACATGTACTACTCTATGCACACATAGGCACACACCTTGCAGTTCTTCTACACACACTTAAGCTAAAAACCCATTCTGTCATGTCAAAATTCTGCAAACCTATTACATATTCAGTGCGTCGGCATAGAAGCACTTTTTAATGCCACTAAAATGCACAAGTAGTTAGACTGAAGATGCAACCGGAATGAGTTTACAGTATGTACTCCACTTCATTAATGATTAGTAATGAGAAAGTGAGGACTACAAGAGTATTGGAAAAGACTTTTTCCACTCTGAATGTAAAGCAGATTGTGTGACCATTGGCCAAAAACGACCACGAAGGGACTCGAACCCTCAATCTCCTGATCCGAAGTCAGACGCCTTATCCATTAGGCCACGCGGTCATCCGTTCACCTGAGATGATTTTTATCATGTAGGTGGTATGCATGGATGGAGAACATATTATTGAAAGGTATTCAGTTTTACATCCCATAGTGTTCTTTCAGCTCTTTTAGCTGGAAGCACTTTTTTGGAATCTATATATTGAGAATTTTATGAGTACGATATGCTTTTGTTTTCCTTTTTGCATACAAACCTCTTTCCTCATGAGTTTAAAGCTCATTTGTATGCTCTACATAGCTCTGGACGTTTCCAGACGTGGAGTGAAACTGTTTTGAAAGTAGTACAAATTGCTCCTTCCTGCATATGCTAATTTTTCACACTCACATAGGTTGTATAAGTTTTATGAATCCTGGCTTGACCTATTCAAGTATCTGAAAGCCTGTCACCACCTCTAGAAACAAGATTCACACCAATCCAATTCAAATCATTTTTTCCAAAAGAATATATTCTGGCCGGTCGAAAATGCATCTCACAAAAATAGGCATTTAAAAATCTACTTTGCAGTTTCAGAACACTAACATGACTGTGAAGTGTACACAAGTAAAATGGGACAGTTTCAAAGTACCTAATCCCTCATAAACTTCCGAGAGGAAGCATGTAATAAATCTACCTAATTTTCTGGAAAAGAAAGAGGGAGGATTTTTGTTATCACCTCAGATGGGACTCGAACCCACAATCTCTGGCTTAGGAGGCCAGTGCCTTATCCATTAGGCCACTGAGGAACACATGCATAGCTCTTTTCTAGAGGCATTATTTAAATGTATTCTATGGTCAGACACCGGTGTGTGCACACAGGGCATTTCTCACTTCTCTCTATAAGTAAACTTCCCATTTTCATCCTCTTCCATCCCCGACTTTAACGCTCTCTTCTATGCTATAATGGAGACTTTGCAATTTTAGCAAGTGGAGAGAAATTGGAGAACCACTTTCGACTCCACACTTCTTCTTCACTTACTTCTTTTCTCAATATACTGGGCTTAGAAAATGGTATCAAGCCATCCTTATCATCAGTAGGACACGGAAAGAGGCACTAAGTCTCCTAACCAAGTTCAACCACACTCTGCAACTTAACCATTGCACTACAAATTAGGCAATGGGGGCATCAGCAAAGGCAGCCAATGTGCCGATCCTTTATACATTTTGTGTAGTACTTTTCTTACTCGGAGGCAAAATCAGCACTTTAACTGCCCAAATCATACAGATTTTACACATGTACCACTCTATGCACACATAGGCACACACCTTGCAGTTCTTCTACACACACTTAAGCTAAAAACCCATTCTGTCACGTCAAAATTCTGCAAACCTATTACATATTCAGTGCATCGGCATAGAAGCACTTTTTAATGCCACTAAAATGCACAAGTAGTTAGACTGAAGATGCAACCTGAATGAGTTTACATTATGTAGTCCACTTTATTAATGTTTAGTACTGAGAAAGTGAGGACTACAAGAGTATTGGAAAATACTTTTTCCACTCTGAATGTAAAGCAGATTGTGTGACCATTGGCCAAAAACGACCACGAAGGGACTCGAACCCTCAATCTTCTGATCCAAAGTCAGACGCCTTATCTATTAGTTTTTAAAAAGAAGGCTACCAGTAGTTCCTCAGGGAGAGGAAAGAAGTGGAGATGAATCGGTGAATTAGCCTAGAAGGACTACATGTATACTATGTGTAAAGTGGGAAATCCTTTTGTTGGATTTTAATGCCCTCACACACCCTTTCAGGTGTCATGCTTCATCATCTGGGCTGCTCCTCGTCGGGCCGGCGGTGCAATGCCTAACGGGCTCCCTAAAAAGGGGCACTTTATCGGAGTTCTTTTAATCCAACAGCCGTCAGGTGAAGTGCGGGTGTGTGGGCCTGATTATTGTAGATACAAAAAGTGAGTTAAAACAGGGTCGAAAGTACCAGTGTGGAAAATCAATTTATTTTAATGGTCTCCTTCCCTGATTAAAAAGGTGTATGTAGCACTAGGTAGAGTGTAATGTCTCTAGTTGTAGTGCATGGGATTGGTGGTCAACATGTTTCTCGCAGTGAGCTCGTGCGCTCGCGATTCGTCAGGACCTATCAAGATATCTACAATGGTAACAGGGGACTATCTATAGTATAGTGGTCTCCTAGTCATAGTCGGTTATGTGAACAAAAAACTTATTCCTAAAATACCTGTTGAGGTCTGGTGCTACCTGCAGAAAAAACAGTACATTAAGTTGGTCAATGTAGAGACATATAGCCACAGGTATCAGGAATTATAAATCAAACAAAAAGGCTTACAAGGTGATTCATCTCCAACATAGTTAAAAATGTAACAGTGGTGACTGCTGGTGCTCGAGCGTCAACAACTGCTCCTAAAAAGTGGTGTACCAACAAGGTGAACTATAGTGGCTAAACACCTATGTGGAACATTTAAAAACAATCAAAGCGGCAGGAAACATCGTTGGACTCACCCCAATCAGTAGGACTGTAGGCCACAACAGTTCTCGGTGGACTCAGCGTGCGGCGAAGGACCTCTAAAAGTAGGTCTGAACTAGAAGGTGATAGCGAGCTTAAATAATGCAGTAATCACAGCTGGAACATATGGGGGCATTTAGCGCTATAAAGTTGGTAGAAATACGAATACGCTGATTGATTAACCCCACGAACAAGCTGCGTTCCCAAATGATGTGAGATGATGTCAGAGTCAGGAAAAAATGCATGTGACTTGGGACTGACTACTCGTAATGATGTTGTAGAATGTAAAACAATGGCGTCCCAATTCTATGACACTAGTTCTCCTAGAGCTCCATAATATGGGGAATTACAATGAGGAATAGTGAATCGGCCAGAGCATAGTTATGTCAACCGATGCAGACAGCCTAATGCCAGCGGGAGGGCAACTAGCTCGTGCTTGCATTACGGGAGTAACACAAGCGCTCGGGGAAGAGGAGGAGTGATTGCTAGTTTAAAAGAATGAAAACACGGATTCCGTGTATAGGTACTTACATCTGCCCCGCTCACGCTCTGACACTTGACCTACCCGGGCCACCGAGTCTGGGAGGTGGTGACCTGGGCGCTCGCTCGAAGTTAAATACTTCCGGTCATGTCATGTGACGAGGTCACGTGATCGCAATTCCAACTCGCGCGAGTAGCTAGGATTATATTTATGCGGGCTGGGGTAATGTATAATTACGATGTTCGTGCGCAGTGTTTAGCATTCTCAGAATGGACAAAACACTTCGAATGAGTTGAACTCTTCAAATGTGAGTGAATTATTTGCAAAAAGCAAAGAAGGACAGTATCGTCAGCCATCTTGGTTTGGGAGGCGAGGTGTCAATAAAGTTTAGTCTCAATTGGATTCAGAGTAAAGGCAGGGTGCCAAGAAAACCTTAATAAGATATATCAAAGGGTTGTGGGTGGAAGTGTGAGCCTTGGTATACACTGGAACGCATACTTAAATGTTAATTCATTTAGAACATAAGAGAAGAACAAGGTAGAAGAGTGAACCAGTTATAGCTTAAGGGCTCCCCAGGGAATATCATCATTAAGCCCAGTGACATTAGAAGACAGACGGTGTATCCATCTTTGTTCCTTCTTAAAAAGACTGTGTTGTGACAATTGAGGGTGGGTTTCTAGAACCAGCCATTTGACAGAGTCTGGGGAATGTTGTTTCTCAAGAAAATGGGCACTGATTTTGGTGTTCTGTTTTTTACACCGAAAATTGCTGCGATGTTCAGAGATTCGCAATTTAATTGGTCTGGTCGTCATCCCTACGTAGTACAGATTACAGGGACATGTAAGGAGATAAATGCAATTACTGGTGTTGCAGTTAGTATGTGACCTCAGTTCCCAAGTAAAAGTAGTGTTGAGGGTGATGGTTTTGTGTACAGATGTAAATGTACAGGCAGTGCATATGCCACACGGAAAATGTCCCTTCACTGCAGGCAGTTGCCAGAGTGTGTTCTGTGTGGGTTTGGTTTTGGGTCTCGGTCTGGTTTGTATTACCAAGTCTTTAATGTTTTTGGTGCGTCTGTATGCAAATCTTGGTAGTTCGAGATTCATTTGCCCAGTATTAAGGATATTCCAGTGTTTTTTA
Source organism: Triturus cristatus (assembly GCF_964204655.1). Lineage (NCBI taxonomy): Eukaryota > Metazoa > Chordata > Amphibia > Caudata > Salamandridae > Triturus > Triturus cristatus. The sequence goes on from NC_140585.1 coordinate 137,760,635, forward strand.
AGGACCTTAACAACCTGGTTGGTGTTGGGTGAGAAGGTTGTCACACAGGTAAGGATGTCAGACACAGTTGTGGTGTTCTCTCTGGGTTCTAAAAGGGCTTCTCTGTTGTTATTTCGTGCCCGTTTTTTGGACTTGGTGATACTTCTCAGCGGGTATTGTCTTTCTCTTAATTTATTGGAAAGGATTTCGGCTTCACTTTTGAAAGTATCAATCGTGCTACAGTTTCGTCTTAATCTTAGAAACTGCCCGAAGGGCAAGTTCTCCTTGAGAGCTCTCGGGTGGTGACTGGTAAAGTGAAGCAGGCTATTGCGATCAGTGCTCTTCTTGTAAAGAGTCGTGGAAAGAATACCCTCGCTCAACATAATAGTTAGGTCAAGGAATGCGATTTGTGAGGGGGATACTGTGATGGTGAAGTTGAGGTGAGGGTTCAACTGGTTGAGCCATGTATAGAATGCTTCGTAGCTCCCAGAATCTCCAGACCAAAAAATCAAAATATCATCTATGAATCGTCTCCATAGTAGAATGTTGTGACGGTATGGATTCGTATCACAAAAGATGTGTAACCCCTCAAACCAAGCCATATACAAACAGGCTAGACTCGGAGCAAAGGTACTTCCCATGGAAGTACCTTGAGTCTGGTGGTATAATTGGCCTTTAAACTCGAAGAAATTTTCTGTCAGGGCTATGGTGGCGCATTCAATGATGAAGGACACTGGAGTCGGTGATTCCCAAGGTTCACCTCCAAGTACCTCCTCGATCACTTCGAGAGTTGCCCTTTGTGGAATATTAGTATACAGGGCTTCCACGTCTAGAGTGATGAGGAAGTTGATGTTATGAGTGTCCTCTGTTTGATCCAATAGGCGTAGAACATCTGTCGTGTCCTGTATGTAAGAAGGCGTGCGTTTCACTAATGGTTGAAGGAAATGATCGCAGAACTTAGACAACGGTTCTAGAATTGAATCAATGCCCGATACTATGGGGCGTCCAGGTACTGGTGTGACCCCCTTGTGAATCTTTGGTAGAACATAGAAATAGGGGGTCCTTGGTTCTTTTTGGATTAAGAAGGAAGCCTCCTTCTCCCTTAACCAGCCATTGCTTTCTGCGGAGTCAACCAAACCAGTAATGGTAGTTTTTAGACGTTGAGTGGGGTTGTTCGGGATCGGTGTATAGTACTTTCTGTTGCCCAATTGACGCAGACACTCGTTGTCGTAATCAGTGGTTGCCATTATAACAGTGGCCCCACCTTTATCAGCCTGTTTGATGGTAATAGACCGATCGTCCGCTAACGTTGTAATAGCAAGCCTCTCTGCTCTGCTGAGGTTATTGAATTGCTTCTGTGTAGGAATGGATTTAATATCCTTAAGTACTGCCTGTTCATAGGTGAGTACTTCATTTGGTATCATCCCTGAATGGGGAGTGAAGGTGGAAGGGTTACGTAAACCTGAGTCATCGTCTGATATGTCGTCTTTGCCCTCAAAGAAAAATCGCAACCGGATCTTGCGGAAGAATTGGTGTAATTCGCAAGTCTGGTTGAAAGGGTCAACCCTGGGGGTGGGGACAAATCCTAGTCCTTTCTGTAGGACGTTGTCCTCTACGGCTGTCAATTGCCTTGAAGACAAATTGACAACTAAGTTTGTTTCCTGGTGTGGCTCCTGGTTTCCACTCCCCGTTGTGGTGGTTCCTCCCATTGTACTCTTTTCTCTTGTGGGGCCCCTCCTCTTCGCCCTCGCCCTCTGCCCCAACCTCTGCCTAAAAAAGGTGAGGGCTGGATCAAACCCTGAGGTGCAAATTGAGGTAAACCTTGAGGGCCAAATTGAGGGGGGCTCTGTGGGTACATAGGGTATTGCCAGAAAGCTGGTCCCTGATAGGGTGTTGGTGGAAAGTAGTTGTATCCACGTCTCCCTTTCTTTCCTCTAGCCTGGTTAGGTCTCATATTCTCATTGCTAGAGTCACTGTTGGTAGAGGATCCTCTCCTTGAGGAATCCGAATCAATGTCTGATGAGTAATTGGTATTGGGCGGGACATAATCTGCTTTAAGGTAAGGGTAGACTTTTTCCTTATCAAAGCGTTTGATATCTTTCTGGAGCTTTGTTACTTTCTGTTTCGTCAAGTATTCTCTATGTTCAGCTATCTCATTGTTGATCTCAGTTAGTTTTGTTTTATACTGGGAGCCGGGATTGTTCTGTTTGAGATTACTTTCCATCGCCTGAATGCGTGTAAGTAACTCGTCTGCCAATCTCTTTGCAGTGTTGACTATCAGAATGAGAAGGTCCCTGGTGCACTTCCACGATATCTGAGACCATTCAACTTTGAATTGCCCATCTTCCCAGAAAATTCTTGGAAAGTTCTTCACTACAAGGCCATTTGGAGATATATTGGCCCTGAAGTACTCTGTCATAAGGGCACCATGTAATGTGATGCGTACCCATTCTCTTTTCATATCCGAGAGTGATTGCCATTCAGCTGATTGGCTGCCAGTGGCCAGTTCTTGGTCGAGACCCAGAATGGACGGGGTCCGGAGGATTTCTGCTGCTTGATCATCCCCATAACTCAAGCCCTGTCCCTCCATGGATGGAAGGGTTGGATGAGAGGATGGGGTGTAAAAACCGTTACAATATGGGTAACCGTACTGCTTTCCCAAAGGGAAAGGAAAAAATTCAGGTAAGTTGGGGGATAGAACAAATCTCACCCACCAATAAGAGGATCCCACGGGGGTTTAAGCGTGCAGAACGTAGGTACCAAAGGGGAGGGATCAGGGGGGCGTTTTCCGCTCACAAAGAGTGAGTGGGAGGTCCAAACTGGTAAGGTGCCCCGACAATGAAGTTTTTAAAAAGAAGGCTACCAGTAGTTCCTCAGGGAGAGGAAAGAAGTGGAGATGAATCGGTGAATTAGCCTAGAAGGACTACATGTATACTATGTGTAAAGTGGGTAATCCTTTTGTTGGATTTTAATGCCCTCACACACCCTTTCAGGTGTCATGCTTCATCATCTGGGCTGCTCCTCGTCGGGCCGGCGGTGCAATGCCTAACGGGCTCCCTAAAAAGGGGCACTTTATCGGAGTTCTTTTAATCCAACAGCCGTCAGGTGAAGTGCGGGTGTGTGGGCCTGATTATTGTAGATACAAAAAGTGAGTTAAAACAGGGTCGAAAGTACCAGTGTGGAAAATCAATTTATTTTAATGGTCTCCTTCCCTGATTAAAAAGGTGTATGTAGCACTAGGTAGAGTGTAATGTCTCTAGTTGTAGTGCATGGGATTGGTGGTCAACATGTTTCTCGCAGTGAGCTCGTGCGCTCGCGATTCGTCAGGACCTATCAAGATATCTACAATGGTAACAGGGGACTATCTATAGTATAGTGGTCTCCTAGTCATAGTCGGTTATGTGAACAAAAAACTTATTCCTAAAATACCTGTTGAGGTCTGGTGCTACCTGCAGAAAAAACAGTACATTAAGTTGGTCAATGTAGAGACATATAGCCACAGGTATCAGGAATTATAAATCAAACAAAAAGGCTTACAAGGTGATTCATCTCCAACATAGTTAAAAATGTAACAGTGGTGACTGCTGGTGCTCGAGCGTCAACAACTGCTCCTAAAAAGTGGTGTACCAATCACCTTGTTGGTACACCACTTTTTAGGAGCAGTTGTTGACGCTCGAGCACCAGCAGTCACCACTGTTACATTTTTAACTATGTTGGAGATGAATCACCTTGTAAGCCTTTTTGTTTGATTTATAATTCCCGATACCTGTGGCTATATGTCTCTACATTGACCAACTTAATGTACTGTTTTTTCTGCAGGTAGCACGAGACCTCAACAGGTATTTTAGGAATAAGTTTTTTGTTCACATAACCGACTATGACTAGGAGACCACTATACTATAGATAGTCCCCTGTTACCATTGTAGATATCTTGATAGGTCCTGACGAATCGCGAGCGCACGAGCTCACTGCGAGAAACATGTTGACCACCAATCCCATGCACTACAACTAGAGACATTACACTCTACCTAGTGCTACATACACCTTTTTAATCAGGGAAGGAGACCATTAAAATAAATTGATTTTCCACACTGGTACTTTCGACCCTGTTTTAACTCACTTTTTGTATCTACAATAATCAGGCCCACACACCCGCACTTCACCTGACGGCTGTTGGATTAAAAGAACTCCGATAAAGTGCCCCTTTTTAGGGAGCCCGTTAGGCATTGCACCGCCGGCCCGACGAGGAGCAGCCCAGATGATGAAGCATGACACCTGAAAGGGTGTGTGAGGGCATTAAAATCCAACAAAAGGATTACCCACTTTACACATAGTATACATGTAGTCCTTCTAGGCTAATTCACCGATTCATCTCCACTTCTTTCCTCTCCCTGAGGAACTACTGGTAGCCTTCTTTTTAAAAACTTCATTGTCGGGGCACCTTACCAGTTTGGACCTCCCACTCACTCTTTGTGAGCGGAAAACGCCCCCCTGATCCCTCCCCTTTGGTACCTGCCTTATCTATTAGGCCACGCGGTCATCCGTTCACCTGAGATGATTTTTATCATGTAGGTGGTATGCATGGATGGAGAACATATTATTGAAAGGTATTCAGGTTTACATCCCATAGTGTTCTTTCAGCTCTTTTCGCTGGAAGCACTTTTTTGGAATCTATATATTGAGAATTTTATGAGTACGATATGCTTTTGTTTTCCTTTTTGCATACAAACCTCTTTCCTCATGAGTTTAAAGCTCATTTGTATGCTCTACATAGCTCTGGACGTTTCCAGACGTGGATTGAAACTGTTTTGAAAGTAGTACAAATTGCTCCTTCCTGCATATGCTAATTTTTCACACTCACATAGTTTGTATAAGTTTTATGAATCCTGGCTTGACCTATTCAAGTAGCTGAAAGCCTGTCACCACCTCTAGAAACAAGATTCACACCAATCCAATTTAAATCATTTTTTCCAAAAGAATATGTTCTGGCCGGTCGAAAATGCATCTCTCAAAAATAGGCATTTAAAAATCTACTTTGCAGTTTCAGAACACTAACATGACTGTGAAGTGTACACAAGTAAAATGGGACAGTTTCAAAGTACCTAATCCCTCATAAACTTCCGAGAGGAAGCATGTAATAAATCTACCTAATTTTCTGGAAAAGAAAGAGGGAGGATTTTTGTTATCACCTCAGATGGGACTCGAACCCACAATCCCTGGCTTTGGAGGCCAGTGCCTTATCCATTAGGCCACTGAGACACACATGCATAGCTCTTTTTTAGAGGCATTATTTAAATGTATTCTATGGTCAGACACCGGTGTGTGCACACAGGGCATTTCTCACTTCTCTCTATAAGTAAACTTCCCATTTTCATCCTCTTCCATCCCCGACTTTAACGCGCTCTTCTATGCTATAATGGAGACTTTGCAATTTTAGCAAGTGGAGAGAAATTGGAGAACCACTTTCGACTCCACACTTCTTCTTCACTTACTTCTTTTCTCAATATATAGGGCTTAGAAAATGGTATCAAGCCATCCTTATCATCAGTAGGACACGGAAAGAGGCACTAAGTCTCCTAACCAAGTTCAACCACACTATGCAACTTAACCATTGCACTACAAATTAGGCAACGGGGGCATCAGCAAAGGCAGCCAATGTGCCGATCCTTTATACATTTTGTGTAGTACTTTTCTTACTCGGAGGCAAAATCAGCACTTTAACTGCCCAAATCATACAGATTTTACACATGTACCACTCTATGCACACATAGGCACACACCTTGCAGTTCTTCTACACACACTTAAGCTAAAAACCCATTCTGTCACGTCAAAATTCTGCAAACCTATTACATATTCAGTGCGTCGGCATTGAAGCACTTTTTAATGCCACTAAAACGCACAAGTAGTTAGACTGAAGATGCAACCTGAATGAGTTTACAGTATGTACTCCACTTTATTAATGATTAGTAATGAGAAAGTGAGGACTACAAGAGTATTGGAAAATACTTTTTCCACTCTGAATGTAAAGCAGATTGTGGGACCATTGGCCAAAAACGACCACGAAGGGACTCGAACCCTCAATCTCCTGATCCGAAGTCAGACGCCTTATCCATTAGGCCACGCGGTCATCCGTTCACCTGAGATGATTTTTATCATGTAGTTGGTATGCATGGATGGAGAACATATTATTGAAAGGTATTCAGGTTTACATCCCATAGTGTTCTTTCAGCTCTTTTCGCTGGAAGCACTTTTTTGGAATCTATATATTGAGAATTTTATGAGTACGATATGCTTTTGTTTTCCTTTTTGCATACAAACCTCTTTCCTCATGAGTTTAAAGCTCATTTGTATGCTCTACATAGCTCTGGACGTTTCCAGACGTGGATTGAAACTGTTTTGAAAGTAGTACAAATTGCACCTTCCCGCATATGCTAATTTTTCACACTCACATAGTTTGTATAAGTTTTATGAATCCTGGCTTGACCTATTCAAGTAGCTGAAAGCCTGTCACCACCTCTAGAAACAAGATTCACACCAATCCAATTTAAATCATTTTTTCCAAAAGAATATGTTCTGGCCGGTCGAAAATGCATCTCACAAAAATAGGCATTTAAAAATCTACTTTGCAGTTTCAGAACACTAACATGACTGTGAAGTGTACACAAGTAAAACGGGACAGTTTCAAAGTACCTAATCCCTCATAAACTTCTGAGAGGAAGCATGTAATAAATCTACCTAATTTTCTGGAAAAGAAAGAGGCAGGATTTTTGTTATCACCTCAGATGGGACTCGAAGCCACAATCCCTGGCTTAGGAGGCCAGTGCCTTATCCATTAGGCCACTGAGGCACACATGCATAGCTCTTTTCTAGAGGCATTATTTAAATGTATTCTATGGTCAGACACCGGTGTGTGCACACAGGGCATTTCTCACTTCTCTCTATAAGTAAACTTCCCATTTTCGTCCTCTTCCATCCCCGACTTTAACGCTCTCTTCTATGCTATAATGGAGACTTTGCAATTTTAGCAAGTGGAGAGAAATTGGAGAACCACTTTCGACTCCACACTTCTTCTTCACTTACTTCTTTTCTCAATATATTGGGCTTAGAAAATGGTATCAAGCCATCCTTATCATCAGTAGGACACGGAAAGAGGCACTAAGTCTCCTAACCAAGTTCAACCACACTCTGCAACTTAACCATTGCACTACAAATTAGGCAATGGGGGCATCAGCAAAGGCAGCCAATGTGCCGATCCTTTATACATTTTGTGTAGTACTTTTCTTACTCGGAGGCAAAATCAGCACTTTAACTGCCCAAATCATACAGATTTTACACATGTACTACTCTATGCACACATAGGCACACACCTTGCAGTTCTTCTACACACACTTAAGCTAAAAACCCATTCTGTCACGTCAAAATTCTGCAAACCTATTACATATTCAGTGCGTCGGCATAGAAGCACTTTTTAATCCCACTAAAATGCACAAGTAGTTAGACTGAAGATGCAACCTGAATGAGTTTACAGTATGTAATCCACTTTATTAATGATTAGTAATGAGAAAGTGAGGACTACAAGAGTATTGGAAAATACTTTTTCCACTCTGAATGTAAAGCAGATTGTGTGACCATTGGCCAAAAACGACCACGAAGGGACTCGAACCCTCAATCTCCTGATCCGAAGTCAGACGCCTTATCCATTAGGCCACGCGGTCATCCGTTCACCTGAGATGATTTTTATCATGTAGTTGGTATGCATGGATGGAGAACATATTATTGAAAGGTATTCAGGTTTACATCCCATAGTGTTCTTTCAGCTCTTTTCGCTGGAAGCACTTTTTTGGAATCTATATATTGAGAATTTTATGAGTACGATATGCTTTTGTTTTCCTTTTTGCATACAAACCTCTTTCCTCATGAGTTTAAAGCTCATTTGTATGCTCTACATAGCTCTGGACGTTTCCAGACGTGGAGTGAAACTGTTTTGAAAGTAGTACAAATTGCTCCTTCCTGCATATGCTAATTTTTCACACTCACATAGGTTGTATAAGTTTTATGAATCCTGGCTTGACCTATTCAAGTAGCTGAAAGCCTGTCACCACCTCTAGAAACAAGATTCACACCAATCCAATTCAAATCATTTTTTCCAAAAGAATATGTTCTGGCCGGTCGAAAATGCATCTCACAAAAATAGGCATTTAAAAATCTACTTTGCAGTTTCAGAACACTAACATGACTGTGAAGTGTACACAAGTAAAATGGGACAGTTTCAAAGTACCTAATCCCTCATAAACTTCCGAGAGGAAGCATGTAATAAATATACCTAATTTTCTGGAAAAGAAAGAGGGAGGATTTTTGTTATCACCTCAGATGGGACTCGAACCCACAATCCCTGGCTTTGGAGGCCAGTGCCTTATCCATTAGGCCACTGAGACACACATGCATATCTCTTTTTTAGAGGCATTATTTAAATGTATTCTATGGTCAGACACCGGTGTGTGCACACAGGGCATTTCTCACTTCTCTCTATAAGTAAACTTCCCATTTTCATCCTCTTCCATCCCCGACTTTAACGCTCTCTTCTATGCTATAATGGAGACTTTGCAATTTTAGCAAGTGGAGAGAAATTGGAGAACCACTTTCGACTCCACACTTCTTCTTCACTTACTTCTTTTCTCAATATACTGGGCTTAGAAAATGGTATCAAGCCATCCTTATCATCAGTAGGACACGGAAAGAGGCACTAAGTCTCCTAACCAAGTTCAACCACACTCTGCAACTTAACCATTGCACTACAAATTAGGCAACGGGGGCATTAGCAAAGGCAGCCAATGTGCCGATCCTTTATACATTTTGTGTAGTACTTTTCTTACTCGGAGGCAAAATCAGCACTTTAACTGCCCAAATCATACAGATTTTACACATGTACCACTCTATGCACACATAGGCACACACCTTGCAGTTCTTCTACACACACTTAAGCTAAAAACCCATTCTGTCACGTCAAAATTCTGCAAACCTATTACATATTCAGTGCGTCGGCATAGAAGCACTTTTTAATGCCACTAAAATGCACAAGTAGTTAGACTGAAGATGCAACCTGAATGAGTTTACAGTATGTACTCCACTTTATTAATGATTAGTAATGAGAAAGTGAGGACTACAAGAGTATTGGAAAATACTTTTTACCACTCTGAATGTAAAGCAGATTGTGTGACCATTGGCCAAAAACGACCACGAAGGGACTCGAACCCTCAATCTTCTGATCCGAAGTCAGACGCCTTATCCATTAGGCCACGCGGTCATCCGTTCACCTGAGATGATTTTTATCATGTAGGTGGTATGCATGGATGGAGAACATATTATTGAAAGGTATTCAGGTTTACATCCCATAGTGTTCTTTCAGCTCTTTTCGCTGGAAGCACTTTTTTGGAATCTATATATTGAGAATTTTATGAGTACAATATGCTTTTGTTTTCCTTTTTGCATACAAACCTCTTTCCTCATGAGTTTAAAGCTCATTTGTATGCTCTACATAGATCTGGACGTTTCCAGACGTGGAGTGAAACTGTTTTGAAAGTAGTACAAATTGCTCCTTCCTGCATATGCTAATTTTTCACACTCACATAGGTTGTATAAGTTTTATGAATCCTGGCTTGACCTATTCAAGTAACTGAAAGCCTGTCACCACCTCTAGAAACAAGATTCACACCAATCCAATTCAAATCATTTTTTCCAAAGGAATATGTTCTGGCCGGTCGAAAATGCATCTCACAAAAATAGGCATTTAAAAATCTACTTTGTAGTTTCAGAACACTAACATGACTGTGAAGTTTACACAAGTAAAAGGGGACAGTTTCAAAGTACGTAATCCCTCATAAACTTCCGAGAGGAAGCATGTAATAAATCTACCTAATTTTCTGGAAAAGAAAGAGGCAGGATTTTTGTTATCACCTCAGATGGGACTCAAACCCACAATCCCTGGCTTAGGAGGCCAGTGCCTTATCCATTAGGCCACTGAGGCACACATGCATAGCTCGTTTCTAGAGGCTTTATTTAAATGTATTCTATGGTCAGACACCGGTGTGTGCACACAGGGCATTTCTCACTTCTCTCTATAAGTAAACTTCCCATTTTCATCCTCTTCCATCCCCGACTTTAACGCTCTCTTCTATGCTATAATGGAGACTTTGCAATTTTAGCAAGTGGAGAGAAATTGGAGAACCACTTTCGACTCCACACTTCTTCTTCACTTACTTCTTTTCTCAATATACTGGGCTTAGAAAATGGTATCAAGCCATCCTTATCATCAGTAGGACACGGAAAGAGGCACTAAGTCTCCTAACCAAGTTCAACCACACTCTGCAACTTAACCATTGCACTACAAATTAGGCAACGGGGGCATCAGCAAAGGCAGCCAATGTGCCGATCCTTCATACATTTTGTGTAGTACTTTTCTTACTCGGAGGCAAAATCAGCACTTTAACTGCCCAAATCATACAGATTTTACACATGTACCACTCTATGCACACATAGGCACACACCTTGCAGTTCTTCTACACACACTTAAGCTAAAAACCCATTCTGTCACGTCAAAATTCTGCAAACCTATTACATATTCAGTGCGTCGGCATAGAAGCACTTTTTAATGCCACTAAAATGCACAAGTAGTTAGACTGAAGATGCAACCTGAATGAGTTTACAGTATGTACTCCACTTTATTAATGATTAGTAATGAGAAAGTGAGGACTACAAGAGTATTGGAAAATACTTTTTCCACTCTGAATGTAAAGCAGATTGTGTGACCATTGGCCAAAAACGACCACGAAGGGACTCGAACCCTCAATCTTCTGATCCGAAGTCAGACGCCTTATCCATTAGGCCACGCGGTTATCCGTCCATTTGAGATGATTTTTATCATGTAGGTGGTATGCATGGATGGAGAACATATTATTGAAAGGTATTCAGGTTTACATCCCATAGTGTTCTTTCAGCTCTTTTCGCTGGAAGCACTTTTTTGGAATCTATATATTGAGAATTTTATGAGTATGATATGCTTTTGTTTTCCTTTTTCCATACAAACCTCTTTCCTCATGAGTTTAAAGCTCATTTGTATGCTCTACATAGCTCTGGACGTTTCCAGACGTGGAGTGAAACTGTTTTGAAAATAGTACAAATTGCTCCTTCCTGCATATGCTAATTTTTCACACTCACATAGGTTGTATAAGTTTTATGAATCCTGGCTTGACCTATTCAAGTAGCTGAAAGCCTGTCACCACCTCTAGAAACAAGATTCACACCAATCCAATTCATATCATTTTTTCCAAAGGAATATGTTCTGGCCGGTCGAAAATGCATCTCACAAAAATAGGCATTTAAAAATCTACTTTGCAGTTTCAGAACACTAACATGACTGTGAAGTGTACACAAGTAAAACGGGACAGTTTCAAAGTACCTAATCCCTCATAAACTTCTGAAAGGAAGCATGTAATAAATCTACCTAATTTTCTGGAAAAGAAAGAGGGAGGATTTTTGTTATCACCTCAGATGGGACTCAAACCCACAATCCCTGGTTTAGGAGGCCAGTGCCTTATCCATTAGGCCACTGAGGCACACATGCATAGTTTTGTCTAGAGGCATTATTTAAATGTATTCTATGGTCAGACACCGGTGTGTGCACACAGGGCATTTCTCACTTCTCTCTATAAGTAAACTTCCCATTTTCATCCTCTTCCATCCCCGACTTTAACGCTCTCTTCTATGCTATAATGGAGACTTTGCAATTTTAGCAAGTGGAGAGAAATTGGAGAACCACTTTCGACTCCACACTTCTTCTTCACTTACTTCTTTTCTCAATATACTGGGCTTAGAAAATGGTATCAAGCCATCCTTATCATCAGTAGGACACGGAAAGAGGCACTAAGTCTCCTAACCAAGTTCAACCACACTCTGCAACTTAACCATTGCACTACAAATTAGGCAATGGGGGCATCAGCAAAGGCAGCCAATGTGCCGATCCTTTATACATTTTGTGTAGTACTTTTCTTACTCGGAGGCAAAATCAGCACTTTAACTGCCCAAATCATACAGATTTTACACATGTACCACTCTATGCACACATAGGCACACACCTTGCAGTTCTTCTACACACACTTAAGCTAAAAACCTATTCTGTCACGTCAAAATTCTGCAAACCTATTACATATTCAGTGCATCGGCATAGAAGCACTTTTTAATGCCACTAAAATGCACAAGTAGTTAGACTGAAGATGCAACCTGAATGAGTTTACAGTATGTACTCCACTTTATTAATGATTAGTAATGAGAAAGTGAGGACTACAAGAGTATTGGAAAATACTTTTTCCACTCTGAATGTAAAGCAGATTGTGTGACCATTGGCCAAAAACGACCATGAAGGGACTCGAACCCTCAATCTTCTGATCCGAAGTCAGAAGCCTTATCCATTAGGCCACGCGGTCATCCGTTCACCTGAGATGATTTTTATCATGTAGGTGGTATGCATGGATGGAGAACATATTATTGAAAGGTATTCAGGTTTACATCCCATAGTGTTCTTTCAGCTCTTTTCGCTGGAAGCACTTTTTTGGAATCTATATATTGAGAATTTTATGAGTACGATATGCTTTTGTTTTCCTTTTTGCATACAAACCTCTTTCCTCATGAGTTTAAAGCTCATTTGTATGCTCTACATAGCTCTGGACGTTTCCAGACGTGGAGTGAAACTGTTTTGAAAGTAGTACAAATTGCTCCTTCCTGCATATGCTAATTTTTCACACTCACATAGGTTGTATAAGTTTTATGAATCCTGGCTTGACCTATTCAAGTAGCTGAAAGCCTGTCACCACCTCTAGAAACAAGATTCACACCATTCCAATTCATATAATTTTTATCAAAGGAATATGTTCTGGCCGGTCGAAAATGCATCTCACAAAAATAGGCATTTAAAAATCTACTTTGCAGTTTCAGAACACTAACATGACTGTGAAGTGTACACAAGTAAAACGGGACAGTTTCAAAGTACCTAATCCCTCATAAACTTCTGAGAGGAAGCATGTAATAAATCTACCTAATTTTCTCAAAAAGTAAGAGAGGAGGATTTTTGTTATCACCTCAGATGGGACTCGAACCCACTATCCCTGGCTTAGGAGGCCAGTGCCTTATCCATTAGGCCACTGAGGCACACATGCATAGCTCTTTTCTAGAGGCATTATTTAAATGTGTTCTATGGTCAGACACCGGTGTGTGCACACAGGGCATTTCTCACTTCTCTCTATAAGTAAACTTCCCATTTTCATCCTCTTCCATCCCCGACTTTAACGCTCTCTTCTATGCTATAATGGAGACTTTGCAATTTTAGCAAGTGGAGAGAAATTGGAGAACCACTTTCGACTCCACACTTCTTCTTCACTTACTTCTTTTCTCAATATATAGGGCTTAGAAAATGGTATCAAGCCATCCTTATCATCAGTAGGACACGGAAAGAGGCACTAAGTCTCCTAACCAAGTTCAACCACACTCTGCAACTTAACCATTGCACTACAAATTAGGCAATGGGGGCATCAGCAAAGGCAGCCAATGTGCCGATCCTTTATACATTTTGTGTAGTACTTTTCTTACTCGGAGGCAAAATCAGCACTTTAACTGCCCAAATCATACAGATTTTACACATGTACTACTCTATGCACACATAGGCACACACCTTGCAGTTCTTCTACACACACTTAAGCTAAAAACCCATTCTGTCACGTCAAAATTCTGCAAACCTATTACATATTCAGTGCGTCGGCATAGAAGCACTTTTTAATGCCACTAAAATGCACAAGTAGTTAGACTGAAGATGCAACCTGAATGAGTTTACAGTATGTACTCCACTTCATTAATGATTAGTAATGAGAAAGTGAGGACTACAAGAGTATTGGAAAAGACTTTTTCCACTCTGAATGTAAAGCAGATTGTGTGACCATTGGCCAAAAACGACCACGAAGGGACTCGAACCCTCAATCTCCTGATCCGAAGTCAGACGCCTTATCCATTAGGCCACGCGGTCATCCGTTCACCTGAGATGATTTTTATCATGTAGGTGGTATGCATGGATGGAGAACATATTATTGAAAGGTATTCAGTTTTACATCCCATAGTGTTCTTTCAGCTCTTTTCGCTGGAAGCACTTTTTTGGAATCTATATATTGAGAATTTTATGAGTACGATATGCTTTTGTTTTCCTTTTTGCATACAAACCTCTTTCCTCATGAGTTTAAAGCTCATTTGTATGCTCTACATAGCTCTGGACGTTTCCAGACGTGGAGTGAAACTGTTTTGAAAGTAGTACAAATTGCTCCTTCCTGCATATGCTAATTTTTCACACTCACATAGGTTGTATAAGTTTTATGAATCCTGGCTTGACCTATTCAAGTATCTGAAAGCCTGTCACCACCTCTAGAAACAAGATTCACACCAATCCAATTCAAATCATTTTTTCCAAAAGAATATATTCTGGCCGGTCGAAAATGCATCTCACAAAAATAGGCATTTAAAAATCTACTTTGCAGTTTCAGAACACTAACATGACTGTGAAGTGTACACAAGTAAAATGGGACAGTTTCAAAGTACCTAATCCCTCATAAACTTCCGAGAGGAAGCATGTAATAAATCTACCTAATTTTCTGGAAAAGAAAGAGGGAGGATTTTTGTTATCACCTCAGATGGGACTCGAACCCACAATCCCTGGCTTAGGAGGCCAGTGCCTTATCCATTAGGCCACTGAGGCACACATGCATAGCTCTTTTCTAGAGGCATTATTTAAATGTATTCTATGGTCAGACACCGGTGTGTGCACACAGGGCATTTCTCACTTCTCTCTATAAGTAAACTTCCCATTTTCATCCTCTTCCATCCCCGACTTTAACGCTCTCTTCTATGCTATAATGGAGACTTTGCAATTTTAGCAAGTGGAGAGAAATTGGAGAACCACTTTCGACTCCACACTTCTTCTTCACTTACTTCTTTTCTCAATATACTGGGCTTAGAAAATGGTATCAAGCCATCCTTATCATCAGTAGGACACGGAAAGAGGCACTAAGTCTCCTAACCAAGTTCAACCACACTCTGCAACTTAACCATTGCACTACAAATTAGGCAATGGGGGCATCAGCAAAGGCAGCCAATGTGCCGATCCTTTATACATTTTGTGTAGTACTTTTCTTACTCGGAGGCAAAATCAGCACTTTAACTGCCCAAATCATACAGATTTTACACATGTAGCACTCTATGCACACATAGGCACACACCTTGCAGTTCTTCTACACACACTTAAGCTAAAAACCCATTCTGTCACGTCAAAATTCTGCAAACCTATTACATATTCAGTGCATCGGCATAGAAGCACTTTTTAATGCCACTAAAATGCACAAGTAGTTAGACTGAAGATGCAACCTGAATGAGTTTACAGTATGTAGTCCACTTTATTAATGTTTAGTACTGAGAAAGTGAGGACTACAAGAGTATTGGAAAATACTTTTTCCACTCTGAATGTAAAGCAGATTGTGTGACCATTGGCCAAAAACGACCACGAAGGGCCTCGAACCCTCAATCTTCTGATCCAAAGTCAGACGCCTTATCCATTAGGCCACGCGGTCATCCGTTCACCTGAGATGATTTTTATCATGTAGGTGGTATGCATGGATGGAGAACATATTATTGAAAGGTATTCAGGTTTACATCCCATAGTGTTCTTTCAGCTCTTTTCGCTGGAAGCACTTTTTTGGAATCTATATATTGAGAATTTTATGAGTACGATATGCTTTTGTTTTCCTTTTTGCATACAAACCTCTTTCCTCATGAGTTTAAAGCTCATTTGTATGCTCTACATAGCTCTGGACGTTTCCAGACGTGGAGTGAAACTGTTTTGAAAGTAGTACAAATTGCTCCTTCCTGCATATGCTAATTTTTCACACTCACATAGTTTGTATAAGTTTTATGAATCCTGGCTTGACCTATTCAAGTAGCTGAAAGCCTGTCACCACCTCTAGAAACAAGATTCACACCAATCCAATTTAAATCATTTTTTCCAAAAGAATATGTTCTGGCCGGTCGAAAATGCATCTCACAAAAATAGGCATTTAAAAATCTACTTTGCAGTTTCAGAACACTAACATGACTGTGAAGTGTACACAAGTAAAATGGGACAGTTTCAAAGTACCTAATCCCTCATAAACTTCCGAGAGGAAGCATGTAATAAATCTACCTAATTTTCTGGAAAAGAAAGAGGGAGGATTTTTGTTATCACCTCAGATGGGACTCGAACCCACAATCCCTGGCTTTGGAGGCCAGTGCCTTATCCATTAGGCCACTGAGACACACATGCATAGCTCTTTTTTAGAGGCATTATTTAAATGTATTCTATGGTCAGACACCGGTGTGTGCACACAGGGCATTTCTCACTTCTCTCTATAAGTAAACTTCCCATTTTCATCCTCTTCCATCCCCGACTTTAACGCTCTCTTCTATGCTATAATGGAGACTTTGCAATTTTAGCAAGTGGAGAGAAATTGGAGAACCACTTTCGACTCCACACTTCTTCTTCACTTACTTCTTTTCTCAATATACTGGGCTTAGAAAATGGTATCAAGCCATCCTTATCATCAGTAGGACACGGAAAGAGGCACTAAGTCTCCTAACCATGTTCAACCACACTCTGCAACTTAACCATTGCACTACAAATTAGGCAACGGGGGCATCAGCAAAGGCAGCCAATGTGCCGATCCTTTATACATTTTGTGTAGTACTTTTCTTACTCGGAGGCAAAATCAGCACTTTAACTGCCCAAATCATACAGATTTTACACATGTACCACTCTATGCACACATAGGCACACACCTTGCAGTTCTTCTACACACACTTAAGCTAAAAACCCATTCTGTCACGTCAACATTCTGCAAACCTATTACATATTCAGTGCGTCGGCATAGAAGCACTTTTTAATGCCACTAAAATGCACAAGTAGTTAGACTGAAGATGCAACCTGAATGAGTTTACAGTATGTACTCCACTTTATTAATGATTAGTAATGAGAAAGTGAGGACTACAAGAGTATTGGAAAATACTTTTTCCACTCTGAATGTAAAGCAGATTGTGTGACCATTGGCCAAAAACGACCACGAAGGGACTCGAACCCTCAATCTTCTGATCCGAAGTCAGACGCCTTATCCATTAGGCCACGCGGTCATCCGTTCACCTGAGATGATTTTTATCATGTAGGTGGTATGCATGGATGGAGAACATATTATTGAAAGGTATTCAGGTTTACATCCCATAGTGTTCTTTCAGCTCTTTTCGCTGGAAGCACTTTTTTGGAATCTATATATTGAGAATTTTATGAGTACAATATGCTTTTGTTTTCCTTTTTGCATACAAACCTCTTTCCTCATGAGTTTAAAGCTCATTTGTATGCTCTACATAGATCTGGACGTTTCCAGACGTGGAGTGAAACTGTTTTGAAAGTAGTACAAATTGCTCCTTCCTGCATATGCTAATTTTTCACACTCACATAGGTTGTATAAGTTTTATGAATCCTCGCTTGACCTATTCAAGTAACTGAAAGCCTGTCACCACCTCTAGAAACAAGATTCACACCAATCCAATTCAAATCATTTTTTCCAAAGGAATATGTTCTGGCCGGTCGAAAATGCATCTCACAAAAATAGGCATTTAAAAATCTACTTTGTAGTTTCAGAACACTAACATGACTGTGAAGTGTACACAAGTAAAAGGGGACAGTTTCAAAGTACCTAATCCCTCATAAACTTCCGAGAGGAAGCATGTAATAAATCTACCTAATTTTCTGGAAAAGAAAGAGGCAGGATTTTTGTTATCACCTCAGATGGGACTCAAACCCACAATCCCTGGCTTAGGAGGCCAGTGCCTTATCCATTAGGCCACTGAGGCACACATGCATAGCTCGTTTCTAGAGGCTTTATTTAAATGTATTCTATGGTCAGACACCGGTGTGTGCACACAGGGCATTTCTCACTTCTCTCTATAAGTAAACTTCCCATTTTCATCCTCTTCCATCCCCGACTTTAACGCTCTCTTCTATGCTATAATGGAGACTTTGCAATTTTAGCAAGTGGAGAGAAATTGGAGAACCACTTTCGACTCCACACTTCTTCTTCACTTACTTCTTTTCTCAATATACTGGGCTTAGAAAATGGTATCAAGCCATCCTTATCATCAGTAGGACACGGAAAGAGGCACTAAGTCTCCTAACCAAGTTCAACCACACTCTGCAACTTAACCATTGCACTACAAATTAGGCAACGGGGGCATCAGCAAAGGCAGCCAATGTGCCGATCCTTCATACATTTTGTGTAGTACTTTTCTTACTCGGAGGCAAAATCAGCACTTTAACTGCCCAAATCATACAGATTTTACACATGTACCACTCTATGCACACATAGGCACACACCTTGCAGTTCTTCTACACACACTTAAGCTAAAATCCCATTCTGTCACGTCAAAATTCTGCAAACCTATTACATATTCAGTGCATCGGCATAGAAGCACTTTTTAATGCCACTAAAATGCACAAGTAGTTAGACTGAAGATGCAACCTGAATGAGTTTACAGTATGTACTCCACTTTATTAATGATTAGTAATGAGAAAGTGAGGACTACAAGAGTATTGGAAAAGACTTTTTCCACTCTGAATGTAAAGCAGATTGTGTGACCATTGGCCAAAAACGACCACGAAGGGACTCGAACCCTCAATCTTCTGATCCGAAGTCAGACTCCTTATCCATTAGGCCACGCGGTTATCCGTCCATTTGAGATGATTTTTATCATGTAGGTGGTATGCATGGATGGAGAACATATTATTGAAAGGTATTCAGGTTTACATCCCATAGTGTTCTTTCAGCTCTTTTCGCTGGAAGCACTTTTTTGGAATCTATATATTGAGAATTTTATGAGTATGATATGCTTTTGTTTTCCTTTTTCCATACAAACCTCTTTCCTCATGAGTTTAAAGCTCATTTGTATGCTCTACATAGCTCTGGACGTTTCCAGACGTGGAGTGAAACTGTTTTGAAAATAGTACATATTGCTCCTTCCTGCATATGCTAATTTTTCACACTCACATAGGTTGTATAAGTTTTATGAATCCTGGGTTGACCTATTCAAGTAGCTGAAAGCCTGTCACCACCTCTAGAAACAAGATTCACACCAATCCAATTCATATCATTTTTTCCAAAGGAATATGTTCTGGCCGGTCGAAAATGCATCTCACAAAAATAGGCATTTAAAAATCTACTTTGCAGTTTCAGAACACTAACATGACTGTGAAGTGTACACAAGTAAAACGGGACAGTTTCAAAGTACCTAATCCCTCATAAACTTCTGAGAGGAAGCATGTAATAAATCTACCTAATTTTCTGGAAAAGAAAGAGGGAGGATTTTTGTTATCACCTCAGATGGGACTCAAACCCACAATCCCTGGCTTAGGAGGCCAGTGCCTTATCCATTAGGCCACTGAGGCACACATGCATAGTTTTGTCTAGAGGCATTATTTAAATGTATTCTATGGTCAGACACCGGTGTGTGCACACAGGGCATTTCTCACTTCTCTCTATAAGTAAACTTCCCATTTTCATCCTCTTCCATCCCCGACTTTAACGCTCTCTTCTATGCTATAATGGAGACTTTGCAATTTTAGCAAGTGGAGAGAAATTGGAGAACCACTTTCGACTCCACACTTCTTCTTCACTTACTTCTTTTCTCAATATACTGGGCTTAGAAAATGGTATCAAGCCATCCTTATCATCAGTAGGACACGGAAAGAGGCACTAAGTCTCCTAACCAAGTTCAACCACACTCTGCAACTTAACCATTGCACTACAAATTAGGCAATGGGGGCATCAGCAAAGGCAGCCAATGTGCCGATCCTTTATACATTTTGTGTAGTACTTTTCTTACTCGGAGGCAAAATCAGCACTTTAACTGCCCAAATCATACAGATTTTACACATGTACCACTCTATGCACACATAGGCACACACCTTGCAGTTCTTCTACACACACTTAAGCTAAAAACCCATTCTGTCACGTCAAAATTCTGCAAACCTATTACATATTCAGTGCATCGGCATAGAAGCACTTTTTAATGCCACTAAAATGCACAAGTAGTTAGACTGAAGATGCAACCTGAATGAGTTTACAGTATGTACTCCACTTTATTAATGATTAGTAATGAGAAAGTGAGGACTACAAGAGTATTG